>NC_089794.1:50384581-50389581 GCF_040412425.1 Macrobrachium rosenbergii | reverse complement strand
CAAAGTATATTCACAAACGTAATAGTATAGTAAAAAATAATGAATTAATACTAGGTTAATTCTAAAGATACTTCATGCATTCTTAACAACAACTCATGTACAAGTTTTGCATACATGCAGTTAGTCTGCCTTGAAGAGGCATTATAGTGAAGTAAGCATGGGCTTAGTTAAGTGTTGCCACGATACTTGAGAGTGATGGCTCATTGCCATTCGGGCACTATAAACACAAGTTTTTGAGTCTGGGACTCGAGATTTATTACAAAGAAATAACAAAGAGAACAGCTGAAAGATGGAAGTAATTAATAGTTTTTATAAAAAGATAATGATTAAATATGGCAAAATTATATTCCCTAGGCAATGGAAAAATGGCTAGGTTCATTCTTTAGCCCAAAATGGCTGCAAGGCAGTCATAGGACGTGGCTCCTCTGGCAAGATCATTTGCCAGCATCTACGATAATGGCACTGTGCAAAGTTGGCACTCATATGGTAATACCTAGTGGCTATGGCATATTTTATTTTAAATGTATCATGCTTTGATAGGCATTAAAGGGAAGTCATAGGACTTATAAACTGGAATATCTGTCAATTGCACTCTGCACTGGCAGAGTGGGAAACCAGATAAAATAATGTGAGTAATAACCAAAATAAGGAAAGGGAAATGATAAGGAAAAGAAAAATTTTAAAGTTATAAGGAAAACAAATAGGTGAAGAAACCTGACACCCTCTTCTGGGTAGAGGTGCTAAGGCCTTTTGTAGGATAAAGGGCTGGCACTATGCAGGTTGGCACTAGTGCCAGGAGAGCTCAGTGGCCCTCTTTAAGCTACCTGGAGTTATCTACGCCCATGATTTTCTTCCATATGCCTCTTTTAGGTTGATGGATTGTCAGGTAGGGGAATTGTTCGAACCAAGCACAAGGAGGACATTGGAGTGCCACCCATGTTGGCTTCTTTGGCAGCTGAAGCAGGGGCATTTGTTACAGGCTCTACCCCGAGTCATTGCAGTTCTGTGAGTTCATCGGCCATTGGAGATATGGCAGAATCCTTACCCACAACCATGTCTGTGGAGGACTGGGAAAAGAGGAAGAGGTCGCCATGAGCGTGGGAGGCTCGCAGGTTACAATGACCATCTCAGGCACAGGTTGCGAGGCTGCACCTTTGGGTGAGCTTCCACGGTGGTCGGAAGAATCCATCTCTCTTACCAGCACTGGTAATGGAGCCAAACCAGGAAAAGAGAGGGGACCCGGACTGTGATCTCTTGAATGGCCTTTGAAATTTGCTTGGATGGAGCTGGCCACTGCACAGTGTACTCAGGTGGCACTGGCAGTGGAATGAATACAGGCATTTGAGGCTTAATCATGCCTAATGAATGGCTTGAGGGTTCTGGACCAGGAGATTGCTGTAATTTAGATGGGGACTGAAAATCTTGTCCCAGGAGGATGTCATAACCTCCAGGAATGTATCTGGCTACTGTGAGGTCGCAGATTTTAGATATATAATGTGTTAGTAGGAGGTATCATTTTAAAGTGGTTGATACCTTCAATTGTGAAGAGTTTACGTCTGTTAATGCTAGCTCCATGGGGAACTTTGTCTTCCCTTATAAGGGACATTTGCGCGCCAGAGTCATCAAATCCCTTGACCTGGCAGGCTGGGTAGCTACCTCGGGGAGGTGCCACATATATGGAACCCTGGGCTGGAAGGCCTAAGGATTCTGGGTCGGTGACTGCCATGACAATGGCAGGAGTACTTGATTTATTATTAGGGCATTCTGCCCACTGGACAGAGTGCCCATAAACTTTGCAAGCGGAGCAATAAGTCTGGCTATAATCTTTGCTGGGAACTGTCCCCTTAGAGGGAGCAGACCTTTTATTTTTCGTCCATAATCCATACATGGCTCATTGGGGTGTTGTCCCATCTGAGGATGTAGAGGGATTTTCTGGCTGATTCTCAGCCTTCAAGCGGCACTGTTCAGTGGGGTGCCCTGTTCTTTTACAATGTCCACACACTGGTTTCTTATGGGGGCACCCATTCTTGGGAGGTTGCTGGGAGTTGGTTGAGGTAGGTGAGGAGAGATATACTTTTCGTCCATTGGAACTAAGATGAGGATGATTTGTGTCCCAGGTGTCAGCCCAACGACAGCACTAGACTGCTGCCTTAGGCACCTTGTTGCATAGATGGGTGGCGATGGCTGGCAGGGAGTAATAAAAAGTCCTCAAGTTGGAAGAGTTCAAGGGTGTCCTCTGCACTAGTGGCTTTGAGAGATTCTAGCTATCATTTTAAGGCTTGGGTCTTCTTGAAGAACCATTCAGACCAGGTTTGGCCTATTCCTTTGGCATGTTTCTCCACTATTTCCTCCAATGGTCAGGATTTATCTAAAAAACTTTTATGCTGTCTTGGAAGACAAGGATGAGATTTCCTTGATCTTCCAGGGTGAGAACATTGAATGCAATGGCTCCTTTTTCCTCAAGGTGCTTGCCCAAGATCAGAGACACTTCTTCAGTAGAGGGCTTATAGGTCTTCAGGACCTTCTCAATATGGTCAACAGGCTCAGCTTCGTCCCATTTTCTTATGAGGAAGCCTACACTACTGAGGGTCGAATGTGGAGAGGGCATTGGTGTGTTGTGCATGCCTTGGGCTGCCATTGCTAGCTGATGAGCCCTTTCTTTCTCCCTCTCTCTCTCTTTCTGCCTCTTCTCATTTCTCCCGTGCTATTCTTTCTTTCTCCTTCTCCTGCCTTTCTGCCTCTTCTCTTTTCTCCCAAGCTATTCTTTTGTTCTCCTTCTCCCGCCTTTTTTTCTCCTTCTCCTGCCTTTCTGCCTCTCTTTCCACCTTGGCATAGTCTACTCTTTCTTGGACCCAATCCTTCAGGACTTACCCTTACAGTCCCATGTCCTTCCCAGCGGACATGTAGAACTTGAAGTCCTCATTTTGCTGGGTTCTTGTTGTTGTACACATCTTGAGATAACGCTTATATGGGCGTGGCCCTTTAGGTTTGTTCAAAATAGAATGGGGTTTGGTTTTCCTTGCGCACGGAAGAGGCTGGCTGTAGCGCGAAAGTTACGGAGTTTCGGAGAACTTAAGATATGTGTGTGAAATGATAATCAGTATGTCTGGGAAGAGACTCAAAAGGTTCGTGATGAACAGGACCAGTATGTCTGAAGACTCACTGGTGTTTGAGTTGAACAGATTTGATAATGTCTGAAAGACTCAGGATGTTCGAATGAATGGATTCAGGGTGTCTTGAAAGACTCAGGGTGTGTAAAAAGACTCAAATTTGTCCTAAAAAGTCTCGGATATCTCGGAAGACTCGGAATTTTCGAATTAATGGGAATTAGGGTGTCTCAAAAAACTCAGGATGTTCGAACAAACTGACTCAGTGTGTCTTGAAAGACTCAGGTTGTCTGGAAAGACTCAAATTTGTCCATGAAAACGGCTCAGATGTCTCGAAAGACTCAGGGTGTGTGAAAAAAACTCAAATTTGTCTGAATAAGACTCAGTTGTTCGTGATGAATGAATTTTTAATATGTCTGAATAAGACTCAGTTGTTCATATGAATGGGAATTAGCCCAAACTAATGTAAGCCTTTATGTATATTTTATTTGTTCAGAATGCTCTCAGAACTAATAGTAGGCTTACGTGGGTTACACACTTATGGTGTGTGAAAAAAGTTTTCTTTGCGCTGTCAAAACAATTTCACTGTGGCGTGATGAGAACAGTACATCGATCCTATCATATATCAAAATTCCAGAGCATGAAGGTAAGACAAAATGCTTAAAATTATCAGGCACATGCAGCCAGACTGCCGAGGGTCATGTGTGATTACAAGTGACTCTACGTTACCAAACCCTAAGCTCGCACATGAATGGTAGCACTCTAGTGTTTATTCTGCCTATAGTCTCGTGACTTTGTTTACTTTTAGGCCACACAGTCAATGAATGACTCAGGCGAGTGGGGTACTCTTGACTGCTTGTCTGGCGTATGTCTGGGAAAATTTTCCCACACTTGAGGGATTCCTCGTAGTAATGAATGGAAGGGAGGGACAAGCTGATATATTCTTCAGTAAATAAAATTACAGAACTATTGCGGGCTTGGTGAGGAATATCTGACTCAGTTAAGGGATTTAAAATTTTTATTCTCTAAAATTTGGCGGGCTACACGGATGTATGGATAAAATTAGCTAGCAACAGAAAGGGATTTATACATGAGCTCTATGTGTGCTTTGTTTACAACAATGAAATTTTTAATGGAACTCAAATTTAAATATGGTGGATGGTTAGGGTGGGGCCAATTGGCCTGGAATTGAAGATTCCAGGTTGGACTTTACTATTTTCTTGACTTGAGAGCGAAAAATTAGTTGATTCCTATATACTTCTTAACTTTATCTATTGATCAAACGAGAGAGAGAGAGAGAGAGAGAGAGAGAGAGAGAGAGAGAGAGAGAGAGAGAGAGAGAAGTCCAGCAAAACGAAAATGGCTGGGGTCAGGCCTTGTTGGCCATCTACACAATGCGCCTATCTAGGAAGTTGGGACTTTTGAATTGTCCTTATCACATGGATGAAAGAATAAGGGCACCATTCCTTTTACTTACTCTTCAATTGAGTTCACTCCCTCTCTTTCCTATTCTTGAAAACATGCAGGCTAACATGGAATAGCACCAGAATCTTGTGGAATGGTTAATAAACTATCTCTTCTCATGAACTAAATTGGGCATGCATGTGGTCTATCAATACCTAACACTGGTTGCAGACACTTTTTGCACCTACCATAAACCTTAGCAAAATATATTGACACTTGTACTTGTGCTGTGGAACTGGCTCTTCTCATGTACTTAAAAGGGAGGGGTATTCTACCAGGATCATCTCTAATCCTGCGACCAGCTTCAGCACTCACTATTCAGCTGATAATTTGCAGTTACAGAGATCTTGCAGAGCAACTACAGGATCTGGCTCAGGTCGCCAAAGCTACGTTTCTGCCTTACATACTGGATTCTGGGCTGCAATGGAT
>NC_089794.1:50364581-50379581 GCF_040412425.1 Macrobrachium rosenbergii | reverse complement strand
TGCAGAGAGAGGAGGATCATGTGTGTAGAAGGGTCATGGACAGGGAGGTGGTTGTAAGGAGGAGGGGGGGAAGGCCAAGATTCAGATGGAAAGATAACATAACAAATGACATGCGGGAAAAAGGGTTAAGAGAACAGGATACGCAAGACAGAAGACGATGGAGAAGGCTTACACGGAACAGCGACCCCATATAGAGATGGGTAAAGGCTGAAGATAAAGAAAGATATTTTTATATATATATATATATATATATATATATATATATATATATATATATATATATATATATATATATATATATATATATGTGTGTGTGTGTGTGTGTGTGTGTGTGTGTGTGTGTGAATATACATATATATGTATATATATATGTATGTATATGCATATGTACTTATATATATATATATATATATATATATATATATATATATATATATATATATATATATATATATATATATATATATATATACATATATAAATATGTATGTATATGTATATACATATATACATACATATATATGTACAGTACATATACATATATATATGTGTATATATACAGATATATATATATATATATATATATATATATATATATATATATATATATATATATATATATATATATATATATATATATATATATATATATATATACATATATATATATATATATATATATATATATATATATATATATATATATATATATATATATATATATATATATATATATATATATATGTGTGTGTGTGTGTGTGTGTGTATGTATATGTATATACTATATATATAATATATATATATGTATATATAATATATATATATATATATATATATATATATATATATATATATAGATATATATATATATATATATATATATATATATATATATATATATATATATATATATATATATATATATATATATATATATATATATTACTAACATGACCTCATTCAAACTGGATGGTATCTAATGGAATATTTATTCAGAAAAAGTTACAAACTTTCTTGGACAAACAGTCCTCATTATCAAGTACCCATACAATGACCAGACGTGTAGTCCAGCTGTATTTATATCTGTGTGTTGGGTATTATAATCCTATGATTGTCTTTCTCCTCCTGTGTGACCCCAACCCCCTAGTGACCTTGGCCTTTCTCTGGCCGCATCTTCATCCAGGTGTTTGTTTCCTGTGCGGCCTCTTGCGCTTTTCCTTCATTTCCTTGCTAATGTGGAGTGTACAATTTTTCTTGAAATGCTGTCTTCAAAGCTGTTTCCGGTGTTCCCTGCCATTGTGTTGTTAGCACATGTTATGAAGGCGTTCTCTACAACCAGTTCTGGCCGTTTTGTTGGTGTTCCTGTACAGAAAACTCATATTTTCCCAGAGGAATTAAGGATGAAAAGCAGAAAAATCAGAAGAGAACTGACGGAGAAATACGGAGGCACCAGCTTAGACAACGTTTTCAAAGGAATTGCAAGTCATGTAAAGGTATGTGCACGGCGCAGTTCTCAGCTACACGAGAATAGACCCGTTGCCATTTTCGATAGGTCGGGGTGGGTAAAAAAAACCAACTTTGATTTAGTCAACAAAATTTCCAAGAGACTCCTGAGTAGGGATGAATGCTAGTGTTAGGATATGGTCTTAATTTTTGCATGGGGAACGATAGTCACGATTTCACTGAAATGTGTAGAAGCTTAAGGGAACTAGATAAAGCCCTTTATAGATTAGGAAAATACTAGGACATAAAGATTTGTAAGGCAGACAAAGGGGGCCCGGTAGTAGTAATGGACGCCATAGACTACGAGAACAAGGTAGAACAATTGCTAAACGATGAAAAAACATACGAGGCTTGCAACAAAAAACCGGACATTAGGCGGGTACAATGCAATTTTAACAAAAAAGTAAGGGAAGCGTTGACAAAAATCCATGACAAAACTAAGAGAAAAGACTGATCGTGGCATCGACGAGATCACCACAGAGGAGGCTGGAGAAATTTCTTTCCAACATAATGGGAAAATGGGCGGCTTAGTATCTGAAGGGCATTTAAAACATAACATGAACCTTATAGACGAATTATCTAAAATTAATGTAAAAGATTGTAAATTTGCAAGTTTGGATGCAACTTCCCTGCTCACCAACGTACCTGTCAAGACGACGATGGAAGTAATACAAAAGAATGTGGAGGAAGGGGTTTATACATACGACCTAGATCATGACGTTTTAATAAAGCTGCTATCAGCGGCCCTCGGCGTTAATGTGTTCAAGTGGGGCGAAAACCATTATATACAAAAAAATGGCGTGGCCATGGGTTCGAGACTTTCACCAATCCTAGCTAATATCTTTATGGAATGGTTTGAAACGGAAGAGGTGGGCAAAGTAAATAAAGGGAACTTAAATATCGGAAAATGGGTAAGATACTTGGATAACATCTTGATTATTTATAAGAGAGAAGGGGAAGATCTACACAAGTTCCTAGAAAACATAAATAAACTAAATGAACACATCGAGTTCACAATAGAAGAAGAGAAGGGGGGAGAAATTCCTTTCTTGGATGTCCTGGTAAAGAGGGAAGGGGAAATTTTAAAATTAAAGGTACACAGGAAGAAGACACACACCAACTCATACATACATACTCGTATGCTCTCCAGTCATAGGAAAGAAATAAAAATAAGAGTAATGACAGGGTTGGCCATTAGGGCTTACAGGATTTGCAGTCCCGAATTCTTAGATGAAGAGCTGGAATACCTGAGGGAGAGTTTTTGGAGATTAGGATACCCTAAGTATTGGTGGGAGCGGGCACACATCAAGGCAAGAAAAAAAACTATTTTGGGGAGAGGGGAAGGATAGAAAAGGAACATTTGGTAGGGAAGAAAATAATTACAGTCCCGGACAACAACTCTATTACACCAACAGGAAGCTAGATAATTTCGAATTGACAGGCAGCTACAAAAACACCATTAGGAATAAAATATTTAGAAGCAAAAAGTCGGTAGAGGGGGGCGTTATATATGGCAGCATGTCTAGACTGTGCAGATGGGTACTATGGCGAAACTGGCTAATCCTGTAAAAATAGAGGCAAACAATACTTGCAGAACATAAGGCATTATAATCAGACGTCGGCAGTTGCCACACACTGTTGGGAAAAAGACCACAAATAGAGTGGGAAAATATGAGTTTTCTGTACAGGAACACCAACAAAACGGCCAGACTGGTTGTGGAGAACGCCTTCGTAACATGCACTAACAACACAATGGCAGGGAACACCGGAAACGGCTTTGAAGACAGCATATCAAGAAAAATTGTACACTCCACATTAGCAAGGAAACGAAGGAAAAACCCAAGAGGTCGCACGGGAAACGAACACCTGGATGAAGGTGTGGGCAGAGAAAGGCTAAGGTCACGAGGGCGTGGGGATCACACAGGAGAAGGAAGGCAATTATAGGATATAATACCCAGCACACAGATGTAAATACAGCTGGACTATGTGTCTGGTCATTGTACGGATACTTGATAATGAGGACTGTTTGTCAAAGAAAGCTTGTATATATATATATATATATATATATATATATATATATATATATATATATATATATATATATATATATATATATATATATATATATATATATATATATATATATATATATATATATATATATATATATATATATATATATATATATATATATATATATATATATATATATATATATATATATATATATATATATATATTATATATATATATAAAAGAAAAGAAAAGGGTAAATAGCAGAAGTTCAGTACCAAGCGCTTTCATGTTTATTCACGCATCGTCTAGGCACAAATGAGACACAGTTGAAAAGAAGGGTACAAGGTAAACAAAAAGAACAAGAATACCAGGTGATCAATTGTCAAAGGGTAATGAACAAAAAGATAATCCAGGATAATCCAGGATCACGAGGTCACAAACTAAAACCATAAACCTAACTACAAGAGATAAGGAAGTTTAGCCATATAAAATCCAAAAATATCTATAAAACTGAATACCAGATGGTTAATTATCAAAGGGTAATAAACAAAAAGATTATCTAGGATAAATAGGGATCATGTGGTCACAAAATAAAACCATGTACTTAACAGTAAGAGATATGGAATCTTACCCATTCAAAATCTAGAAACACGTATAAAACTGACTACCAATTTTGTTTCTTATATTTATCCACAACTTTTTTGTTATTAGGAAGGCATGAAGTCTAAACAAACCAAGACTTAAATTTAGAACACTTCCATTATTTGACTTGATAAAACAAGCAAATAATGGAATTGCTTTAATGTAAGTCTTGGTTTGTTTAGACTTTCATAATTTAAAAAGTTGTTGATAAATATAAGCAACAAAATAAGTAGTCAATTTTATACATGTTTCTGGATTTTGAATAGGTAAGATTTCCTATCTCTTACAGTTAAGTGTATGGTTTTAGTTTGTGACTGCGTGATCCCGGATTATCCTGGATTATCTTTTGTTTATTACCCTTTGACAATTAACATTCTGGTATTCAATTTTATACGTTTTTGGATTTTGTATGGCTAAACTTCCCTATCTCTTGTGGTTAGGTCATTGGTTTTAGTTTGTGACCGCGTGATCTCGGATTATCCTGGATTATTATTTTTTTTTGCTTGACAATTAACCATCTAGTATTCTTGTTCTTTTTGCTTACCTTGTAACCTTCTTTCCAACTGTGGAGATCTCATTTGTGTCCCTGACGATGCTTGAATAAAAGTGAAGGCATTTTTGGTATTTATTAAACTTCTGCACGTCATTTTCCTGTGGGGATTAGCTTATATGCTGAAGTCACGTATATCTACTGTGATTTTTTAAGCCTATATATATATATATATATATATATATATATATATATATATATATATATATATATATATATATATATATATATATATATATATATATATATATATTTATGAATGTCTTTCACTGTAATACAACAGTATAATATGAAGATAAAAAGCCCTTAAAACACTTTGAATGTTGAAACCATATATTTTGAGCACTTCTTTCTGTGACCCTGTTCACTGGTAAAATATTGACGAGTGATGTTTTACAAGAGTATATATACAACACCTATGTAAGTCATTCCCAGGTGTTTTTGGCCTCATTAGCTGCCATCTGGTGACACGTCTGGTGGTCATATTTTCTGGAACACTGCTTAAGAAGAGGCCTGAGGATTAACCCGTCGATGTCATCCAATTTCCAATGTCCTCCTGACAGGTTCACATTGTTGGTTTGATTGATGATAGCAGATTCCAGCACCTTCCTTTTGTATGGACAGCTACTTTTGTAAACCAGCTTTGTTGCACTTCAGTTTATGGTATAGCCTTTATCCCTAATATGTAGGAAAATCCCCAAACTCTCTGAAGCATATTGCACTGATCTTTTGTGCTCTGTTAATCTTTGCGAGATGGATCTAACCATCTCCCCATGTAAATCTCATTACAATTGCTGCACGGAATCTTGTAAACTTTGGCTTGTTCCTCTCTTTTTTTAAGTATACATTAATGAGCAAGCTCCCAGTGGATTTGGGATAATGAAAAATAAAACGATTAGTAGATCTGAGATAATCTGTAGCTTTTTGGGTGTTTTTGTCATACAGAAGCTTTATTTTGTTGTTAAAATCTATTTGCAGGCATACTGTAGATGGCTTCCATACCTAACTTGCATCAGTTGAGACTCATAGAAGACATTCCATACAGCTCTGCTGCGAGGGAGTGGTGTCTTATGTAAGTGGGTATATTGACAGTCAACTCATAAAGGTAACTAGTCTACTCACCATGCCATATTATTACTGAACTATTGAAACTACTAGGGCAAAGGTCATATGATAAAAATATGAAACAATTCCAAGTTGCTAACTGGAATTTCCACAATCAACCCTCTATCGGGTACACTAACTCTAAGATACTTTTCACAAAAATTCTACCCAGTAAAAAATTACCCGAGAAACCTACCGATATACTGAATTCATTAAAGGCAAATCCTAAGCATCTGAGAGGTAGAATATCTCGTAAAGTCATCAAAATTTTACCTTGGTCAGCAAATACTGCTCAATGCCTGCTTAATTCCCAGCAAAATAGCAATTGCCATACTGGCAATTGCAATTACCTATGATCTTATTTCAAAAAGAGAACTGAAAAATCCAAATGCCCAAATTTGGAAGCCATACTAAAGTCTTCCTAATCCTATCCTAAACCCTAACTGATTTACACAAACCTGTAACAAATCAGACAAATTCAGTCAGATATACAAGTTATCCCCTCCAAAAAAAATCCTAAGTAACAAAACTTTATTCTGAAACTCTATACTGAAAGATATTGCGTCAGACGACAACTATACATCATAATATTCTTACATAATAACACACGGGCCTAACCTCACTACGAAATTAGCCCATGTCACGATTCCTAAAGTCATGTGAACACGAACCATTAACCCAAAAACAATGAATCACTAACGCCAAATGTGAACAATGAAGCCCCCAACCGTAGATGTGTCCCCAAAAAAAAACAAATTCATATATCTATGAAACTCTACGGTATCTTACACTTACTTTTAATTAAGTATTGCAACACATAAGAGCAAAAACTGAACTCAGACAATTAAAGATTTGTATAACTCTACGGACTAACGTCCTCCCCAGTAAAAAAAAAAAAAAAAACACTACAAGTTACACCCATTTACAATCCAGTACACAAAAAAGTTAAGTATACCTTAGTTTTTACTAGACCACTGAGCTGATTAACAGCTCTCCTAGGGCTGGCCCGAAGGATTAGATTTATTTTACGTGGCTAAGAACCAGTTGGTTACTTAGCAACGGGACTTACAGCTTATTGTGGATCTGAACCACATTATAACGAGAAACAATTTCTATCACCAGATATAAATTCCAGCTCTTCATCAAACCGGGAACTGAACTCCAGCCCATCGTGACAGTCCATTCCCATTACCCAACGAACAGCTTATTTAAAAAAAGAGAGAGAAAACAGAGAGAAAAAACCATTATCATAACCACAATCCAAACCAGGAATTAACCCATACCATTCCCATTACCCTGTCTTTTAATTTTAGATGTATGTGTCAACCGAGACCCACCAGTGCTCTCATCTAGAACAACAAATCTATTCCCCCTTTTTTGCTTTTATAATGCGGAAAGGACCTTCAAATATGGGACCCAGCTTATATTTGAACTGATTCCTGACATTTATCTTTACATAAACCCTATCTCCAACAGCCACTTTAACTCTATCTGGCTTTGTATTGCTCCTATCTACCATGTCTCGTGTTTTCATTTCAAGATTCTTAGCTAGACGCTCATATCTCTCTTTCATGGTGGAAATCAGCGATTTGATTGTATTGTCACCCGATGGAATAGGCAACAAATCAAACGCACCCCACGCTGGGTAACCAAACAGCTGCAGCGCCTCATTGGGAGACATTCCAATGGTATCGCTTACCATAATGTTAATACTATGTTGCACCTGTGGAAGATATAGATCCCAATTTGGATCATTACCGCCTATGGTTATCTGAAGAGCTTCAGTGACCTTCCTATTTGCTCACTCACACAGGCCATTCGCTTCTGGTCTATAGGGAATAATAGTGACTTTCCGAATACCCATTACATCTGCAAGACACTGCAATGTTCTATTTACGAATTCCCAACCGTTATCTGTAATCAGAAACTCCAGGACCCTGTAACGGCAAATATACCCATTAAAAAATGCTACTGCCACCTCTTTTGGTGTTTTATGCTTCAACGGGAAAATCTCTACGAACCTAGTTAATTCGTCAACAACCACCAACAGGTGCCTATGGCCATAACTAGATTTACAGAAATTGCTCAACAGGTCCATGTGATTCTTGTTGTGGATCTGGTAGGAATTGGGGAATGAACTCAGTTTACAAGAAATGACCCTTGATGACTTATACGCATTACAGACTGAAGAACTCTCATAAAGTCTTGTACCGAACTAAGTATATTCTTCAAAAGAATTGTCCCCGTACATTCTGATACGTTTTCTCAATCCCCAGATGCGGGCTGCCAGACCTACCATGAACAATTTCTAATGTCGTAGGTACTAAACTTTTAGGAACAATGATTTGTGTCATATCATTTTTATCCTCACTATTTCTCAGTCTGTATCTAATCTTCCTAACTAACAAATTACCTTCTAATTCAAGCCCTGAAAAGGCAGCTTATAACCATTCCTAACTAATTCCCCTCTTGCCATCTCCCAGAATTTCATCTTCATCTTGCTTCGCTTCTACTAAACTAATATCCCAATCTATGCTATCTCCCGATACATAACATAAATGAGTACCCTCTTCATCAGCAAAACTACTAAGGGCATCTGCTACAACATTCTGCCTACCCTCTATATACTTAAGCTTAGCATCAAAATCTCTGATTGTCAAATACCACCGGGCTCTTTTTGAGGAAAGTTCCGGCAATGGCTTATGATTCGTCAGAACCTCTACTTGATTGCCCAGGAGGAGCATTTTAAAGTGTATCAGACTAGACACAACGGCAAAGGCCTCTTGTCTACTACCGACCACAACCGTTCATTACTACCTCGTGTCTTAAACTTCCTACTGTAAAATGCAATCGGATGGAGTCTTCCATCGAACTTCTGCATAAGGCATGCCCCTATACCATCATAACTAGCATCTGTTACCAATGTGAAAGGACATTCCAAACCAGGAAACTTCAACACTGGGGATTTACCAAGGCATCCTTAATTTTCTGAAAAGCTACCTGCTGTCCATTTCCCCATACAAACTGCACATCATCTCTCAGAACATCTGTCAAGGGAAATTCCAGAACAGAAAAACACTTCACAAATCTAGGGAAAAATCTGGTCATCTCTTAAAATGACCGAATCTGCTTTTTAGTCTTGGGAGTGGCAAAATCTACAATTGCCCTAACTTTATCATCATTCACTCTAACACCCTCTCTAGAAATGACATGACCTAAATATACTATCTGCCTCTTCAGCAAATTACACTTAGCTAACTTTATCTTTAAACCTGCTAATCTAAGCCTCCTAAAGACTTCCCTAAGAACTTCTAGATATTCTTCCGCTGAATTAGTGGCAACTAGGATGTCATCCATGTAAATAAACACTTTTTTCCCCTAACAAGCCATGCAAAACTGTATTCATTAGCCTGGTGAATGTCATCGAACTGCCTGTTAAACCAAGCGGCATTCGTGTGAACTCATAATGCCCCTTTGGCAAAGAGAAGGTCGTGTACTTTCGACTCTCCTCGCTAAGCGGTACTTGCAAATACCCTTGCATCAGATCAGTTGAGGAATAAATCCTCTTCCCCCCAATCTCTGTAAATAAATCTGGCAAACACACCACAGGGTAGCGATCAGGAATGGTTTTCTCGTTCAACTTCCTTAAGTCTACACAAACTCGGACTGAACTGTCCTTAGGCACTGTGAACAATGGTAAATTAAAAGGTGAAGAACTGGACCTAACAATACCTTCTTCCTCCCACTTATTAACCTCTTGCTCTGCCTGTTCCCTAATCTTAAAAGGAATCCTATATGAAGGAACAAAAATAGGCTTAGTTTTGTCCTCAAAGTGAACTTTGTGTTCTAACACATTTATTTTTCCTAACTTATCCCCTTTGAGTGCATATATTCTTTATAATCAGCATTGGTTAAATGATCCCTAAAAACTTGCCTTCTAGCCTGTAACCCTGCTTCTGAAAAACTACAAAAATCCCCAACAATATTCACTGAATTATCTTCATTGACCCAATCAACAAAGTCGATTGCATAAGTACCCTTCTGGTAATTGTGAACTGAATCAATGTAGTTTAGTAATTCCACCACGCATACCTTGAACTCGTTACCCTATTTACAGAGCCTGTACACAATACCCCCTCAGCTTCTTGCTACATTCAACCACACACATCTGTCTGTATTTATGCACTCCTTTTACTCGAACTTTCACCATCGTCACCATACCAGGACCAAGCACCACACCATCCATCAAAACCCCATTATAACACTTCTCGTCCCCCGAAACATGTTCCTCATTCAGCCCTGGATCCTCATGTACACGTGATCCATCGTCATCCACTACACTCATGTCCGTTCCCTCATACAGCACAAACACCCCAGGTACTCCCACAGTTATATCACAAACCCCCGTATGAACCAAGATCTTTCATCTCCAACATGCCGGATGACCCAGTAACAACATATTCCCCAAAGCACTCCCCCATATAACCAAAAACGGTTCTGTCAAAGATCTACCCCCAAGAGGTAAATCTACATTTATGTATCCCAAAATCTGTAACCTATTTGCTTGAACATTGCATACAGTTTCCTTAGCAGTCTCAAAGAGCAACCGGGAAACATCGATCTGAACAACTCATAATTCATCAGATTAATGGAAGCACCTGTATCTATAAAGACCCTTACATTTATCCCATGTACAGACCCAATTACGACTGGCTTTGACCCTGAGGGTTCTCCCAGAAGTCTTATATCCCAAGAAAAACCCATCCAGTTTTCCTTTACAACTGATCGGTCTTTAGACAATGTCTGCCGATCACAAGATCTCCTTGAAAAATCCATGTGAGGAACTTTCCTATCTGAGCTACCAAAATTCTGAAATGCAGGCCTATCATTATCCTGTCTCTGAGACGGGCAAGACCGCCAAGGATGACCATAACTCTTACAACTGCCACAATACTTAACATGGCAAAATCTCTTAATGTGTCCTTGCATATTACAATTAAAGCAACGAACCCGTGGGATCCGAGAACTCAACCCACCCATTGATTTTTGGCTATTCCGACTTTCAACAAAATTCTTCGAACCGCAGACTGAATCTCTGCGTCCTACCAACCATAGGCTGATCTAAGGAATCCCTGATCACTATTTCCTCTCCTCATTTTTGCAGCTTTCTTTTTCGTAAATAAATTCGTTAACTTATTCATGGCTAATCACAAATGCCAAAAAATTACCCAAGTCCCACGAAAGTACACCCTTTACAGAAAAAACACAAAAAAACAATTTCCCCCTTGGAATAATTCCCATACAACACGAAACCTAGAACGTTAATTCCACTTACTCTAACAATTAATTCCCAAAACTCAAAAGAAGGTACTAATCCAATCCACCATTAAATCCAATTTTAATTAAACCCACAATCAAATTATAAAATTAATTAAACCCTTAAGTAAATTCAAAATTAAGTAAGCCTAAAATTAAATTCACAATTAAGTAAACCCATAAGAAAATTCACAATTAACTAAATGCATCATTAAATTAAACCCCAAAATTAAATTCAAAATTAACTAACTCCACAATTAAATCCAAAGTCCCATGGGAAAAAATTGCTGGCTGAGCACACAGCTGATTCCTTTAATAGGTCAGAACCCACTTTGCATTTTCAAGGGACACAACAAAAAAAAACTTTCAGACTCCCAAGTAAAGAGAATGGGCATCCACTCTCACGAATAGAAAATGGAGCTTGAGCAGACGGACGAGAGAGAGAGAGAGAGAGAGAGAGAGAGAGAGAGAGAGAAAAGAACAAATTCTTCCCTCGCCCCCTCAGAGCAACACCCCACTCTCCCTATCACCCCATGCAAAACCTAATGAAGCCTACAAGAAAAAAAACCACATAGCGCGAACCCAAGGAGGCAAACTTCGCCTCTCCTATCGTCAAGGCACTAGATTGCTGAATAAGCTACAGCAACCGCACCCACTTTACATACACGCACGTATGCACCCAAAATAACACATATATGTGTGTAATTATAAAAGTAAAAAAAGGTTAAAATAAAAAGTATACACACTTGTGTAAGAAATGTTTACATACAGTAATTCACAAATGTCAAATAAAGTACTACCCAATTATCAAAATTCCCAGAAACAATACAATAATAAATCACTCCCCTTTACTAAACTCTAAACGCCAATGCGAAATGCCGATTGCTATATGTAAAAAAACAAAAGATATCAGACACGCCCACAATGCAAGTGCGTTGCATACAGACATGGCAGAGAAGGCAAGATACTCCGTCCAAACTAATGACGTCACTGACACGTCACTCAGGCGATGCCGTCACTACAGCCACCCCCCTCTAAAGTTGCAGTGTAATGAAAAATCCAATTTGACATTAAAACAACAATAAAAAGAAGATGATAACACTTATGTGCGTCATTGCTTAACAACGCGTGAATTCCCGCACCAAAGAAAGAGAGAGAGAGGGGGAGAAAAAAACCAAACTTGCACGAATTTTCGAGTGTTTTAACACACACAAGCGGTTAAGATACAGCAATTACTTCACATTATATATGTCCCTAAACACTCCCCAATATGAACTAATGCCCTATTAATACCCTTGATAACACCCTGTGTCTCGGAATGCATTATTAAACACCCTAATCTGAATCGCTGACCCCTCCAAATCTATTCTGAGATGCCAATACTAGCATTACTAAAATATGTCTCTTCGGAAGCGTATCCCTAACTATATATTTATCTATCTATGCATAACACTGCTGCCAACCACTGTTAACAGGTTCGGAGGGCCATCTTTATTGAGGTGTATCTGTTTTAAGTTCACAATCAAACATCTCACTTTTCTTGAGATGTCTGTGGTAGCCGTGGCTCTTTCCTTGGGTCAGCAGATCCCTTCTCCTTCATCATAAGACTCTCACTAAACCTATCTTCACACAAAGGCCTACCGAAACGAGACACTGATATGCAAAACTAAACTTTATTGACAAACTTAACGGAAGTGATTCAGCAAAAGCTATGGTCATGAAATGGAGTGATTCACACCCCTTATCACTGGAAAACCTAACTAGAGGAAATGCGGTTTCACAAGCAAGTAGAATAATGATTATATGCCAAGCAATACTAGTGAATAATACCCTGGTCATCAAGCAAAGTAATAAGGTCATAAAGACCACAATAAAAGTCATATCGTATGTAAGAGTAAAATACACCACTTCAAAATACTTGTCCCTCCCAGGACGATGTTCGAATTTCTGTAGAAAGAGATACATCATTATATTAAAAACCTGGAATTAATGTAAATATTCAAGATATAAAAAATGCACAAATGGACAAATACACCATGTAGACATTGTTCGGTTTCATTGCTTCTCAACTGGGGTTTTCCCTTTAAAGTCTGGAAAAGATATCAATGTCACTGTGTACTTTTACTTACTTCTATAGCCTTAAATAAAGTATCTTTATAGTGGCAGTTTCTTTAAACACTACACCAGGCTAAAACACATATCAGCCACTACAGCTCCAGGTAGTTTCTCCAGAGAGAGTCACTGTTCCTTTCACAAATACCTCATGAGAGTTCACACACATACACACACACGCACATGCACATACTCCCAATGGATTTTTATTTATATATATTTTAATATATATATATATATATATATATATATATATATATATATATATATATATATATATATATATATATATATATATACTGTATATATATATATATATATATATATATATATATATATATATATATATATAATATATATATATATATATATATATATATATATATATATATATATATATATATATATATATATATTTATATGTATATATATATATATATATATATATATATATATATATATATATATATATATATATATATATATATATATATATATATATATATATATATATATATATATATATATATATATATATATATATATATATATATATATATATATATATATATATATATATATATATATATATTTATATATATATATATATATATATATATAATTATATATATATATATATATATATATATATATATATATATATATATATATATATATATATATATATATATATATATATATCCTCAATGATTATTTTAAGAGTAATTACTACCCATCAGTGATTTTCCATAGAGCTCTCAACAAATTGCTTAATTTGAAACTTAACCCCCACCTTTAGTCCATAGTATATATTTAAATTATGTTTGTATGCAAGATTCCTTTTTACATGACAATAGATTTATGAAAAATGCATCAGGCTAGTCAACGGACAGTTACCCGCTCTCAATCTCAAGTTAATCCCAATAAACCCACGAACCATTGCATCTCTTTTCCATGTCAAGGACAAGTTTAGCCCCTTGTTTACTTCTGGTGTGATTTATAAATATAATTGTCCTAGATGTGATCTCGGCACTTACATCGGTTGTACCAGGAGGCTGCTAAAGTCCGAATCTCCTCCTCATCAGGAGTTAGTTTTAGAACAGGCTGTCGATTATCCAATCGCGAGCAGTCCAATGTAAGGAATCACAGCAAAATTTGTAAGACGCATGTAGATGCTAAGGATTTTAGTATTGTGGGGAGAACCCGATACGTGGAAAGAGTTAACCACACTTGAATCCATTATGACTAAATTAACTGTCCCTGCCCTTAATCACCAATCAACTTCCACCCAGCTGTTCGTCGCTTAACTACCTGCTGTAACTTCTTTGTTTATACTCCCGCCCCCCACCCCTTCTCTCCCCTCCTTGCATTGCTTGTCTGTGTCACTTTGCTTTACACTACCGGTGTGGTAGGTGTCTTTTTTATTTATTTATTTAATTTTTTCTCGTATTAGTGACCCTTTGGCCTTCTTCTGCTGTTCTTTTCTTTTTAAAATACTTTTTAAAATATTTTTTAAATATCTTGTGAGTGTTTTTAAGGTTGTCCTTTTTTTTCCTTTTAATTGTCATTTAATATGGTGTTAAGTATATAATGTTGTATACCTTTTAGTGTTAATACACAGTACTGTTTAAGTTCATCGCTTTTTCAGCCTAGAAGATGTATCAAGAGATACGAAACGTCGGCGTAAAAATAAATGGATAAAGAAGACAGAACGCCTTTCTGTTACTCCAATTTGTCTATATATATATATATATATA
>NC_089794.1:50349581-50359581 GCF_040412425.1 Macrobrachium rosenbergii | reverse complement strand
CAGACAAATCACATAAAAGAATAATGGTAGGTCTCCAATTGAAAGTTCTGATCTATACAAGATTCTGCTTTACTGCACACAGATTATGGCATTTCAAATAACAGAATACTGATCCAACTCTCAATCAAGAAAATTGCTAACAGAAATTAACAGTACAACAAAATATTGATTCTACTTGCAATAAGGAAATTAATTATCAAATTTACAGCACATTGGAGAGCCAATGGCTCGGGTAATACAGATTCCGGATCCTCTAGGAATTCAACTACATTTGTCACTTGCAACAATGAATGTTGATAAGCCTACCACAGCAGGGCAGAATTCTCCAGGCAAGATGGATATTCAGGAAGAACGAAAGTGAATGATATAAAATGTGTTGTGGGTTGCCTTGCAATGGGCACTTTGCAATAATAGGTGGATGATCTGCAGCGTGTTCCTTTTAGACCTCATATATCTGCTTGTGTGTAGGTTGCTTGTAGAGTATGGTTTCCAGTTCACAGAAAGAGTGTGATTTTGCCTGAGGGGAAACGCTGTTTCTCCAGCATTTGTGCATCAGCTGACATCTATAAAGAACATTCAAGAACCAGTACAAGAGCTCACACAGTAGAAGATAGATGAAAAAAAGCATTAAAATCTGGAATGTTCGATTTCCCTGGCATTAAGCACTCCCTAGTAAATAATTTAATTTCCTACCTGTACCCAATGCGAATGATACACCTTAAAAGTACCCCTCCACCCTTCTATGTGTAGGCCCTGGGTAGCCATCCCTTAGAACATAGGACTTTGACCCCTACACTGAGCAAAGAAAGAGACGATGGTGGTGGAAATCTGTAAGAGCTCCCCCTTTATTGAAACATTCTACTCTCTTTTGAGCATGAAAGTCTGCACTAAAACGAGCCGCCCGTCTCGGTTACGTTAATCCCTTCCCTCTATTAGGTCTTGCCCATGCAGTGAGGATAACTAAGGTCATATACCTATCTTCTAGGAGGGGATGTGATTCACTAGACTACTTAAATTAAGGTCCCTAATGCTAACTGAAAGGTGTCTGCGGGTACTTAACGAGCTGTCTCTGACGACATTCAAATTGTATTCCTAGCAAGGTTTAAATTTGCAGTTGCACATTATCATTAACATGACATAATCATTATGATCAGGCTGCTGCAGCACCAATTCAAGTGACAATGATCTAACTACATGCAATACTATTACAAAGCACAATGTTCTAGTTGTTTTGAGTAATGTTGTCGATTTAATTAATGTGGTGCAGAATAAATCTCTATATTCAGTAACTCTAGTCTCATCTGGTGAGCTGATTTAATTATCTTTATTATCTGTCTATTTTTAGATAATTTTTAGCCTTAAATGGCAGGATTATGTGCGTCTTAGGTAAAGCAAGACTAGACAAATGCAAGATATTACACATTAACTTAATTAGCCAAATGTCCCACATAACAGTGGCGAGACCTTGCCAAAATTTCTGCAATTAACAGTAACATTCTCTAATTAATTCACATAGATAAAGAACTTGGAATCAAATTAAATGCGAATTAATTAAAACTTAAAAGTCAGAGCAAATTAATTTCATGCGAGTTCTCCCAAACAAGGATACAGGCCAAGGTAAGTAATATTCATAATACCATTGTTATAATAATAAGAAGAGTAGGTAGGAAAGTGTCCATTAAGTGAGAGCAGTTATAATTTACAATTTACAATAATTAGGAAGCGAGAGTTTACTGTGTTTCGAATACCGCCTGCCAGCCACATATTTTCCAAGGTCGTTAGCCGAGTTATCAAGTCATATTTATTATTTTCATATTCGCTGGCCAATGAGTATTGCATATCGAATTTTGTACTAGATAGCTTAGTCCATGATAAAGAACGGAAAACGCGTGCCTAGTGTCCCTCCCATAAGATAGACAGACAGTTTACAAGTCCACAGATTTCATACAAAGCAACAAATGGAAACCCTAGAGAGGCCACTGATTGAGTGTCATCAAGAGAACTACGTTCACTCGCGTGGAAATCATTAAATTTCACGTGCTTTCCAGTAATAACGTAAATAACAGTATCAGTGTTTGGTTTGTAATTTGCATTTTTACTTTTAAAGTGATTAGGTTAGTAAGAGTCACGTGTGCCTCCCTTTGTTGTCGAGCCCTGCAGTAAGCATGGCAGTCCTGTGAGTCAGATTAACGCCAATACGCCAAAAAGAAGACGAAAAAAAGGAGTACCCATAACAAATTCGTTTTCCTTCTTTATTGCGTAAAATAATGCGCCTTTGTGGTATTTTAAGTTAAAACTTGCATTCCCACATAAGCCTCGGTCATTTTATAAGAGGAATTTGAGTGTTTTGTTCTTTTGTGTTGGAATAAGATCGCCCACAAATAGCGGGAGATTTATATTCCTCCGCCAGCCGGTGTCCCCTCAACCCCAGGCTACCTCCCAGAAGAGCCGTTGTTTTGAGCCATCAGCTGTGTGTGGTCACGTGGTTCGTTCGCCATCTTGAAGGTGTTGCAGGCGGCCCAGTAGACGCCATCTTAAATCATTGTTGTTGTTGTTGTTTACCTGTGTGACGTCACGAATAACGTCTTCCTCATATGCATGAATTAGCGGACTACTTTGTCTCGCTCATTACCATACTAGCAAATCTTATGAAACAATATACTTCAATTAAAGGGAAAACTATGTATAGGATTTTATGCAACAGGTAAAAGAAAGTTAATAATTTAGTCAGGGAATAATTTATTTAGGAAATGTAACACAAGTTCCTACGCAAATATACACTTTCACAGGGAATTATATAAAAAAAAAAAAAAGAAACTGAGGATAATTTAACTGTACATTTAAGTGCACAAATTAAGGAATTTGATCAAGAATTAATGAGAGCATGGTGAAATTGGGCATGCTAATATTGGCAAGACAACCCATTATATACTAGCCCATTTCAATCAGTATTTCAAGAGAAGAAAACTTGTTAGCGTTCATTTACAATTTTCCTTCATTACTCAGGCAGTGCGAACTTTGCTTGCTGTATATTTTTCTTTGTTCTCTCTCTCTCTGTCTGTCTCTCTCTCTCTCTCTCTTCCATTTCCTTTATCCATTTATGTAAGTTTTTAAGATAGCTCAGAAGTGTACATGCACTGTCTTAATGAAAGAACGGGCCGACATAGGAATAATTAATTAAAATAAAACAAATGAAAAGAATTACCTCTGTCCCACAGATAGATGAGGATAAGTAAAAATTAACCACAGTTATTGAAAACTGTCTGCCACGAGTGGGGTCTTTTATCCAGACTCAGGCATAAAAGCCTCCCTCCCTCCACATGAAAGGAAGTAGCCTAGCACAGCTGGAACTAAGAACTAGTCACCCATGAGGGCCAAAACAACCAAAATTGATTTTTCTTTTCCACAGTGCCACTAATCTGAGGCACTGTCACAAACTGAAGCGCTTACTTATGTGTTCCTTCTTACCTTTCCTTTTTTTCCTACTTATTAATTGCGTTCTGCTTAGGCAGAATACATTTTCCCCTTAGTACAATTAGTTGCACTCCAAGACAAGTGTTGATTCCTCGCAACACACTGTCACCCTAGTTCCACCAAAGACAAAAGTCCTTTGTGACTACACAAGCTACACCTGTACCTAGAGATACAGAGTGCCATCAGTGTGACCTTTGCACTGTGCACTCAGCCATGGTGCCACCTTATTGAAAAGGTGCCATGCCACTAAAGTGTCACCCATATCTGAGGGATACTTCCTCAGTTCCAAAGAATGTCCAGTCATCCAGGTCTCACGGGACAAGAACTCACCAAGTGTGTCAAGGAACAGCTGAATGACTTGGTCAAGCAAGAGAGGGAAGAAAGAGCAGAACACATGAGGTATGATGCAGAATAGAAGCAGCTAGAAACTAGTTGTTTTGAGTAATGTTGTTGATTTAATTAATGTGGTTCAGAATAAATCTCTATATTCAGTAGCTCTAGTCTCAGCTGGCGACCTGATCTAATTATCTTTATTATCTGTCTTTTTTTTAGGTAACTTTTAGCCTTAATTGACAGGATTATATGGGTCTTAGGTAAAACAAGGCTAGACAAACCCACATAACAAATATGTATATATATATATATATATATATATATATATATATATATATATATATATATATATATATATATATATATATATATATATATATATATATATATATATATATATATATAAATATATATATATATATATATATATATATATATATATATATATATATATATATATATATATATATATATATATATATATATATATATATATATATATATATATATATATATATATATATATATATATATATATATATATATATATATATATATATATATATATGTGTGTGTGTATATATATATATATAGGTCTGTGTGTGTTTGTATATATATATATATATATATATATATATATATATATATATATATATATATATATATATATATATATATATATATATATATATATATATATAGTATCTATATATATATATATATATATATATATATATATATATATATATATATATATATATATATATATATATATATATATATATATATATATATATATATATATATATATATATATATATATATATATATCTGTGTGTGTGTGCAGGTCTGTGTGTTTGTATATATATATATATTTATCTATTATGCAATATAATATAGTATTGCATATTTTCTCTCTTATGTATATTCGTATTGAAGTCAATAACATAATCTACAGGGACTATCTTTTCTCCACCTCTTATCAGCCTCTTCAGGGCTAGATTACAAATCAACAGAAACAGTTTTTATAACCGCATGAAGATTTTTAAGCTAGTCTTTGAATGTAAAATATGACGTCACTAGAGTGCTGCATTTCTACTGGTCGGTGGGTTTCATTCTCTCGTTTATAGCCTATGCGGCAGCAATGGCATTACTGCTGTGCTGCTCTGTAGGACACATCCTATGTCACGACAAGCAGCAGAGGGCGTGAGCAAGACGTGATTTCTGTATCTGGCCAATAGTTTTGATCTATTCCATTGTTAGTATTTTCTGTCGTATTCGTGAGTGTTCCTTCGCAGGTTTCTCCCTTTGGATTCTTACGAGTGTTATGTGGTTTCCTCGAAGACAGGAGGATGAGGTCCGTGTTCCTTTGTGCGCTTAAAGCAGGCCATTGTTGATTTATACCTATGGCTTCTGCTAATTGCAATTTGTGGAACCAAGCCTCTCTGTGCACAGTCTCTCTGCCTTCTAATAATTCTTTCAGTGTGGGTTTCCAGTTGTGAGCATCCACACAACATTGGAATGTGTCCCCATGGTTGTGGTGACCTCACAGTCATCGTTGTAGAGCAGTAGTGGTGCGACCTACGTAACAATTCGGTACATTTAAATTTATGTACCACGTTAGTCAGCTCCCACATCTTCCCACGAGGGGCGGTGAAATTTTGCATAACGAGACTGCTGATCAGGTTTGGGCGGAAGTATCTACAGTAGTTCTGTAGTATAGCTTGGTGATTCCTGGTGAGGTAGGCATCTTCACTGGTGCATGGGTATCCAATTGTTGTTGTATGCAGCCTTTTATTTTGTCGCTGTCGTAACAGTTATTAGTTAGGAGCTGCCTAACACGTTCAGGCTTCGTATGAGTAGCTTCTCAGGAGGAACAGTGCGTAATTTCATGCCTCACGTACACGGCTACCATAGCTTTCGTAAGTGTCAGGGCACTCCCCACAGCCGTTAATGCACCGACGTACTTTAGTCTTTTTTTTACACACATATATATATATATATATATATATATATATATATATATATATATATATATATATATATATATATATATATATATATATATATATATATATATATATATTTTATGAAGGGCAGAAGGAAAGGCGCTCGAACACTTGTCAGATTATTTCATTGAATTGTCAAAACTCCAATGACACAATATGTTTCAGTGATAAAAAAGAACATCACAGTATAAAACACAATCGCAAAAATATTTGTCTTTTTCTCTCCTAAGACAAACCTACATAATACATGCCTAAATAGTGACAAACATAAAAAAAAAGTAAAGCAGGCATGAAGTAAACAATACAGATGAACAGCTATGCAATGAAAAGAGGCGTAGAAGAGTTCTTGGTATTATTTTGAAGTATTTTATATAAATCTGTGTTTTGCAGATTGAAAGGTGATTACGTATCTTTGACCATTCAAGCCTGGACAGCCTCCATCCCGCCCTAAAACTAACGTCCTGATGGATTCAGATGTAGACTTTCAGTCGGTGTCTCGTACAGTCCAAGTAGGTTCCCATCTCACACATGCGACAAGTATATTTATAAACAACATTGCGCATCAGAGACGGACGCAGTCTATCCTTAGATCTGAAAAAGACCAGAGCATTGTTTTTTTTTTTTTGCAACAAGTTTAAGATTTAGGAAAAGTAATTAATAGTTAACGATATCTATAATTTTTTTACGGAAATCAACATTAGAAAGGAAAGGAAATATTGCATGGATTCCTAGTTTGGGAACATTATAAATGACTTGTTCCTTAAACTTATAAGGAACAATTTCCTCAATATTCTATAAAAATATTTCAAAGGAAAACAATTGTTCACACAAAAATATAATGACAAGAGTTCAATTTCCATGCGGAAGGCTTGCCAAGAATTCAGAGTAAAGGCTTGTGGAATAGTGTAAAGACATCGTTTAATTTAGAATTATTATTATTATTATTATTATTATTATTATTATTATTATTATTATTATTATTATTATTATTCAGAAGAAGGAACCTATTCATATGGAACAAGCCCACAGGGTCCATTAACTTAAAATTCAAGCTTCCAAAGAATATGGTGTTCATTTGGAAGAAGTAAGAGCGGGTAGAGGGAAATACATAAGGAAGAGATCCCACTTATTAAAAAAAAAATAATAATAATAAATAGATAAAAATGTATTAAAATGCAAGGAGAATAGCATTAGGGTAGTAGTGCATTGCATGTTCGCTTGAACTTCTGAAGTTCCAATTGCACGACATCCTCAGGGAGACTGTTCCACAGTCCAATAGTATGAGGAATAAAGGACCTCTCAGAGTGAGAAGTTCAACAGCGATGCACATTTACATATTTACTGCGTGTATATATATATATATATATATATATATATATATATATATATATATATATATATATATATATATATATATATATATATATTGCTGTGTATATATATATATATATATATATATATATATATATATATATATATATATATATATATATATATATATATATATATATATATATATATATATATATATTGCTTTGTTATATATGAATGTTTATATATTTGTTTATATATATATATATATATATATATATATATATATATATATATATATATATATATATATATATATATATATATATATATATATATATATATATATATATATATATACAGATATATATACAGATATGAGTGAATGTTTGTATATTTGTTTGGATTCTATAGAAATCCGAACTGCTTGAGAGAACCAGACAAAATTTTGTACAC
Source organism: Macrobrachium rosenbergii (assembly GCF_040412425.1). Taxonomy (NCBI): domain Eukaryota; kingdom Metazoa; phylum Arthropoda; class Malacostraca; order Decapoda; family Palaemonidae; genus Macrobrachium; species Macrobrachium rosenbergii. The sequence continues at coordinate 50,351,998 of NC_089794.1, read as the reverse complement.
GGCCTCTATACCGCTCCAAAAGGATTATAACTCAAAATCAAACCCCTACCCTGTGACAGGCATCAAACACAGACAAAAAAAAATGAAACTTTCGTTTTTACGTCACATTTTCCTTCAGTGCTTTTTGGGTTAATTATAATTTTTCACCTGACGCTTCACCTTTTTTACCAGGTGCTGTCAGACTTATGATTTCATTGAACTCCTCTCACTGCAAACTCTATAATCAGTTTAGTACATCCAAAAAATTGAACAGTTGTGTTTGACTGTATTAGAATTACTTTCATTCAGTCATAAAGCAATGTAATTCAAATATAAGTTCTACCACCACACCAGTCAGATCTTACAATTCTCGCCGCGGAAAAGAAGTAGCAACAGACCAAATGTTTCTATGACAGGCTTACTCCCTCATTAAAAAAAAACTACTCACGTCGAAGTTACCACATTTTTTTTCCATTGTCCATCTAAAGCCAAACTTATATCTTAATCATATCCTGCCAATAAAATACAAATTCTTAAGTACCTTGTGTTATTACCATCATCATATCTAAGGTACATAATCCACAAAAAAAAAAAAAAAATGGTAGTTACGGGCATAACTTTGGAGGCCAAGAACTAATTCATCATGATCCGCGTATGCGGATTAGTACACCAAATAGTTCTGTGACAGACCTATCCCCCTCACTAAAAAATGACTCGCAACGAAATTACCACCTTTTCTTTTTTTTTTTAGTGTTCATCTTAAGCTAAACGTATCTTAATCAAACACTGCCAATAAAATACAAATTCTTAAGTACGTTGAGGTATTACCATCATCAATATCTAGAACGAATCTCCTTCGATTTGTTGTGCAGTGAATTTCACGTAATTAATAAAAGGTCTGTCTACCGTTGAAAGTGAGACTGACCTTTTCCCCCCACCACACACACACACAAATACACAGACACACCCGAGTACGAATCGTAGAACCATAAGATCTTTGATTTATTGTCTGTGTTCAGTGACGTCGTTTATTCTTTTCCAATAGGGGAATGTAACTTCCTTTCTCCCTTTATCCTCCTTCCCCCCCTTCCCTCTTCCCTTCTTTTCCCTCCCCTATTCCTTCCTCCTCCACTCCCCTCCCACTTCCCTCCCCTCACATTCACCCTCCCATCCCCCTCCCCTTCCTTCTACCTTCCCCTTCCCCTTTCCCTACGTTTCCCCTCCCTGCCACGTCCCTTCCCCATTCCCCCTCTTCCTCTATCTTCTCACTTCTTTCCCCTTTCCTCCTCATTCTACCCTATTTCTTCCCCCTCCCCCTCCCACTGCCTTCTGCCCTCCCACAGCCCTCAGACTGTTATTCAGAGTTTTAATGGGTCTACTCGCAGGTTATTATTCAGATTTGTTTCCAGGCAGCGCCGGGTTGGTCAGCTATTATATATATATATATATATATATATATATATATATATATATATATATATATATATATATATATATATATATATATATATATATATATATATATATATTATATATGTATTTATGCATGTATGTATGTATACATGCATAATAGTAAAGGGTGCTTACATTTCTCTCTCTCTCTCTCTCTCGGACTCGTGAAGCCATGAAAGAGGATCCTGAAGTTCTCACACCAACTGCACCAAAAAGAAGACCCGCCTTTCACCCGCACTCACCTGTCACTGACACACTTAAAACATGGAAATATGACGTAAACACGGAAACGACTTGCAGCATGACTTTTGATACAGGATATTTCCACTTTGTTTCCAAACAAATAGATAAAAAGTGTATATCAGTAATGAAATATTTAGATGACTGACGTTGCTTTTGTTCTCTGAATTCTTTATTTGTAATTAGGAGGGGAAAATGAAGCTTTGTCAAATATTATTTTTCGTTTTCTTCTCTCTCGTTATTCGTATTGAATTACTTTAAATTCAGCTGGCATTAAACCTTGCAACTGCCTACCGTGTCAGCTTACGAAAAATGGTTGAAAACAGAATGTTAGCATTAAAAGGCAAAACCGAAACTAAATCGCATTCATTCCCAGCCAGGTGACATGTAAAGTAAATATCTTATTTAAATACCTTTTCCGAGTCATGGCTTTATTATATCTTTGTAAGACAACTGTCCATATTCTCACTTCATTAGAAAATTATCTTTATACTAATTGTTCCTGCCTTGCTTTCACTTTTTTTTTCTTTAGAAAATCATTGCTCCATTTTCTAAGAACTATCCCACTAAGTTTATACCATTTTAAACATAATGGAATTACAGAGAACATAGTTCGTATTTTGCAGCAAACAGATACGACTTATTTCACGATGAAATTTCAGTACCTCCGTCAGACATCCCTGAATCTTTCTCTTGATTTATTAAAAAAAATCCCGAGGCTTCACAAAGTGATATCAACATCTAGA
>NC_089794.1:50269581-50344581 GCF_040412425.1 Macrobrachium rosenbergii | reverse complement strand
GAGAGAGAGAGAGAGAGAGAGAGAGAGAGAGAGAGAGAGAGAGAGAGAGAGAGAGAGAGAGAGAGAGAGAGAAATGTCTTACATATACATACACACACACACACACACACACACACATACATATATATATATATATATATATATATATATATATATATATATATATATATATATATATATATATATACATGTATTTATGGGATGTTATGTGTATGTATATATATATGTAAGTGTGTTTTTTGTTTTTCCCTGACAGTGTGCATAAGTTTGAAAGTATGCATCTTCAAACAGTAAACTGCTATTTATATTTAAAACTTTCCAGCATACAAAGAGCATAAGCAAAAGACTCATAAAATGGCTGCTATTCTATAACATCAAAATTGCATGCAAAAGCAAATAATCCACAAATTTGTTACTAATATATACAGTGTATATATATATATATATATATATATATATATATATATATATATATATATATATATATATATATATATATATATGTTCATATATACAGTATGCATATATTGTATACATATATATTTATTTATATATAAATTCAAGCACAAAAAATTAAATAAAAGATCATGGAATGTAAGTTCATAGACACGTTTATGATGTTTTCTTTTCACAACAGAACATGACACCAGTATTTGTAACCTTCATCTGTATGCACATTGGGTGCACTATTAATGGTCCCCAGGCATGCTTGCACATCGTCGTCACTCTCCTCCCCCCGATAGCCGGGCAGTCCCGGGAAAGGGGGTACTGGCTTATTCAGGTGCCACATCAAGACATCTTTGATGGGATGCATGTGTAATAAGTGATAAGTGGTACTCGCCTTGGACACCGGTTTTAATATGCTGGATCACCGTGGTGTCGTTTTTTATTTCTTTCACACGATACGGTCCTAAGTAGGCGGACTCGGGTTTATGTTTCCTCGGTTGCAGCCTTTTCAGATATATTCTGTCCCCCATTTGTATCTTAGATGTGTGCGTGCGGAATCGCTGATCATACTTTTGGCCCTCAACAAAAGCGTCTGCGTTGTCTGAAACACTCTTCGGGTCAGGTTACAGAACATCATCTGGTATTGTTCGACGCTGATCGGAAAAGTTCTAATGGCGAATGAAGGGTCCTGTCCATACACTAAAAGCCGTCTCAGCGCAAGGCCACTGGCAACAACTGTACCCACTGATTCGGACTGTCTGCTACTAAAAATTTCAAAATATTTGTTACTTCTCTATTATGGGATTCAACTAACCCATTGGCTGAAGGCCGTAAGATGCGATCGTGAAATGTTCTACATTCAACATTTGTATTAGGTTTTTCATTACTTCATTAATAAACTCATGTCCATTGTCACTGATTAACGTACGGGAACAGCCAAGCTTCACTATGATGAACCCAAGGCTCTGGCAACTGATACTGCCGATTTCTCCACCATCGCATACGTGTGCGTATACCGCGTGAATGCGTCCACCATCACACACCCATACCTGAATTGCCCTTCCCCTGGGGGAAGGGTCCCACAACTTCAATGTGTACTCTGGAAAATTTGATTGGCTTCGTTGGCCATATTCGAACCATCGGAATAGTATGTCTATGGTTTTTCGTGGTATTACAGCTGTGGCACTGGGAGACGAATTTTACAATGTCTTTTTTCATTCCTACCCCAAAAAAAAAAAAAAAAAAAAAGATTCTCGTGCCCTCTTGAGGGACCTTTCTATACCTATATGTCCTGCATGGCGACTTACACGTATCATGTGGATGGCTTTCTCTACCAAAGAGGGAGGAAGGATGACGCGAGATCGGATATCGCCCGGTCTCTTCCATATTTACAAAATAAGATATCTCCTTCAAGGAAGAACATATCTTTAGGCACTGTTAGGAAATCGGGAAACTCGTTACTCGCACCCCTTACGTAAGTCTTAACCTGTTCAATCCAGGGTTCGGACTTCTGACCCCTCATCACCTCTTCCACACTCCAACCATACAAATCAATCACACACTCTCTCACTCCCAGGGCATCCGCTTCCTGATCCCCCGGAGGATCAGTTCTCTCGTTCTCGCAGCTGGTTCGATTCGCGCCCCTTTTCTCTCTCCCTAACTCTTGAGTTACTGAGTTATTCCCGCTTTCTACATCGGTGCCTGTGAGGCATGCAACTGTTTCTTTCGTTGTTATTTCTCTCTCTTTGTTGCTCGGGTTATAACTCCCATTATGGCACTGCTGGAGAGAGCATCAGCTACTTTATTTGTTTTCCCTGCTATCTGTTCAGTTCCCACAATATCAGACTCTAACAGCTGCTCGATCCGACGAGCCTGGCGATTGGTTAAATCACGGCCACCTAAAGACAATGATGCCCGATTTTCAATTGGTGTCTGTGATGCAGGTCATAACATGGAAAAAATCGAAAAAATGCTTGTGTGGGCTTCTACAAATTCACTTTTAAACAATTTTTGTCGAAAAGAAAATGATTCATTGGCTTGTGGTAAAAGTGTAGGTAAAAAACGAAAACTGCAAACTTTAACTAATGATAAGATTTAATAATATTTCCCAATTGATGTTTCTACCTTCATATTTAACTTATTGTTACTATTTGTTCATGTTTAATCTTATTGTTATTATATTCTGTAAAAATGCCACAATTATGTTTATTTTTTTTTCTTTCAGCTTTTTGTACTGAATAAAATGATATTTTAATATAGAAACCTGTATTATTTACCTATTCTGTTTACCTTAGATTTTGATAACTTCAAGCTTTTAACTAAAATAAAGTAAATGAAGAAGAGAAAGAAAGTGAGAGTAAGCCGAGATTCTCTCTACATGATGGGAAGCAAACAGTAGTCATAAGCGCGGTCAAGGTCTCAGCCAGGTAGCGCCCATACCATAGACCCATCTTGCCTACGTCATAATTCAGTGAGAGGGCCTTCTCTATAGGTGGCCGTGGTTAAATCCCCTTTCTTGAATAAATCTCTCAATGGGCTATGATCTGTGTTTATTTTGACTTTATGCCCCAGCAAAAAGTAGCGATGTCTCTCCAGCATCTAGAATCGCCAATGCCTCTCTAACAAAAGTACTGTAATTCTTCTCTGCCCCTTTTAATGCTCGTGATGTAAAACAAATCGGTTTTTCATTTCCTGCATCGTCAACTTGAGAAATCACTTCCACCGACACTGCGCGTGTCGGTGGTTACTAAAAAGGTTGATCGAACTTTGGGTAAGCTAACAGTTCATTACTAGTGAGTGAAATCTTTAATTCTTGAAAAGCTATTTCTTCCTCCTGTCCTCATTGAAAATCCGACTGTTTCCTCAATGAATCTAGTGGTCTCGCTATTTTACCAAATTCTTTTATGAACTTGCAAGAGTAGCCGGCGAGCCCGAGGAAACTGGCCACTTCTTTTGCATTCTTCGGTTGGGGAAATTCTATAATTGCTGCTACTTTATCTGCGCAAGGCTTAAGGCCTTCAGATGTTAACAATGCGCCTCAAAAATTAAACTTTTTTCTGAAAGAATTTACATTTGGTTAGATTAACTTTCATGACATGTCGTTTTTAAGCTTCTAAGGCTTCAATAATTTTCTTATTATGTTCTTCTACTGTAGCCCCTATTATGATTAAATGTCATCTAAATATACAAACACGCTATGCCCTAATAGCGAAGCTAATATGGACATTGTAACACGTGAAAAATGGGCAGGAGAGTTCTTTACTCGAAAAGGAAGGTAATTATATTCAAACAACTGATCATTAGCTATAAAGGCTGTCTTTTCTTTGCTTCTCTCGTCTATAGGTATTTGATGATAACACGACTTTAAATCTAAGGTGGCGAAGAATTTACTATCACTGATTTTAATCAACAATTCTTCGATAGAGGGCAGTGGAAATGCATTGTCTTTCGTGATACTATTCAACTTTCTATAATCAACACATAGCCTAAGGGAACCATCCTTCCTTTTAACCATCACAATTAACGAGGCCCAGGGAGATTCACTTTCTCTAATTATCCCTTGTTCCCTTAATTTATTAATTTCTTTCTCCACTTCCCGCTGATAACAAACTGGAATTTTATATGGCTTAGATCTTATGGGTGATTGATCCCCGGTCTGTATAACAAAGGGAAAATTACTTATTCTGCCTGGGGTTTCGTTGCCAGTCGCGATTAAATTTTGATAATTTTCTATAATTTCCGTGACAATACTTTGATAAGTAACAGGGGTAGACCCACCAGCTGTTCGCAGGAGTCTATTCAGATGTTCTTCGCCGTGACCCTGACACATGCTACTCAAGGTCACGAGTATTTGAGAAGCATCTCCTATTTTGCAAGGTTCAAGGTCGCATATCGACCCACTGTCTAATATGGTATGTTGATCACTAGCGTTAATAAATGGCACGTTAATCTCGCCGTGTATTACCTACCTCAGACCCGGAATGATAAAATTTTCCCATTTCTGATGGGGTCTGATATAACTACGGTGCCATCCGGTTAGTTACATGCGGGTGTCACAGTGAGGGACGAGAGGGTCCAGGATGGTGCCACATCTCCTGCCTCTGGGGCGGCGGGTACTTCCCCCCACCACCCTTTCAAAGATCTTAGGGAGACTCTTAGGCACCTCGGTCTCTCCCCCTCTGTGGGGATTCGTTTTCCTTTTAAATATACTTTGATCCCCTTCCTGTCTGTGCCAGCTATTATCATTTCGTTCCAATCGACAAAATCGATTCCTAAAATAACTTCTACTTGTAATGCTGGTGCTACATGGAAGGTATGTGTCACTACTCGCCCATTAATGGTTACCTGCTGCTTCACAGTTCTCTGGGTTGCCATCCAATGGCCGCCTGCAGTACTTAAAACTAAACAACCTTTCATAGGCTGCACTGACTCTGTCACTAGGTGTTCTTCTAACAAAGACACACCTGCTCCAGTGTCGAGCAACGCCTTTCGCTGCAGCTCTCCCATCCATATTTCCACGATGGGCACTGCAACTTCCTTGGAGGATTGAGGGAAGGGTGATAGGATCTTGCATTACCTTTCCTCCCGGCACCCTCAATGTTCAGGTAGGGGCAGCGACAGTTGGTAGAGACCTCCCAGTACTTCTCAGGGGGACAGTCGCTGTTTGGACCTAGTTGGGTATAGTTGGGGATCCTCCCTCCTCCTCCTCCACGCTGCCTTCCCCTTCCTATCCTTGGTGTAGGGGAGCGTTGTTCTGCTGGCCGTCGTCGTTTTTTGAACAAGCGTTCACGAGCTGGTTTGTTGTATTGCATCAAAAACAACGTCACGGCTCAGTGAGAAGAGGAGCACTGGGCCCTCAGTTGGCACTCTTCCACACCGCCAGCAACGGCCAACTGTGTTTTTCCCGACTGGTTTCCCCTTGGCTCTTTGAGGTCCCTGGGTGCGTGACCCTACCCCCTGGATGGTGGGTGAGGCTGGCTGAGGACTCGCTTGGTCAGGTTGTTTAACCGTTGCGACAAACGGTTGGGAGGTGGTCTGCCCCCTCCCCCTTGCTTGTTGGCGTTGTTCATGGTCTAACAGAAGTTGAACCTTCGGCAGCAAGGCTTGTAAGGGCCTCTCATCGCTAATAAGGAATCCCACTATGGAGGTGGGAAGAATCCGCCTCAGCATACGTTGGCAGAAGGCTTCTTTTCCCTCTACAGTCTGGACTCTTTCAGGGGTGAGGGACTCATAGTCTTCACCGATGCGATTACAGAATGCTGCAATCGACTCTCTAACCCCCAGTATGGGGTCATAATCTTCCATTAGTTCCATTTTCTCCTCTCGGTGAAGGGCAAACTGTTGGGTGTGGTGTTGTTTAAAAGTATCCCAGTCTGAAGAATAACTGGCGTCCCAACTCTTGATTTACTGTGTTGCATTCCCGGTCACTTTTTGTTTTGTTTGCACAATTTTTTCTTTATCTGTCCAGCCTACTGGGGCATTTTCAATACACTTTATGAAGGTCTCGATTGAAAGGAAACCTTCACCAGTGTGTGAGTTGTCAAACTCAGGCATTGTTCCATCTAGCACCGACAGTTTTTTATTTTCTCGTCTGGTCTCTCTTGGTGATGATGACGGATGAAATTGTGGGTGGGTCGACGGGCTTTTTATTTTGTATTTCATTTGTTAATTTGTGCAAGCTCTTTCTCACTGTCCTCTTCCTTGGCACTGTTATTGTTAGCACTGGTTCTGCTAGTACTGGCACTCCTGCCGTCGCGCGCCGATTTTAAAATTTAAATTTTTATTTCACTTTCACAATTACGCTGTTAATTATTATGTACTGGCAACACCCCGCGACTGACACCAAAAATATGACCTGATTCTCGGTCATATAAAGGTTTTACCAATACAAATGAAACGCGTAAGATACAATTAACAAGTGCATTTTCCTTAATAGTTACACAGGGACCTGTTGCTAATATTACGCTACTTAATTATGCAATTATAGTTGGAACGTACTCTGAGGTGACACACCGATCACTGTTATAGGGATGCACCCCAACCCGTCAACCACCAAACCCTTAGTCCCTTACTGTTCATTAACTTTTCAAACTGAACTTACTTAGGTCATAGACCTCATATGATTGGTCTCTTATAATCGAAAGGAACCAATAAGGGTCTTCTATTTATGGCACTTATTTGAATTGCCCACGCCAAACCCCAACGATCACATGGTGTTTGACGAATCAGCAGTATCTGTTCGTTACTCTGTGATCAAAAAGACGTACAAACAACTAGCAGATTTTCTGTTACGTCTCAGGCATGAATTTTTATACAATCAGTTCATATACACACGCACATATATACATATATATATATATATATATATATATATATATATATATATATATATATATATATATATATATATATATATATATATATACGAGTACATACAACACACACACACACACACACACACACACACACACACATATATATATATATATATATATATATATATATATATATATATATATATTTTTGAGAGAGAGAGAGAGAGAGAGAGAGAGAGAGAGAGAGAGAGAGAGAGAGAGAGAGAGAGAAATGTCGTATGGTTGACGTCAAAGGAAGCAAGATTATTAAGGTAAGTCTCTGTTCAGTGAAGAATTCCCGGACAAAATCTTTTGCTAATCCAATATGCCTGTCCTGTGCTCTGTCGTTTTGTTTTTTCTTTTGAATTGTGAACTGCCACTTTCTATAATTTCTCTCTGACTATTTTTTCAATAGTTGCAGTTATGTACAAATATCCCTACAGGTCCTGTCTCATGCCTTTCTCTAAAAAATATCCCGTGCCAGATTTTCTAAACTTAATTTGTTTCCTAGAAAGTGAATGTTTTTCTTAAAATTTCACCATAACCACTTTTCATAGTTGTAATCGACTTTAGCAAATCAGAGTAAACAATGAGGTAAAAACACTGTCGTACTTTTATGATACAACTTTAGTGATCTGATAAACATCATCATCCTTAAACATGTTTGCAGCAACTGTAATACCTAATGTGTTTTGGTGAGGCAAATAGTTTGACTATTTAAGCAATTAAATTAAAGCAAAATGAGATAATTATGCCATGTATAACCTCTTTGTTTTCTTATTTCCTACACCTATGAATAGATGATTTTATATCTTTCCTCCCTCTTTTTCATCCTTAAATCTGCTGTGGCTTGCTTAATCAGTCAAGAAAATGTGGAGGAGGATATTCCAGTTCTTCAAACCCCGGAATCTTATGAAACAAGTTTATCTCTTGGTAGTGTCATTTCATTCAAGTCTCAAGGTTGTTTTTCCTGAAGCCTTTTAAAAAGGAGAGAGAGAGAGAGAGAGAGAGAGAGAGAGAGAGAGAGAGAGAGAGAGAGAGAGAGAGAGAGAGAGAGACTTCATTATAATTATAATAAAGCAAAGCTAAGCGACTTGGTTTGTCTATGCGAAATTTATTAATATCTTTACTATTAGTTCTTTTATTTTATTTAGTCACATTTTTCTTAAAAGTCAGGAATACCTAAAATCGCCATGACACTGGCCGACTTTCTGGCTAACAAGGTAACAAACAATGAATAAATTTTTCAAAACTAAACGATGAATATCTTGAAGATAATTCAATGTAGAATTGTACATAATTCCTCTTCCTATCGTTTTCCATTCACACGTGACCTCAGTGACCTAACACATATTAGGGTTTTGTTATTGCTGCTGTTTTAATCGCTAATTACCTAGAAATTTTGTTGGAAATAAAGTGACCGATAAATAAATACCTTCTCTCTTTTTCCAATAACAGGAGATAGCATATGCTTCCGTTCCTTTATCGCACATCTGGCAAGGCTCGAAGACGTTCCAGCTAAAGGAAATAAAGCTCATACATAATTCAAAATGCGTCTTTTCAATCCTCTTAGGTAGTTTATTAGATAAAAAAGACCTGGGAGCGGAAAGGTTTTCATTGCATCGACGTAAGATTTATGCAATGTACTCTACAGATTTTACAACACTGTAATCGACGAGAGTTAAACATTTATTTATTAAATGATCGTGATAATCTTCCAGTCTTTATCACATCTCTCTCCTAGTTACACTAATTATTCACAAAGATGTCAGGAGTTTTAGGTTTACAATAGCTCTCTTTTAGCATTTTGTTTTTGCAATCTGCTCGTTTCACTGCCTAATAAAATGTAAGATGACGGGCCAAATTTTTGTTTTTATCATACAAAGTTAATTTCACATCTTCTACAGGTGCGCTTAGGTTGAGTTTTTCCCTCATTTAACCATGAGGGGAGTAAAGACAATATACTTAAAATTATTATATAGCCAGCTAGTTTTCTTAGAATATAGTTCTGGTAGATATTACCTGTAAATACATGACCCGCCAAAACCAACAGAACTGAATAATTTTTGATCTTGATAAATCCTGACAGAGTCGTAATGTGAAAGACATGGTTACTAGTACAGGTAAATGTTGGTAATTTTTCTACAGTTTCAGACTCGGAGATAAATTCATAGCAGCAGAGCGACCTATCCAAGACATTTTTCGTTCATAAATCAATATCCAAGAGTTATCAACAGATGATACACTGCTGCTATAATTGCTTCCTTTACAAAATGTATATATATATATATATATATATATATATATATATATATATATATATATATATATATATATATATATATATATATATATGATATATCTTATATATATATATATATATATATATATATATATATATATATATATATATATATATATATATATATATATATATATATATATATACAAAATATATATATATATATATATATATATATATATATATATATATATATATATATATATATATATATATATATATATATATATATATATATATATATATATTTATATATATATTTATATATATACATATCATATATGGGTTTTCTGTTGGTTTATTTTTAACTATATAATCAGGTTTGCCTGGTTTGTTTTTAACCTACTCTCTGGTATGTTTTTTGTGTAGGAGGCGAGGTGTCATTCACCTCTGTTTTTTCAGGATCAGTAAGATTTCAGGCAGCACATCATCTAGTTCTCAGAGGAGAACATAGCAGCACTGGATTTCGAGTATCACCTTGTGGTTGGTGATGGCAGTAACAGCAGAGGTTGTTCGCCAGTGATGATGGTTATGGAAGCAGCCGACGATGGTTTTCTGTGGACTGCGGAGAAGGACCTTGGCCTAGTTCCTGAGGAGATGGTATCGGCATGGGAGTGTGCAATGGTGGCTCAAGAGGATTTTGTTCCCAGAAGAGGAGAGAGGAGTGGGACTTGTGTGTAGCCCAAGGTTTTTCGAGGAGGTGTTCTTCTGTGGCAGCTGAGAAGCTGAGGTTGTCATGGATGGAATGTTTGATAGTTCTCCTCGTGGCTCTTAGAGTGTCTCTCAGTGTGTCTCGAGTGTGGATCTTTTGTGATTCCTGTGGTCATTAATATATGACGAGGTTATGGTTGTCATTGATATATGAAGAGGTTACGACTACGGTCATTAATATATGACAAGGTTATGGTTGTCATTAATATGTGACGAGGTTATGGCTGTGGTCATTAATGTGACGAGGTATTGCTGTAGTTGGGAATGAACCTTTTATGGTTCTTGTAGTCATTAATATGACTGCGATGCGAGCAATGTATTGCTGTTTTTATTGTTATTTGTTGGAGTGAGTATGATTCCTGGTTATTTATGATTTATTGTTGATGAAGCAAGTGCAGCTCATGTTATTATCATTATTATTATTGTGTAATGTTATGTTTGTGTTTATTATTATTGACTGTATGTTCTGCTGTGTTGTCTGAGATCTGGGCTCATGTGTACATTTTTATAATATAGTTTTGGTAATAAATTAAGTTTTAAAGTAATTTGAGTATTTTCTTTGACACCCTTCTCTTTGAGATTGTCTCAGTCCATCCAACCTCTCTTAGTCCCTAATGCTAAAGATCTGTTTTAGAGAACTTGACAGCCCCACAGAAATTGGGGTCCATTACAACAGTGACCATGATAGGATTGGGTCCTGTTGTGGTTGATAGTTTTGTGGCGTCTTTTGGAAGGGTGTGATTGTAATCTGAAAAAAAAATTTAGTTTTGTAAATTTTTTTTGTTAAGTGGGGAGGTATCAGGTTTTCTTATGGTTTGTTTGTAAACAACCTTGTTTGAATGGTTTACCTGCACCCCAGTATTTTGTGTGGGGAGGCGAGGTGTCGTTCATCTCTGTTTTTTCAGGGTCAGTCAGGTTTCATTGTCTAATTCTCAGAGGAGAACATAGCGGTGGTGGATTTTGAGTATCACTTTGTGGTTGGTGATGGCAGTAGCATTAGAGGTTTTTCACCAGTGGTGATGGTTATGGAAACAGCCAGTGATAGTTTTTGGTGGACAGTGGAGGAGGACCTTGACCTAGTTCCTGAGGAGATGATATTGACATGGAAGTGTGTGATGGCTGGCTTCTGAGGATTTTGTTCCTGAAGAGGAGTGGAAGACTCGTGTGTAGTCCAAGGTTTTTCCAGAAGGTGTTCGTCTGTGGCAGCTGAGAAGCTGTGGTCGGCTTGGAAGCGTTCGATAGTTATTCTCATGGTTCTCAGAGCGTCTATCTCTCAGTGCGTCTTGAAAGTGGATCTTTTGTTACTCCTGTGGTCATTAATATATGACAAGGTTATGGTTGTCATTAATATATGACAAGGTTATGATTATGGTCATTAATATATGACGAGGTTATGGTTGTCATTAATATATGGTGAGGTTATGATTATGGTCATTAATGTGACATGGATATTGCTGTAGTTAATAACAAACTTTTTATGGTTCTTGTAGTCATTAATATGACTGTGATGTCGATCAAGGTATTGTTGTTGTTATTGTCGTATGTTGGAGTGATTATGAATCCTGCTTATTTATGATTTATTGTTGATGAAGCAGTGCAGCTCATGTTATTATCATTATTATTATTGTGCAATGTTATGTTTATCTCTATCATTATTAACTGTATGTTTTGCTGTGCTGTCTGAAATCTGGGCTCATGTGAACATTTTTGTAATATAGTAATAAATAATTTTTAAGGTAATTTGAATATTTTCTTTGGCACCCTTCTCTGAGATTGTCTCAGTCCTTTCGACCTCTCCTAGTTCCTAATGCCTAAGATCTATTTTAAAGAACTTGACAGCCCCACAGAAATTGGGGTCCGTTACAATGGTGACCATGACAGGATTGGGTTCTGTTGTGGCTGGTAGTTCTGTGGCATCTTTTGGAAGGGTTGAGAGTGTAATCTGAAAAAAAAAATTTGTTTTGTAATTTTTTTTTTGTTAAGTGGGGAAGTACCAAGTTTTCTGATGGCTTGTTTTTAAACTACCTGGTTTAAATGGTTTACCTGCTCTCTGGTATTTTGTGTGGGGAGGCAAGGTGTCATTCATCTCTGTTTTTTCAGGGTCAGTCAGGTTTCAGGCAGCACATCATCTAGTTCTCAGAGGAGAACATAGCAGCACTGGATTTCAAGTATCACCTTGTGGTTGGTGATGGCAGTAGCAGCAGAGGTTGTTCACCAATGATGATAGTTATGGAGGCAACTGGTGATGGTTTTCTGTGGACAGCGGAGGAGGACCTTGACCTAGTTCCCGAGGAGGTGATATTGGCATGGAAGTGTACGATGGCTGGTTCCTGAGGATTTTGTTCCTGCAGAGGAGTGGGAGACTTGTGTGTAGTCCAAGGTTTTTCCAGAAGGTGTTCTTCTGTGGCAGCTGAGAAGCTGTGGCGTGCATGGAAGTGTTCGATAGTCTTTCTCATGGTTCTTAAAGTGTCTCTCTCTCAGTGTGTCTTGAGAGTGGATCTTTTGTGACTCCTGTGGTCATTAATATATGACAACATTATGGTTGTCATTAATATATGACAAGGTTATGATTATGGTCATTAATATATGACGAGGTTATGGTTGTCATTAATATATGGCGAGGTTATGATAATGGTCATTAATGAAACAGGGTTATTGCTGTAGTTAAGAACAAACCTTTTATGGTTTTTGTAGTTATTAATATGACTATGATGTCGATCAAGGTATTGTTGTTGTTACTGTCGTATTTTGGAGTGAGTATGACTCCTGCTTATTTATGATTTTTTGTTGAAGAAGCTAGTGCGGCTCATGTTATTATCATTATTATTATTGTGCAATGTTATGCTTATGTCTATTATTATTGACTGTATATTTAGCAGTGCTGTCTGAAATCTGGGCTCATGTGTACATTTTTGTAATATAGTTTTTGTAATAAATTAAGTTTTAAAGTAATTTGAGTATTTTCTTTGACACCCTTCTCTTTGAGATGGTCCCAGTCCTTCCAACCTCTCCTAGTCCCTAATGTTTAAGATCTATTTTAAAGAACTTGACAGCCCCACAGAAATTGGGGTCCATTACAATGGTGACCATGACAGGATTGGGTTCTGTTGTGGCAGGTAGTTCTGTGGCGTCTTTTGGAAGTGTGTGAGATTGTAATCTGAAAAAAAAATTTTTGTCAATTTTTTTTTGTTAAGTGGGGAGGTGTCAGGTTTTCTTATGGTTTATTTTTAAACAACCTTGTTTGAATGGTTTACCTGCTCTCCGGTATTTCGTGTGAGGAGGTGAAGTGTCGTTCATCTCTGTTTTTTCAGGGTCAGTCAGGTTTCAGGCAGCACATCATCTAGTTCTCAGAAGAGAACATAGCAGCTAACCTAACCTAACTTACCTAACCTAACCTAACTCTCTCTCTCTCTCTCTCTCTCTCTCTCTCTCTCTCTCTCTCTCTCTTGGAAGAGAATTCCAACACAGAGCACAATAATTTTAGTTAACATATTTATCAAAAGGTAATCTTTTTCCATTCTAATTTTTAAATCAAAATAACCATAAAGATTAACTACTCCAGATCCCTGAGTATATTGTGTTAAAGTGTTACATATAATTTATATTTATGCCTGCGTATCTCCTCATTACCTTAGAGGATTATTTAAAAATTCGACCATTCTGCTAAACCTCAGTCATCTCTATTCTTTTATTTATTTTTCTTACAATTATTTTTTTACATTTCCTATTATCATGGGGATAGAAATTCAAGTTTATTTCTAATGTGAAAACATTCCTCCATCAAACAAAATTAGTTTTATATTGTCTACTCAGTTGGTAAGAATATCCATCGTGTCATCGCATCATAACTGAAAATACACATGGTACAGGCATTGCACATGTTTACTTTCCTTTTTTTACCAGCCTCCCCTTTCTCACAAGAAATGACCAAGAGAAGATCTCAGGAAGTCTTTCAACAAGTTTTTACCAGTGATTGATTTATTTTTTTACTGATAGTCATAATTTTAAATAGATATCTTTTAGAAAAAAAATGCTAATTCGTTTTAATCAACTCTTTATCTTAAATAGATGCGTTTTTTTTCAGGGATATGTTCTGTCTCTTTTCTGGTAGTGGAGCAGGTAACTAAAAAAAAAAAAAAAAAAAAAAAAAAAAAAAACAGGGAAAAACGCAAATGATGATACAAGCATGAAACTTGGCTCAACCATTCTTCTTGTCCCTTGGTCTCATTTTCAACCTCTGGCCACACAAAATTTTGCCATTTTCCAAGATGGCCGACAGGTTTTCAAAATGGTGTCCTGTGGAATATTGGAATTTAATTGATTAATCGCACTCAAGTCCCTAAGTCACTCCCAGTTTATATTGAAATATTAAAAACAAGCCTTTATATATGTACATACATCATTTCTCTGCATAGAAATATCCAAGATGGCTGTCACTATTTCAAAATTGTCCGCCAAAATGCCCAAAATTGGTACTTAAGCTCATATATGAGGCTAAGGGTCGGTTAATACATGATCAGTTAATTTTTTGTAGATTAGAAATCGATTAATCCCCAGTTAATTAATTTTCATTCTCGTTTAGAAAAAAAAATGGGTAATAAACTTAATATAAAAGTGTAATAGTGTAGTGTCTGTGTACTACCAGGGCACACTGGTTGACACTATAGCTGTGAAACTCGGCATGGGGTTCAGTGCTAGCTAATGGCAGAGATTTGTTATTAGTTTCCCAAATGCTGTTTAGCCCCACTTCAAAGTTAAACAGTTGCACCTGACTTGACAGGATATGCCAGTGCGGGAGAGCCGAGCCAAGGAAGATGGGGTTTTAGTCTTCTAGATGGTGTACAGATCACATGGAAATTAAATAACATTGGATGAATGATCGAGCTAGGGGTAGGATTATGACATATCTGAGCCTAGTTGTATCCCATATCTGAAAGTGCATATATGTTATATAGGTAGTAAAAGGATAAACCCTCGGCCTATAGAACAAAAGCAATGGCAGGACAATCTTGGAAGTCAACGTCTTTCCTGAAGGGAGATAGTACAACTAAGTGGAAACTTTGTTGCTTGTGCCAAGAGGACACATGTGAAAGACTAGTTGATGCATCTGGTGTTAGCTATGTTACCCTTGCTACAAACAGTCCTGAATTCTATAAGTTAAATGCAATGCTTATACCATTTCATCCCAAAAGGCTTGATGAAGGTGATGGAATTCTGCAGACCTTTGAAAATAACAAAGCAACATATCATGAGTTATGTATGCTGGAGTTCAAAGCAACAAAACTAGAAAGGAAAAGGAAGTCATTGTGTAAGACAAGAGAAGATGATGCCCCATCAGCAAAATTCACATGTAGTAGCCAGAAGGCAGATGAAGATGCAGAAGAATCTAAGACTGAGAAAGAATGAATATGTTTTATTTGTGACCAACCAGCAACAATCAAAGATTTAAGATTGGCCATGACATTGCCTTTACATGAAAAGCTGCAACGATGTGCCACCAACCTACTAGATGAGAAACTTCTGGCCAAGCTTAGTGCTGGAGATATTGTTTCTCAGGACCATATGTATCACCCATCTTCTCTGACAGGTGTGTACAACAGGGAAAGGACCTGGCTGAATTCCCAGAAAATTGGAGATGATTATGTGCAGTACAGACAAGAGGCATGTGCCCATGCTTTTGCTGAGCTTTAAATGTTGATAAGAGACAAGCAGTTGACTACAGATGGGTGCTGCTATTTTACAATGGTAGAACTTTATGATTTGTACAAACAAAGACTGGAACAGCTAAATGTTGATGCTTCCTTTGTGCACTGAACATGGTTGAAAGAACAGATACTTGCCCGCATCCCAGAACTGGAGGACTTTAAAAAGGGAAGAGAAATTTGGTTTGTCTACAAAAGGAAAATGGGAAAAGAACTAGCCATGGCATATGGCTACAATGATGCACTAATCGTGGCCAAAGCAGCTAAGATATTGAGGAAACAGATGCTTGAACATGAGATAGAATTTTATGGAACCTTAATAGCAGACACTAGAAGAGAATCTGTGCCACCAAGTTTGTTGGAATTTGTACGTGTGCTACAAAATGGTGGCGATATAAATCCCAACTTAGATGTGGAACATCATCTACTGATCTAGCTTTAGCACAACTTTTGCACTTCAACTGTCGAAAGAATCCAGCATCTTCAACATTCTCCAGACATTCCAAGTCAAGAGAACCTCCGTTTCCAATATATATTGGTCTCCTGGTCTTTGCAAAAACCAGGAAGCGTCAATTAATTGATACATTCCATCACCATGGAATCAGCATCGGCCATGGTAGGGTTCTAGAATTGACTAAAGGGTTAGGAGAAGCAGTTGTAACAAGGGCTGTGGAGGAAGAAGTAGTTTGTCCCACTACACTAAGAAAAGGACTCTTTACAACTTGTGCTGTTGACAAACTGGACCATAATCCAAGTGCCACAACTGCACAAACATCCTTCCATGGGACAGGCATATCTTTGTTTCAGCATCCAAGCACTGATGAAAAGGGTGAGGACAGAAACTTAGCCCAAATCATCCAAAGTGGAACAAAGTAAAACAAAGTACCTTCTCTTCCTGAATATTGCACAAATGTAGGCTACCTCCT
Source organism: Macrobrachium rosenbergii (assembly GCF_040412425.1). Classification (NCBI taxonomy): domain Eukaryota; kingdom Metazoa; phylum Arthropoda; class Malacostraca; order Decapoda; family Palaemonidae; genus Macrobrachium; species Macrobrachium rosenbergii. The sequence goes on along the minus strand of NC_089794.1, from coordinate 50,328,140 downwards.
GCTCACTTTAAACATGAGAATCGCCTCCCTTCATCCAGTGGAAGTGCAGGACACCAACAGGTTGTGCTTTTGAAGCATCTTTCTCTTGAGTATGAATGGCTTGAGAAAGTCAGTCTGTTGGACAGGAGTGAAAATGCTGTGTCCACATCTTGGGCAGCACATCACACTTCTCAGAAGCGACAGGCCCCATTTGAAATAAGCTTGTTATCAATGTTTGGACAAACTATGGATTAAATTTGGTAGAGGAAAAGACATGAGGTAGATACCTATCCATGAAATTGCAGCAGCCATGGGACCAAAAGCCTCAGCCCTTCCTTTTTTCCATGCATTTGGCGGGTGTGACACGGCGTCTGCCTTTCATGGAAAGAGGAAGAAGTCTGCATGGCAAATACGGACTGTGTTTCAGCATGCCACACCCACCTTCACCAAACTAAGTTCAACACCAGCAGCTGTAGAAGATGAAGACCTGCAAATTATTGAAGAGTTCGCGGTGCTTATGTACGACAGAAGCAGTTCGTATAAAAATGTAAATGAGGCTAGACTTGATCTCTTTGCAAAAAAGCAAAGAGCTTATGATTGCATTCCCCCTACAAGGGCTGCTCTTAGAGAGCATTGCAAGAGAGCTGCCTTTCAAGCAGGGTACATTTAGTGCCAGTCTTTAGTATGTCATCCAGTTTTGCCCAGTCCAAGACACTGGGGATGGCAACAGATTGATGGCACCTGGTTTCTGTATTAGACAGATTTGCCAATATTAGCAAAATCTTGCCAAGAACTGAATAAGTGTGGCTGCAAAAAGGAAAGCCATGGCAGGTGCAAGTGCTGCAAATCTGGGCTTAGCTGCACAGCTCTCTCCAGCTGCACTTGCTAAAACTAATTGATACACAAAACATATTGGTTTCTCTCAGGAGATTCATACTTTTTTATCTTTGGCGGCCATTTTGGAAATATGGTGTCCATATGGTGGTCATACTGGAAAGATGGGTTCACTTTATCTCTTCATGACAGTAAGAATTCCCAAATACAAATTCTCAATCATTATATGGATAGTATGCAACTTTTATACATAGGCTTATGAAAAGAAAATATCTGAAATATACAGCAAATTTGCCGCCTTTTTGGAAAAGTGTCAGCCATCTTGAAAATAGCCAAATACTGAGGTGGCCGGAGGTTGATTTTGATTTATGGGGATAATAAGAGTTCTCATGCAAAATCTGTTGCTTGTATAACTATTTGCACTTTTTCCCATTATCCTGCTCCACTATGGTGTTATATTGAAATCAGATAACAGAGCGAATCTAAGAATGATAGGGTCCTGCAGTAGATTATGAAGGGAAGGCTTTTTAGAGAGAGCGCTGTGCGACGCCACACCCTCCAAAAGCTGCTGTTTCTGTACATAAATTAATCATAGGCACTGACAAAGATACCGGCGACCAGAGAGCTTTAAGTATAATAGTTCTGAAATCTAAGAAAAATAGTGTACTCGTACAAATGTGTAACATAGCCTTTTTAAGGATATTTTTGGATGGTTACATACATTTAGTCAACGAAGTTATAGCAATGCACTGTGATATTTTAAATCTTCATTATACCCATTTGCACTGATATTCGTCATAATTCGTTTTCTGTTTCGAAATTATTAAGAGTACTCTGTATACAGATCTGCTTTTGCCTGCAATGTCTTGCTGATAGAAACAGCAAAGACAATAATTGCATACTACGCCGCACTCATTTCTCTTGAACCTTTCCGATTTGCTTTTATTGGCCTGTTAATTCAGTCTTCCTTTATTGCCTAAAGAGAGAGTTCTTTGCAGCCTCCTTTTACTGTTGGCCATTGTGAAATCTATTATACGATGATTATACACATCTTGGTTGCATTTGTTTTTACGTTCATTATATTTAGTGTTTCGTGTTTTTATGTGAACGTTACAGGTTATACATATACATATTATTTATGTGTGATTTATCCTTACTGGAAACTTCAGAAGTAGGATTCACCAGCCATCCGTGACTGTTGCCATCATCATTTGCTTTATTGCTCAGACTTTTAACAACACCTGCACATACACCAATCCATATGCGCACAGGCATACCATGGCAGTATAGAATATATCTCAGGAATGTCCTTTTGGTACCATAATGACACCACAGTGTACTCTTATGTGTCATTTCATGATTTGCAGTATCTCTTCACCATGCTTCAAAAATCCACGGCACCTGACCAGCACCTTCATCGGATGCTGATTTTCAGCATTCCGCTAATCTTCTTCTTCGTTTTAACATGCTTTTTCCCATTTTTATATGGGGTAAGCACGATGTCTTCTTTGAAGGAGTTTGATTTGGCGTTGGGGTAGGCCGTAGCCTCGATCGACTGCCCTGCCTGACATCGCTTAGATCCTGGTATCGAATATGTACATGTATCGTACCAAATCCCTAGCTCCCTTTCTCCCAGCAGCGAGGAGAACTGAGCGGTTAGAATGATCTCCCGTTTCTCTCAGAGAGGAATTTGGAGTAAAAAACTAAATTGCGTCGTCATTTTTGTTAAATATATGTGAAGTAATTAAGGCAGTCTATTTAAAGAAAGTGTTTATCAAGTAAGACTGCTTCTCGCGAATCTCAACTTGGTCGTGCCTTCTAATTAGAATTACGGAATCCTCAATGTTAGTGTTTAAATTTCCCGTATTTTTTCAAAGTCTATTAGATTAGAAACTGACATTCCTTGAATATGAGTTACGAGGACCGATTGGGGCGCCATCAAATATTTCCCCGAGCCTTTCCCCTCTTATTGAGGCTGGTTATGTGTTTTCCTCGACGTTACTGCTTAAGCTAAGGTGTTGCAACGGGAAATATAAACTAGTTCACTGGGCTAATTCTTGCTTTGCATGAACAAGAGCAGACATAATGGAAGGGAGAGAGTCGGACTCTGTTTTTGTTGATACACAAATTGAGTAAAAGTGTGGAAAGTGCACGCTTATTCTCTCACACAGTGATATCAAGGAATCACCAAATAATTCACATGCAGATCCCTCGTTATTCTAGCTATTACCTTTGTTTCTGGATTATATATCAGTAACAGGCAATGCTATAAATAAAATTTAAAACTCATCTATAACCAAAAGTTAAAGGAAAAACTTCAATACATTATCGTTGAGGTCTGATTACAAGTTTTATTTGAATGTTCATATTTTCATTTTGAATTACTTATTATTATTGATAATGATAATTCACGAGAGGAAATATTTAGATGGAGTAAACAAAATAGGCTTTATAATTGCTAAGCAAGCGTTCTAAGAACATAAAGAAAACTAGTGAAATATGATAAAAAAATAAATTGGAAAAGCAATACAATAAGGAATTGGTAGTGGGGAAAATGGTATATCTAAGAATGAGAAACTCCAAAAGTAGAAGCTATCTCATATTTCTGATTTTGTATCTTTCTGAATAATATACCAAGGGAGTCGAAGGGTCACAAAAGGAGGCTACGACAGCAAAATTAATATTGTCAAGAAAATATGTAATTCCGGTATATCCGTCCATTAATTTATTCTTCGGTATTTTTCTGGTATTAACATCTCTTCATTACATATCTATTTTTAGTTTTGTCCTATTCTTTATGCTAAAACTTTTATCAATATAACAAATTTCCATGACTTAATTTTCTGTTGTAACAATTTATCTTCCTGTTGTTCATTTTTATATATTTCCATGTTTCACCTAATTCTTCACCTTTAAGGCCTTCAGGTTTTCATTACCTCCTTTCCCTTGATACATTTTCTCTTGCCCTTATTTATTATCCACCTTTTAGGAAAATGACAGAAATAATTTCATAGATTTTCTAATTGAGTCTGTCTGTCTTTCCCTAAGTTATTTTTTCCTCTTGGTCTTACAGTAGTTAGAAATGGGAGTTAGATATGTCTTTCCTTATTGCATTCTTGATTATTTCTGTTGGTATTTTTACTATTTTTCTTATCGCATTTACTTTCTATCATTTATTCCTTTATCTAAGTTTATATTATCAAACTTCATTCCTCCCATGATGGGTGCCAGCAGCGTCAGGGTCCGTCGATAAATCTCTTTTAGCACTGTTTCAGTCTCTCTCTCTCTCTCTCTCTCTCTCTCTCTCTCTCTCTCTCTCTCTCTCTCTCTCTCTCATATTACTGGCAGATTGCTTTGCGTTTATAACTTGAAATTTTGGATATAAGACATGATCCTTATTTATAAGATTAAAGATACACACATACAGGCACATACACACACGCACACACACATATTATATATATATATATATATATATATATATATATATATATATATATATAAATATATGTGTGTGTGTACACGCATTTAACTAAGGCCACGGGCAATAAAAAGAAAAAAAGTATCAAGAGCTTTGGTTTTTTTTAGATATTTTCAAGGTGCCTTGAAAACATGTTGAAATGAAACTAAAGCGCTTGATGATTTTAAGCTGTTATGAATGGAAATGCAAGGAACAGTCCTTGTTTTTAACAATGTCTTATTTTCAGATTGAGGGGATGGCAATGGGAAGCCCATTGGGACCAGTTTTTGCTAATATTTTTATGTGTCATCTAGCCCTCTGGATTATCATCCATTATTTTACAATCGGTATGTGGATGATAATCTTTCTCTTGTTCAGGGAGCAGGCCGATGCGTTCTTGGAAATTGCTAACTCGGCCTACCCTAATATAAGATTTACAACAAAGAATGAGAATGATAAGCAACCCCCTTCCTGACACTATGGTATCAAGTGATGCTGTTAGCTTTCATACCTCTATTTAAGCCAAAAAAAAAAAAAAAGACCTTTACCAACTGAGATATGAATTTTTACAGCTTATGTCGTTTAAATTTTAAGTTAATCCTTAACACACTCACTCCTCCACAGGGCTTATTCCCTAACCTCGAACTGGTCTGATTTTCACAAAGAAATTTCATTTTTATGCAATCATTTCTCGGGGAATTATTTCCCTCTAAGATTGTTTTTATAAACAGTTAAATAAGTTTCAAAAAAATAAAATCATGCCAAAAAATTAGGTCTCCAACAGAACCAAAAATGCCTTTTTATTCGAGTCTTCCCTTTATTCATGATTCCTTCTTTACCGGAATTAATTCATTAATACGACAGTATTGTCCCGCCATAAAACGTCACCTCATACCAACTAATCCTCTTACTATGGGTTCTCTTTTAAAATATAAGGATAGATTGCACCCTCTGATGACATCGAATGCGGTGTATTTATTTCCTTGGCACCCGTTGCAGCCAGGGGAAATATGTCGGTGACTCTAGGAGGTTACTAAAAGTTTGTATCGATTGCCACAGAGGCGTCAGCTATCGTACTGGGGTCCAGTTATCTAATACGGAATTTTCTAATACTGGAGAGCATGCGAAAAAATACAAAATAAATACTGAATATAATCATTTTAAAATTCTGTCGAGGGCTCGTACCACCTAGCAGCTGGCAATCCTCGAGTCTCTTTGTATAAAACAGGTGGTCCCAAAGTTAATCAATACAACTGCACCCAGCCCTCTTTTTACATGCTTTCATTTAACTTGACTTCTGCGTCTGTCTGTCTGTCTGTCTGTCTGTCTGCCTGTTTGGGTTAAAACTTGAAACTTAAATTTTGACCTGTTGCCTTCGCCCAATGGACTTGAAATTTTGCATGGTTACTCAATCTTGGTGACAATGCAACCTTACATAATCAGCAGGTCAGCAATGACCTCTAGTGACTCTACAGTGACCTCTCCCAGTATCTCAGGGTTTGTACGAAACTCTTCAGATTTTTTCGTACCTTCTTTAACTCTGTAGAATAAGTTAATAACTCGACAGATTTTTCAAACGTTCTTTGGCTCAACAGGATATCATGTTCACCTTTTTTTAGTTGCAATCATAAATCAGTTACAATTTCTGTTAAAACTAAAAAGTATGAAATAAAAAAAAAAATGCTATAAGGAAAGAAATATTTAAAAAAAAATTTTGTAGCATTTCCTTCCATGTTTGGCCCCCACGCTTTTGTTTTTGTAAACATGATTAATTGTAATAAGATCCTGATGTGGCTGAAAAAATTATTTGTTACTTTTTTGTGCATTTTAATAAAAGCGTGTTTAAATATTTTTTATATTGTTTTATTACATGCTTCTATTTAATTTGACCTCTTCGTCTGTCTGCCTGTCCATCTGTTTGGGTCAAAACTTGTAACTCAATTGTCGACTTGTTCCCTTCGTCCAATGGACTTGAAATTTTGCATGGTTACTCAATCCCGGTGACAATACAACCTTACATGATCAGTAGGTCAGCAGTGGCCTCTAGTGACCCTACAGTGACCTCTTCCAGTATCTCAGGATTTGCATGGAACTCTTCAGATTTTTCATACCTTCTTTGACTTGGCAGAAAAAAAGTTATAACTCTATGGATTTTTCAAACCTTCTTTTGCTCGACAGGATAACACGTTCAATTTTGTTAGCTACAATCATAAATCTGTTACAATTTCTGTCAAAACTAAAAAGTATAAAATGAAAATATATAAAACAAAATTTAAAACACTCTGTTATTAAAATGCACTAGAAAGTAAAAAATAATTTTTTCAGCTTCACCAGGATTTTATTATAATTAATCATGTTTACAAAAACACAAGCGTGGGCACCAAATATGGAAGGAAATGCTACAAAATTTTTTTTTTTTTAATATTTCTTTTCTTATAGCATTTTAAATATATATATATATATATATATATATATATATATATATATATATATATATATATATATATATATATATATATATATATATATATATATATATATATATATGTATGTGTGTGTGTGTGTGTGTGTGTGTGTGTGTTAAATTAACCTATCCCTAGGTCAAATAGGGTCATCTTTTATTGCTGTATCTGTTTTAAGAGCAGAATCAATCATCTTACTTCCTAAGATGTCTCTGGTCGCAGTGGCTCATCCCTGGCTCAGTAAATTCCTTCTCCTTTGTCGACTTCTCTCACTGAATCTATTCTTAAACAAAGACCTACCGGAATTAAACACTGACGTACAAAACTAGAGTTTATTTGCAAATTTAACGAAAGTAATTCAGCAAAGGCTACAATCATGAAATGGAGTGAATTCCACCCCCTATAAATGGAAATCATTACTAGAGGAAATTCTGATTCACAAACATTCAGGTTAACGATTCTAAACCAGCTAATACTAATGACTAACACTTGGTCACCAAACAAAGTAAGGTCATAATTATTCTAGACCACAATAAATGCCATATAGTATGTAAAAGAATAACACCAGTTCCCAAAATAATCATCCTCAGAAGACAAAACCAGAATTCCTGTTAAAAGAAACATATCAATATATTAAAACCTGAAATGGTGATAAATGACATGAATGTTCAAAACAGAAAAATGCACAATGGAAAATAGAGCAGGACAATGCATAATGGAGGCACGGCAGAAGAATTTCACTGCAGCACTGGAAAAGATATAAGTGTTCATGAGTTATGGTACTCAATTTCTATGGCGACAAATAAAAGATTTTCCAGTGGCGTCCTTCAACACTGCACCACTAACCAAATCAGACCCAGTCTCAAAGTGAAGTCCCCCTGAAAGAGTCTATCCCCCTGTTAATATACCATTAAGGAGTGCCACACACATACGCAATCACACTGTCTCCATGTACTTAAATCCTGATCATCGTCAGGGAAGCACAAATGCATGCATCAGACCCCCTTGCTGTATCCAGCTGTGTAAACCTCCAACGTCGACACAAATGCACTTGCAGCGGAGGTATCACTGACAGGCCAGCACATAGTTCGTCCAAAGTCATCCAAGACTTATATATATATATATATATATATATATATATATATATATATATATATATATATATATATATACATATATACATATATACATAGAGAGATCTAGTTTAACCATTGGGTCATACTGGGGGTGTTCGCAACTTACCTTGGATAACACGAATCTGAACTCTGGCCTTGAGATCAGTTAAAAACATATGCATCAAAACACGGCTGAAGACCTGCTTCAAAAGGGGAGAGATTAACTTAATTATATTTACAAAAGAAAAACACATATCAGAAGAATGGTAGCATAATTTGGACGGGCAAACAAGGTCCCGTAACACAAGATGAACTGATATGTTTTTAGCTGGGAGATCCAGCTTAACCAATGGGTTATACTGGGGTATACGCAACTTACCTTGATAACACAAATCTGATAATCGTTCATGGCATGCATAATCTCGCAAACATTACTAAACACAGACACACACACACACACACACACACACACACACTATATATATATATATATATATATATATATATATATATATATATATATATATATATATATATATATATATATATATATATATATATATATATATATATATATTATATGTGTGTGTGCTTAGCAATGTTTTGAGATTGTGCATACCATGAACGATTATCAGTTTTGTTGATGATCATGACAGTGGAGAGAACGATTACATTTTTGTAGCTTAGCCTCTAGTAACTTGATAACACCCTAATATATTTCATTCGCTTAGGGAAAAATACTGTTTTCGTAGAGTACCTAACACAAAACCTAATTTGCGCTTGTCTTCATATATTGATAACAATTTTAAGGTCTCTTAAGACTGAGTAGAAGGTTTTGCTTAAACTTTCAATAAACTTTCATCTTCTAATCCTAAGGAGGAAGGAAAAGACTAAAATGTTTTCAAAATAGTGCTTAAGCGTTTGCGTGTTTCACATTTTTTTTTTATTCCTGTTTTAGTCAACCCTGCTTCAGTCTTTCGAATAGAAACCATCCTTGTCTGTGATGTCTGGAAAATTCCCCTCTTTTTATCGCCCCTAAAACTACATTTCACAGTTATTCTGAAAATATTCTCCTCCTCTCTCATTGTTAAGTGGGTGAAGTGCTCAGGCTAACATGCTCGCACTTAGGAATTGGCCGTGTTGCACATAAAGTACGATCATCGGTAAGTTATACCCAACAGAACCGTTTTGCAAGAACAGCAGTTATTGCCAAGTTATTAGGGAGGCGGTGCTGAGCGTAATTGGTCGAGCAATGTACTGAATAATGGATGTTTCGAAGGAAAGCCTCACTGGAAGTTCATATGAGAAGAGTTCTTTAGGACTAAAAGTGATTATGAATGTTATTCCTCACAAGGGTGCCATGAAAACTTGTATTGCTTACATCTTATGGGATATTTTACAATCAGTCTTTTTTTTCTTCCTCTATATGCAAGAATTTTATTCTCTTTCTTTCCAGCCTTTATCTTATGTCTTTTTTTACTTCTTACCTTAATTCAAAACAAATCCTTAATTATATCTTAAAAAATATTCAAGACATTACACACATATATATATATATATATATATATATATATATATATATATATATATATATATATATATATATATATATATATATATTATTATTACTTGAATAATTAAAAACAAAATCATTCCTCGCACCCGCCCCACAAAAATAGAAGAAAGAGAAAGAATCCGTAGATGTGTTCTAGTATTAACGATGCCCTAACCATAAATTTTACTGCAGAGGTTATAATGTATGTGGTATAGATGTTTCTCTCCTGGAGAGAGAGAGAGAGAGAGAGAGAGAGAGAGAGAGAGAGAGAGAGAGAGAGAGAGAGAGAGAGCAGTATGTAAAATATGTATATCAGAATGAAGTATCAGATATGTCCATAAATCTGTTTGTGTAGTGTGAATAAATTATAAGGTTTTGACTAAACATACACATATAAGAGAGAGAGAGAGAGAGAGAGAGAGAGAGAGAGAGAGAGAGAGAGAGAGAGAGAGGATATATAAAAAAATTATGTGTAAGATGGTTGGAAAGAAATACTGTAAGGTAAATAGTAGGGCAAACAGCAAACAAAAGTAGCAGAAAAGGAGATAAGAAATAATAGTTAAAGTAAATGGGAAACACTTACTATTTATTTATTATTTGCGCACAATTACCTCTTTCTGTGTGTATATGTCTGTCTTCCAAAGGAAATAAAAGCTATGGATTCTAGAGGAGCGAGTCAGGCGAACAAGAGAAAGAGAAACAAAAGGCGTCTAAGGTTTCCATTCATATGATCTCCAAAAATCATTTATCTCTATGCAAAATGGTAGAAATGTCCTTTGTCCATTTTGTGATGTCTTCAGGATAATAAGCACATTTTACAAGCTTTCCTTCCTTATTCTGAGCTATGAGCGTTACTTTTCTTGGTGTAAGAAGACTACTAGAAGCTTGTCGTGCATTGTTCAATCCGACATTTATTTCGCCCTACATCTCGTAACTTTCATCAAATGAATAACTTTTTTTTCAGAGAATGTTATTTTCAATCCGTATTCCAACGCCATTCTAACATATATTACACAGTTATATCAAAGACTACCATTTTATTCTCCATTCGTTATTTTCTTGTACTCCTTCGCTTGATAAGCATAGCAATTAGGAAATTAAGATAGTATTCTTGTGCTGGGGGAGAGGGGGGCCAGCTTTCATACACAAATAGTAATTCCAATTGGTATTTTGTTGGCAGGTTTGTTTGCCTTTACGTAAAACATATGCAAATGTTAGATATCCTAGCATGAAACTTGTGGTCACAGGTCTTTCCAAGACTACATACAGTTTCACTGTCAAAATCTGTACAGGAAAATAGAAATAGTGAAAATTCCTCATCTTAGGGACTAGACTGACAATAAAAAATCACATATGAAGAGAAATATCCTCAGCTAATATGAGTTTAAAGAACAAGATTTTGCTCTTCCCGCTAGGCTTCACTTAGGAAAAAATTAAAAGTTCTGCAGACTATAGTATCTTCCTTTCTCGATCTGAAATATAAGGTTGTGAAGGAACACACACAAAGTTCCACGCAATAGACAAGAAAAAACCCAAGAGAGGGAAAAAAAGCAAATTAAGGCAAAAAAATCGTGATACTGAAGCTGTTTTTGTAAGCGGTTTCCCTGACTTCCAAAACTTCTCTCAGAAGTATTCCTATTTTCTTTAAATTTTCAGCTGGAAAACCTTACGGACAGAGTCAACAGACCATAAACTCCAAGAGGGAGTTTTCTCGTGCTATTCAACAGTACCATTTTTCTTAACGTTTCCTCCTAGAGTTCTCGTCGTGTTGTTCTTGAGGCTGATTTTCCACTGTGTCCTCCAGATGATTTTCTTTGGTTATTCCTGATGTCATCTTTCCTTCTAGCTTTCTAGATGAATTATCTTTCTATACTATCCTGTACATTGTACTTTCAGATCTTAATTTACTCTTTCCCCTCCTTGCAATCCGGCCCCCCTAACCCCCACACAACTTGGTCATCTTCCTAGAATACCAAACCATTTAATCTTATTCTGCATTCTACATCTTCAGGCAAAGTTACAAGATAATCCTACATCGTCGTATTCTATGCTATTCTTCCAGGTTGTCCCAGAAGGTCCTACGTTCCCTTCGTGATTTTTTACAATCTTATCTTGTCTGGTGCCCTAAATCTCACTTCTGAATCATCCTTCCATCAGGAGACAATGCTCACATTCTTAGAAATATATAATTCTTTTTCGTTTCCTCCTTTGGTTTCTTTTTCTGGAAAGGGTCCTCCAAAAGGACGAAGAACATTTTATGCCTCATCTGCAATATTCTGCAAGAAAAAATAAGTTATTCAAAGAAAGAAAGTCTCCATTACCAATGAGAGAAAGGGATAACATGCTTGTGTTAACCTCTGACTTAAGGCCTGATGATGCTGGTATTATTCCAGAGATTATCTCTGAGAGGCTGCTTATTAAGCAATATTACTCTGGTAATGAAAAGTTATGGTCTGCTCTTGTGAGAGATCTGGGAATAAATTTGTTAAATACGATGCGAAATATACGAATAATGAATAGTAAATAAAAAAACAAAGCAAAGTTCTCCAGTTCTATTGAAATAATCCCTTACTTTTAAAACGACTGGAGTCGTTCTCGTCTTTATTTGTCGTTATTATTTATTTCCTTATAGAGCTGGATAAATTCCTACATTGCTTAGAGTAATAAGTGGACAGTATTCGAACATCTCTGGTAGTCATGTTAAGCAACGAATATTTTTTTTCAGTCCTCATATATGTCAAAGCAGTTTTCATTTGCAGTAACTTAAGGAATAATTTATTGTTTATACTTAACCGTAAAATAAATCAATATTTTTTAATCAAATTAATTTCCGTAATCCGTAGTCTTTTTTTTTTCAAATGAAATAATGTTATGTATCAATTAGTTTCACTTATTCTTCAACGTTTTCTCTTTCCATTTCAGTAAGGTTATGATCACAAACATCTGGGAGTAAAAACTGACGTAAAGAAAATTCCAGCAGAAAAAGAAAATAGACCTGAGGGAGCTAAAACGAAAATATTTGTCTTTCAATTATTTTCTATATTTAATTATAATCTAATGGTGTGGTTCAAATGTGACAGAGGGACTGACTTTTCATGATTTAAATGTTCCCATCTTCCATTCCATGTTTTTAGGATTTTCCAGAGCATATTTTGCATTAAATTTTTTCCTTATGTATATATGTTGGCAATAACATGATTTTATAACATTGAAAAAAATTATATTCTTCTAGAAATTTCAGTAATGGTATATTAAGAAGTTCATACATGAAAATGAAATAGACTGCAACTAAATTAACAAAACTAGTGATTTTCGCATTGTTTTATTAAGTATTTAAGTAATAACTGTTCATTAAAATTTTTAGTAATAACTAAACAAAAAGAAATTTACCAAGAAAAATTATGATTTATTTCCTAATTATGAGTTTCGTAAGAATAAAAATCACAGCTTCCGTCCCACCCACAGAAAACGAGAAAGTCGAGATTGATAAAAATTAGAAAAAAAGTGATTATTACACATCAACATTCAGCTGATTAGCAATAAGAACTGAAGCTTCATTATTATATAATAACTGCATCTCATTTGGATTAGAGCCAATTAATCCAATTAATGCATATTAATGTACCAGATTTTTAATGGCTTGAAATACCAGCGAAGCCTTGTAACGCCTGTCAGTTTCAATGCAGATAATGTATTGCCTCGAAAACTGCAATGTGAATTTCATTGTTGTAATTAGTAGAGCATGTTGGCAGGGATGCCAGGAACGCATGCATGGCAATTGATTAGGATTCCCCTAATTAACAAAACACCGACAAATATGGAACACCGAAGCCTTGTTTGTATGAATTTTATATCTTATAAAACTAAATGCGTTATTTCTGGGCACAAAAGGATGGAAGGACTAGGACAGTAGTGATCATATTATGAAAGTTGGAATGTGCGGGCGGATCTGAATTAGCAATTGTAAAGATTTGTTCAGGAATAAATACTGGGCAAAGTTGAATATTTGGTAAAAACGTTCACAAAAAAAAAAAAATATAACATCTGCTAATCTGCATAAATATAGAGAAATAATACACCAAAGATATATATATATATATATATATATATATATATATATATATATATATATATATATATATATATATATATATATATATATATATATATATATATATATATATATATATATATATATATATATATATATATATATATATATATATATAGAATGACAAGTAATGTAATGTGTAGCTCATAATCCCGGGAATAGAATCAACAGCAAGAGTTATGGAAATGAGAAGTATAAACCCAAGTCACTGATTTCATTTTATGAAAGATAGGCTGTCAATCCAAGCACTGTGATCTTTTGGTTAATCAGCGCTTACGAAAATGAGAGGAGGGAGTTGGAGTGGTTGGAGAGCAAGATGAAGACTGCAGAAAATAAAGGAGATTAAGTTCATGTATCTAAAGGTGGATTATTACCTCTTTATGAAATCCACACGTTTCTATACTCGTAGTAAGAATGAACTTCTTTTTAATCAAAATGTTGAAAAAATGGATTTGATATAATAGAATTTATCATAAAGATAAAAATACCATGTAATCTGCATCATGGAACAATAAAAAAACTTATAAGAAAGTAGTAAGTAATTGTAAAAGTCACACAAGTAATGATACATGCTAACAGTAAATGATTTAAAAAATGAAGATACTCGCAAAAAAATGAACCAAATAAAAAGAATGATTTAAGTCTAATAAAAAAAAACAGCATCTGCATTGATCAGATTTTCAAGTAGGACGTAAGGAACATCTATAAGGAAGTTTTTTGGATACGGGTGAAAGAAAAATGGGAGACATTTATTTCTTCCTCTTGGCAACGGTTCAAAGGACGTCTTATACATGAATAAAAACCGTGCTGGTCTCATTCCTTTGGATTTTTTCCCGACCCCTTTCCGGGAATCGCTCGCAACTCTCAGATGCCTAATGTGTCTTTTGTTCGAGTTTTCTTTAATAAATAAACGAATTAAAAATATATATATCGTCCTAGAGAATTTGGGAAAACTAGAGCTATGTAAACAAATTAATAAAAAAAAATATCGTTCCAGAGAATTTGGGAAAACTTGAGCTATGGCGACATTAGACAAGATATGAAGATGAAAAAATAATTGATCATAATTACGTTCTTAACCTTTTCACAGCAATGGACCACTTCAATCGAGGAAGGGCTTGTAGCACTTTGCTGCGAAGAACGAATTTACTCCGCGCCATGTAAAAAACATTGGCTCTTCTATGCAGATGACGCATTTGGTTGCTTACTACTGCCATCTGTGGCGGTCTTAAGAATACTGGCCAAGAGTACGTATGGGAAAACTTTTCCGCATCAGTAGCAGAATATGGTAGGTTTTTGAGATTTTCATAAGTAGAATTTAATTCATGATATATAATTATGTTTTATGGCGGAAAGATATATTTATTGCTATAAAAGACAATATTTTTTGTAGCATTAACGTAATCAGACATCTTTTTAATATTAATATAATCAATTATACGCACACACACACACACACACACACACACACACACACACACACACACACATATATATATATATATATATATATATATATATATATATATATATATATATATATATATATATATATATATATATATATTCATATATATCTTTACCTGGTTAGAATGACAACTAATCTCAAGATTCAAAAATATACCTCACTGCAGCCAGATACCTGAACTCTCATAACATTAATTGTTACGACTGAGTACTCTAAAGGTAACAGTGATCCTTTAAGAAAAACTTATTTATCAATCACTTGAAAAAAATCAAACTAAGTCTATCTGTATATCTTTGAGGTATCAAAAATTAAACTAGAAATATTCTAGAGTAGAAGGGCATCACTCCATCAAAGAAAACTGTCTTTGGTCTTAATTCAGATTAGCAAAACTAAAGAACAAAACATGTTTATCACTTTGTTTATGCACACAATCAATCCTATTCACTGGTGATCAATAAACGAAAACTTTTTTCTAAAAATGTTAAATACAAAAATTTATTTTCAAATCAAAGTTTATAATTAGAATTCACGACTAAAGAATAACAATCTGAAAAATTAATTACTTGAAAATAACATAAAAACTTATTAATTCTTGAATTCAATTATGAAACAAAATTAAATAAAAAAACTTTATCAGGAATTTAAATTAATCATGCAAAGTTTAAAATCAAGAATTACTCAAGATTTAAAAAGAAAATTTAATAAATGAAATCAAATAATGTTAAATTACGTATGCAATGTTAAATTAATAAGAAATATTTAAAATGCTATTAAATAAATGTTACATCACAAGGGGGGCGAAAAAATATAAAGAGAGTTTAAATGAAAAACACACAAAAAAAAACATAAGATTTATCAATAATGATTTCAACTTGTTCAAAATTTCGTAACTTATCATACCATGGAATAAGTAAAAACACGTTGCTGGTCTCATTTTGAAAATTTTTTGTAAATCACTTTGCAGCGGGAATCACAATACACACTTTTTTACCAGATGCCTAATGAACTAAATAACTTTTTTGATCGAGTTTTCTTTATGTGAAACAAAACAATTAAGATAATATATATATAAGAACTAGAGAAGAGAGAGAAAAACTAGACTGGTCTCAGGAATCAGAATGAAAAATTTTATCATTCCAGAAATTTGGAAAAAACTTGATGTCATTAAACATTTTAGACCAGATATGAGGGATGAAAAAATAATTGACGTCACTAAACGTTTTGGGAGACAGCGATGGAGAACTTCAGAAGGAAAATGACGTCATCCTTTGCAGAAGAACGCATTTATAAAACATGATGTAAAAAACATTCTTTCTCTTTATACAGATGACATGCAACAATGAAATTAGTCGCCTATGGGACGAATCGGCATTTGTGGCGGTTTTAAAATATTAACCCAAAAAGAAAGCGTACTCTTATCTGAACTGATGGGAAAACTTTGACAACTGAAATTAAAGAATTGGTAGGTTTTTTGGGATTTTCAAATACTACGCTTTTACCAAGAAAGATATTCTAAATTCATACTATTAAAATTGTATTATTTCTAAATTATATCAAGTAATCATTAGTTCTTTTGAGATCTGATGCCAAACTTTTATGACACTTTAACAATCATTATCATTTTTTAATACATGAAAAAGTAAATAAGTCAAAATTATTATATGCATTACAACAACATCATGAAAAATACATATATATATATATATATATATATATATATATATATATATATATATATATATATATATATATATATATATATATATATATATATATATATATATATATATATATATATATATATATATATATATATATATATATATATTGTATTGTAATAGCCACAATGTTATCTAAACTTTCAATTTTATATATATTTTTTGGATGTACTTGTCACTACAAAGCCGTAAGATCCAAGTGCAAGAAATTGAAGAGGTCCATACCCGTGACCGGACACCACAGCTACTTCAGTTTGTTGCACTTTGATCCTACGGCTTTGTAGTAACAAGCATGTCCAAAAAAGCGCGAAGAATTCGAGAAGTTAAGAGGGCATCGTGGCTATTACAATTACATATGTATCTGGTAAAAGTGACCAGTAGATTCTACACACACACACACACACATACATATATATATATATATATATATATATATATATATATATATATATATATATATATATATATATATATATATATATATATATATATATATATATATATATATATATATATATATATATATATATATATATAATATATATATACAGTATTATATATATATATATATATATATATATATATATATATATATACATATATAGGTATATATATATATCAAATATATATATATAGATCAGATATATAGACACTTTATATATATATATAGACATATATTATATATGTAATCATGTATAGACATATATTAAAATCACTAAATGGATGTTTTAGACTAATTACACTGTGACCGGTTCCAAAAATTGAAGGACTGATTCAACACAGGGATCTAAAATATAATTTATATACTAAAAACATCTGCTGACGGAAAAAACACAACTGTTTGAGACTAGAGATACACCACTGACAAGTGTCAAAATAGGAGTCTTCAAAACTCATACTCCGCTACTGATGTGGAAAAGTTTTCCGATAGGTAATACAGTATTCTTAAAGTCGCCGACATATATCAATAGTAGGCGACCATATGCGTCATCTGTACAGTAGAGAGAGAAGGTTTTTCACAAGGCTAGGAGTATATTCGTTCTTCGCAGTAAAGTGCTGCAAATCCTTCCTCGATTCAAGTCGTCCATCGCGTTGAAAAGTTTAAGTACATAATTATGATCTATCTTTTTGGCATCGACATATCATAGTGATCTTATTAGAGAAGAAGTGAACATAGTTAAGGGTGATCCAAGGAAATATGAAAAAGTCAGACACCACAAATGTCCCCAGAAGATTCATGACTGCTTTCAATGAACTGACAAAAGATAAATATATACAAGACGAAAGCAGACAAATGAAGTGCTTTTGTAATTTTGAATAGTACTGAGTATATGAAAAAATGGACAGTCTTTTGGCCTGATAACGCATACAAGAAATTAAATTAAAACCCGTTAGACACTGTGCATAGTGATTTGAATAAGAAAGTGAAAATATTATTAAAAGGAAACGAAAGCTTTATAAAAAGAAAGTTGTGTGTAACATCTCCATCGCTTCCGCATATGTATAGTACAATAAAATCTCACAAAACAAACTTTCCTGCCAGGCCAATTATCAGCTTAGTTGGTTCCGCATCTAGCAATCTAACAAAGTACCTAGTGGATATTCTTAACCCATCGGTTGATACTATCCCTGATGATAATAGCAAGAATAATGTGGACCTGATAAATAAAATAAATAATGTACAGATTAATAGGGAATCCAGGCTTGTGAGTTTTGAGGTATCACTATTCACAAAGGTGCCAATTGATGGTCCGATGGCGTTTTCATCGGAGTTATTAAATAACACAGCTGGATATTCCATTTTCCAAGAATGCTATAATAGCACTTATCAAACTATGTGTAAAAGAATTTAAATTTAAATTGAAAGGGAAACTGTACTTCTCAAAAGTTTGGTATGGCGATGGGAAACCCTCTTTCTCCAGTGTTAAGTAATTTGTATATGGAACTTTTTGGAAAGAAAATATAAAAAAAAATAATTCCACTGAATGCAGTATGGTTCAGGTATGTTGACGACATAATTTGTGCATGGCCAGGGAGCGAAGACGCAAATAACTTTTTTGCCAAGTTAAATCAAGTAATACCATCAATTAACTTCATTATGGAAAAGGGAAAAGGATGGGTGCCTACGCTTTTTGGATTGCCACATACGTAGAAATAGTCATGGGTTTAGATACAGTGTTTACTGAAAACCTACTAATATACTTCCTATGTGCATTTTTATTCTGGTCAAAGCAGTAAGGCTAAGAAATCAGTGTTCATAGCTATGTTTTTAAGAGTATTATGTATATGTAGCCCTGAATATATTGATGATGAAATAGATAAGATCAGAAATACAGGGAAGAAGTTGAAATATCTTCTTAGTGTATTAGACAATGGATTTGAAGCGGCAAAAAAGACAATATAAAAAAATTAAAACAAAAAATGTGTTTGAACTACCATGTAATAGTAATATGAAGTATATCCCCTTCTTCTTAAGAATTTTGGTTTTAATGCCGCACTGAAACAATAAAGCGATGAAATGTGTACTTATAAAGAACACCCCTGACAAAACTAGAAGATGTATATATAAAATTCCATGTAAATCTTGTGACAACTAGTAAAGCACTGAGAAGAGAACAGAACAGCATAAAAAATGTGTAAGATGTGAACAGGTGAACACTGTTATTCTTGTATATATTAGTAAGAACAATCATGCTATCAAGGTGATAAAAAGATAACTTAAAGTACTAATAATCAATAAAAGCGACAATATAACTGAATCTAGTTTTATAAAAGAAAGAGACGTTTGAATATCAGGCAAGGAGTAAAATTCGTTCTTCGCAGGAAATTTGCAAATATTTAAATTTCCTCGATTCAAATCGTCCATCATTTTGAAAAGTTTAAATTATAGATCATTGATCTATCTTTTGTCATCGACATTTCATCAGTGATCTTATTAGAGAAGAAGTGAAATAGTTAAAAGTTTGATCCACATTTGTCGTGTAAAAAGTCACCACCACAATTATCCTCGGAAAGATTCTTGGTTGGCGGTGAACTGGTTCAAAGATAAAGATGGTCATCTTCGATCCTCCTCCACTGATCTCCTTGCCTTTCATCTTTCTAAATTTGAATTTTCTTTTCTTTAATGCAAAAAATCATACAGTCTTCCTGGCTGACAACGCATACAGTTGAGAAATTAAATAAAACCTGGAGCGTTGGCTGAATCGGTAGATTTGAATAAGAAAGTTAATATATTAAAAGAATTAGAAGAATTTATAAAAGAAAGTTGTGTGTAAATTCCATCGCTTCTCATATGTATAGTATTCCAATAAAAACTCCACAAAACAAACTTTCCTGCCAGGCGTAAAATAAGTCTTCCTTTGGTTCCGCATCTAGCAGATCTAATCAAAGTGGTCTGATTAAAGTGGATATTCTTAACCCATTTTTGATACCATCCCAATGAGTGAATGTCCTGTTTATATACGCACTGATGACGGACCTGATAAATAAAATAAATAATGTACAGATTAATAGGGAATCCAGGCTTGTGAGTTTTGAGTTATCACTATTCACAAAGGTGCCAATTGATGGTCCGATTGGTTTTCATGGAGTTATTAAATAACACAGCTGGATATTCCATTTTCCAAGAATGCTATAATAGCACTTATCAAACTTGTGGTAAAAGAATTTAAATTTAAATTGAAAGGGAAATTGTACTTTTCAAAAGTTTCCTCATTGCTATATACGATGGGAAACCCTCTTTCTCCAGTGCAAAATAGAGTAAATTGTATAGTTGGAACAAGCATGAAAGAAAATATAAAAAAATCATTCCATACTCAATGCAGTGTGGTGGAGGTATGTTGACGACATAATTTTAGCAATGCTAGGAGCGAAGACGCAAATAACGTTTTTGCCAGGAAGAAAATTTTTATATAAACCATCAACACCTTTTGTTAGACATATTTATAATATTTATATCAGTAGTAAAATGTTACAGGCATCAGCAGTAAGTAAGAAATAACATTTATTTTGTTGCTAGGCAACTCACTGAAAAGTACAGTAATACATCTTTATCCAACATTCAAAAGACATTTACTTGCAGCAGGTTAAAATTATACAGGAAGGGAATATGATTAATCTATCTAGCAGTCTATTGGCTTGATAATCTATGTAGACTATTAGAAGTATTTATTACACTATAATAGCTAAACAATAAGTATGTGCTTGAAATTACTGTGAGATGTGATCAGAATTAAAGGAAGAATAGAATGAGATATATATTCAAACACGTATGTTATTAGACAACACAAACACAGTATCAACTAGCTGAAACATTTCATACATTGTCAAAATCTGTGTGGCATGTGCAGTAAACTGTACACTTAAGGTGTCTCCTTACTTAACATTTGCAGTCTGTTTACATCTACATTGGATTAGCATCTGGAAACACGATGCACTTGCTTCAGGTAGATTTGTCCACAGCGGTCTCCAATGCTCTGACAGGTCCACCCCCATTCAGCAGGGGAAGGCAACTGGCGATGGGGAATTGTAGCATGCCCCAATGGTGTCCACCCTGCAATACTGCCCTCCTGATATGTTGTTGTAGAGCAGCTTTAGAATAAGGAAGGACTGACATCTCACGCCCTTTAGGTGAACAGAAGTTTTCTGGCTTCATTGAGTAAGATGTCGCTATTCTGTCATATAGAAGAATGGTGAAAAGGTAAAAGTGAAGTGTATGTCTCTTCAGTTATTTGTTCTGGTGCATCATGCACCTCATAGAAGGCACCAGTGAATTCATCATGTGTTTCCCATACCTTCCAGGCGGTCTTCTTCCGACTTGGGCAAACTGTGACACTGTATCACAGCCAGTGAAGGCATGGAACACAGGGAGTGCTAATGACTTTGGGGCCCAAGTGAAGCAGATATCTCATGAACTGGAATTTAAATTGCCACAGGAAGGCAATCCAGAGTTCAATAGCAAACATGCTGCACAGTTGCTCCTAACACAACAACATCAGTATCAACAGTTCGAACAAGAATCTTACGGAAGCCCTTTTACAAGCATCAGCCACATGGACCATCATTCTGGAATCCGCTTCCTCATGATTACATGGAGAAATGTTAGTGATGTCCGAATCGGTACACAAAGTACATCAGCACCATCAGTAAGAATAAGAGGCTGCTCTGCTGAATTATCAACAGTTCTTCATTTAGTAGTTTGAACAGCTCGATTTTGTTGTTGTTAACACGAAGGAATTGTGCCAGTTCTTTGGTATGGGGCTGATACCTGCACACGTCTCCGTGACTTCCTTTACACGTGTTTCACTGATCTCTGGTCTGTGCCTTCAGACTGTTATCATACTGATCCCAGACAATATCTACACGTTGAGTCTGGTTTTGCTCCCTCTTGATATGCGGAACAAACACGTTTGCAATAGTCACCAAATGTTCTGCATCCACCAGGTTAAGAATGTTGACAAGAACAGCACCATCCATGATCGTCACTTTGTGTCTGGCCTTGTAGCGTTGGCATGTAGATGCTGCATGCTGTTCTAGGCAACCCATGAGATCCGATTTTTTCCCAGTCGTAATTGCCCATAGGAAGAGAGAGATGGTGGAAACGGATGGTTTTCATGGCTGAAGAAATTGTCTAAATCACCATCTCTTGTCTGGCATGCAACATACAGCCTTGCGAACAGAGAGGATTCATAGGTCAACAGACTGGACTTTGCATCACCTTTCTTAAACCTTTGTGTTTGTTCATTAAACAATTCTACTTTGTTCCTGGTGATGGTGGCTGTTATTGGCTTGGTGTTTGTCCTAAAACTACAAACATTTTATACTGCTTTGGCCTTTCAGCTGTATACTATAGAGGCACTCAACTGACTGCTGGTCCATGATGTCCTTTGAATGCAGTCGCAGAAGATCCTGCACTTCCTCAGCTGCCATGCCATCAATTCACCTATTACAAGCAAAGAAAGAAAAGATTTTGTGTGGCATCTCTATAATGGTGGTATTCTGAAAGCAACATTGGTTTGTATAGGCTTGTCAGTGGATCGCTTGATATTATCTTCCCAGTACCATGGAAGGTTCATAAGAAAATGCCCTGCTAGCAGCCAATGATGTCCTGCAGAGTACAGAGTCGTTCCCTAATAAAAACCATTGTTTTGTATGACCCTCAAATATTTGATATTGCTTTTAATAAAATGATAGATGATGGGCTTTAGTTATATTATCAAACTTGGGTTGTCTGGCTGTCAGCAACATCAGAAAATGTTTAGCAAAAGGACTGCTAGGCAAAATACAGTTCACTGGTCCAACCCCTGAAAATGTTATGGGTGTGGTGAGACTGAAGAACCAAGGGTTTCATGCTTGTACAAGCTCACCATCTGAGCACACGTAGTGATCGCGAATTCAACACAAGCAGCTCCAGTTCGGGGCATCTGGTTGAAACTCTGTATATATACTTTTAGCTAATTTTATGTTAATGGTTCTATCCACTGGGATGTTTATACACTTACCACATACTTTCCTACAAGTTTTTCATTAAAATCTGCAACGGATCTTATTGATTTACTAAAAGCCACAACTACCAATGAAGACGTCGCATCCCTTGATGTTGGAAGCCTATTTACCAACGTCCCAGTGGATGAAACCATTAACACAATATTAGCTAAAGTATATAGAGGCAACCAGACGCCCCTGTCAGTCCCTGAAAATACCCTTAGAGACCTTATGTGTGCCTGTATGAAAGAAGCTCCGTTCTTATCACACAACGGGGAACTCTACTATCAGACGGACGGAGTGGCGATAGGATCATCCCTGGGAGTCCTTTTTGCCAAACAAGCGACGACAATAATTGGACAAGAAAATACAAACCTGAGACTGATGATCGCAGTATCGATAAAATTACAGAAAAACCCCCACCCCTGTTAGTCCAGACAGCATCACAGCACGTCTTACCATGCAACAGGAGGCAGAGGGCGCTGGACGAGGGATTGGGGACCCAGGTAGCAAGACGGGTTTTCCGATGACCTTCAAGACAGAACACATTGTTTTTACCCGATAAGCACAAAAACTAATAAGTCTAGTTGAAATTTAATTGGGTATAATATGTATTACATCACTGTATGTCCTTCCAACTGTTATAATAAATAACACTGTACGCAGCATGTACAGTTAGTTGTAACCTCACCCGAACATGGCGTGCTTGACATCGAAATAAGTACTTATCTTGAGTGTAGATGTAAAAGTGATAATTATAATTCCTTGTGTTTTATAAGAACTTCTCCTGGTTCCCAGAAAACACACTGAGCTGATTAAGACAAAGAAACAATATTGAAAAGAAGAAACAAGGGATGGCCAGATCAAAGAAAAGTGGGGCGGGGTTCTTCCCACCATAAAATTATGAATACCAAAAGTATTTTACGCCCGCACCCACGTGCCCTAAGATCACAGCACTTAAAGGAAAATAGGTTTAGCAACGGGACAGTGCACAAGAATTTTTACAATGGAATATTCTTTGTTTCTTTATAATACAGTAATATATATAGCGAGAAATGAATTTCTGATATATATATATATATATATATATTATATATATAATATATATATATATATATATATATATATATATATATATATATATATATATAGTATATAATTATAATATATAAAATTATATATAGCCATAATGATATCTTTTACCTCTAAAATATGGCATAAATAACTTATAAGCACTTTTTGAAATATGCTTGTGGCTTTTCTATCTGTATCTGTTAGAATGTAATGATTAATTAGCCAGTGAACGCCTTGTGTTTTATAACCTCTCTCTCTCTCTATTCCAGGAGGTCTCTCTTCTTTTGGTGATCGAGATAAAAATTAAAGTTCTTTCACCTCTTAACGTACAACGTACATAATAAGACAAAGAAACATTTATTAGAGCTGAATAGAAACCATTCGAAAAAGTTACAAGTATAGCCAAAAAAAAAGAATGGGAGTTAAGAATTGTATGATAAATAAATATGTTTCTTTTAAAAGTGAAAGTAACATATATATATATACATATATATAAGAAAATATATACAAAATCATAAATATATACACTCAAATTTTTAGTGCTGAATTTATGGATATGTGTATAATAAAATTCTATAAATATAGAAAGACTCTATATATAAAGTTATATATATATATATATATATATATATATATATATATATATATATATATATATATATATATATATATATATATATATATATATATATATATATATATGTATATATAATAAATATATATATATATATATATATATATATATATATATATATATATATATATATATATATATATATATATATATATATATATATATATATATATATATATATATATATATATATATATATATATATATATATATATATATATATATATATATATATATATATATATATATATATATATATATATATATATATATATATATATATATATATATATATATATATATATATATATATATATATATATATATATATATATGTATATATATATAATATATATACATATATATATGTATTTATATATATATATATACATATATTTAATTTATACATATATATATATATATACACATATATTGTCACGTATTTGCATTCCCCCTCTTAGCCAGCCAAAAATAATTTGAATTTCTAATTAAAGGAGCTACTATAGCGTTAATATGGGCCAATTAAGCTAATTAATCAAATCCTCCATGGTGCATTGCTTAGTAACGAGGGAGAACTGATTTTGTGTATAAGTGCATACTAACTCTGGAATTCTCCTCCAGGAGGTCGAATATACCGGTCCAGTTTCGCTAACCTGTGCCTCAAATCATCTTAAAAGTACTGCCATTCCAATAGACATTCACTTCCCTGGAATGCAGTCCGGGGAGCAATAGCCAGTTCCCACCCTTTCATTGCACGCAAGAGAGCCTAATCATTCAAGATGATATCAACTCATCAGCGGCTGAGAATTGTTGCGCAGTTAAAATTTGCATTTTTTTTTTATTTGAGTTTACTTGCCATATCATCAGCCTTTCAGATTACCTTGTTGATTGTTTTTCTGTAAATAAATTCAATTTAACGTAAGTTGCTAATCATTTCCCGTGGTGACCTTCACATCAATACTTGAATAACGGTACTACCAAGGTAAGTTACCCATTTTTTCCCTTTCATTTTGTTACAGGTTGGTATTCTCGATTGGCCTTAAGGCAATAACTTGATAGAGAACCCCTTTCATCCTCCAGCGAGACTCCAATGTGTGAAATATATATATATATATATATATATATATATATATATATATATATATATATATATATATATATATATATATACAAACATACACACACACACACAAACACACATAACATACACACACACATATATATATATATATATATATATATATATATATATATATATATATATATATATATATATATATATATATATATATATATATATATATATATATATATATATATATATATATATATATATATATATATATATATATATATATATATATATATATATATATATATATATATATATATATATATATATATATATATATATATATATATATATATATATATATATATATATATATATATATATATATATATATATATATATATATATATATATTATATATATATATACACATATATATATATATATACATATATATATATATATATATATATATATATATATATATATATATATATATATATATATATATATATATATATATATATATTGCCAGGATATACATCCCTCCCTCCTGCAGATTTCTGTGCATTATTTAATTTTGAAATAATCTGCTATTCATTTGACTGTCAGGCTGGGAAATTTGGCGGGCGACGGACGGACACAATCATAGTTTGAACTCGATCAGGGCTGTTAGTACCAGTGTGTAAAAGTGGGGAACACCAACATTGCCTGATCCTGGAAGACAATAGGTGGCCTCCCTTTTCACCCCCATCACGCGATAGAAAAAAATGGGTAAAGCAATTTAGGTACGGGGAAGGTTAATCCTAGGCCATTTACAAAAGGGGGACCAGGTAGATTTTAATCTTCAAAAGCACTTAATCCTATCCAGTGTGCTTTTTTTCTGCCCTCTTTGCTGGTTCTTTTGACATATTGGTCGGAACCCTGAGTAACTTTTGCTGAGACCCTTTCATTATCACAAGATCGCAGCTGGCTTTGGAAAATCAAAGATGGTAATGTACCCGGATTAACCGGGCGCATCTATCGCCCCTTTATTTTCTGTTCACGCTGGTTTATTTTCATCGACTCAGTGAGATTGACTGTTGAGCGCTGCTTATCAGACAAGGTTTGTCCATCGCAAATAGTCAGTAAACCAGTGTTATGGAATCGATTTGCTTTAAACCATAAAATCCCTTGATTCCATTTAAACTGTTGACTCCTTCCTCCACAAAACAATTCTCTTTGTAAGAGAAATGCCTGCCTGTGGAACTATCTCGTCATTGTGTGCCAGTGAACTTAACCAGTAAAAACTGGTGTACTAAGTATCCAATGGGCCCTCCCTTGTGTATCAGTGCATCTATTGTATAGTTGATTTTTAGGCTAAGAAAGACAAGTGTCCATTATCATTTCCCGTTTTTCTGATTGTGTTGAATGTAAATATAATGATTTATTTGAACCCTAAGTGTTTACCTGATCACTTCCTCATTTGAAGAAGGCCTTAGGCCGACATTTTCTAATATGCTTTTGTCTGAACCCAGAACTATAAGTTAGATGGTATTACATCCCCCCCTCCATGGTAAGTTTCCTTGAATCTTCAGCTAAAACCATTCATTGGCCTGAATTCAGCCAAGTTGACGTCTGAGCCAAATCCAAACTATATCAGTGGCGACTGATGCTCATAATCTTTCAGCTGTATCCTTGCAAGAAACCTGCAATTGTGACTATCAGCTAATTAGCATTGCTAAAAGCTGGTTGCAAGACTAGAAAAAACCTTTAGCAAATAAGCACACAAGTGAGCCAGTTCTACAGTGTAAGTAAAAGTGTTGTTATTTTATACTCTTATATTACGTACAAACAAAACTGTGACTGTAAAATCATTGTTAGGAATTTGATAGTCTGTGTGCATTCAAAATTAGCCATAGCAAAGAGAGATTTGTCGCTAACGCATGATAGCCCTGCATGTCTTAACTGATAGGTAGTCAGGAAAGTGACGCAAATATCCAAGTGATAAAAGGGGAAATAGTGCGTGTATTTTCTCCCCGTGTTATCCAGGCAATTTGTTGTCTCGGAATTTTAGATAGGCATACATTTACTGGGCCACGAGAAAAGGCCCGTCCAACAATTTTTTTGTTCATTGATTAAGTTTTCTCTCTCTCACTCGTGCATGATAGAAAGAGTTGAGATTTGGTAGGAAACCTCTTAATTATTTCGCCTTTCCATTTTAATTAAATCTATTGCAACAAGGGAAACCTCTTCTACACCTCAGAACCTCAGACCACTCAGAGATGTTGGACAACAATCGAGCACACTTGCAGTCCTGCTTTCCCCACGTGGCTGGTCTAGAAGCCCAAGTCACTTTTGTGGTGACCCCCTTCATTATCACCTTCCATTGCTGGCGCCTTTAGAAGAGGAAACACCCATCTCCTGTAGAAGATATTGTACCCGAATTAAGGTTCTTGAAGTCAGTCATGTAACCTACTATTTTCTTAGGCTATTTCATTTTCTTTTCTCAGTGAGATCTGTGTTCATAAGTGAAGTGCATAACATAGTAACGTAAGAGTATTAACCAGTGTTGCAGAATCGAGTTGCTTCGGCATCATAAGTGCAACCCCCTCGATTCCTTTAATTACGTTGTCGACTCATTAAGTTAATCTTTAATTACGTTGTCGACTCATTAAGTAACTGCTGCATTCTCTATTGTAGATAGGAGTGCTTGCTGTGGAACTATCTCATCATCTTGTGTGTGCACCGTGGCCTAACCTCTGTATCTTCCATTGTTGTGCCCTTTGAAGTGGGCCACCCCCCTTGTGTATCATAGTGGATCTTTCTTCAGTTGTATAGTTGATTGTTCGGCAGGACTCTGTTCACCTGTCTATTATCATTTCCTACTCTTCTGATTGTGTTTAGTGTAAATATAATTAATTTTGTGAACCGTAAGTGTTTACGTGATCACTCCCTCATTTGAATCTTCAGTTAAAATCATTCAGTGACCTTAACGCAGGCAAGTTGACCTCTGAGGCAGATCAAAACCATACCAGTATATATATATATATATATATATATATATATATATATATATATATATATATATATATATATATATATATATATATATATATATATATATATATATATGTATATATGTATATATATATATATATATATATATATATATATATATATATATATATATATATATATATATATATATATATATATATATATATATATATATATATATATATATATATATATATATATATATATATATATATATATATATATATATATATATATATATATATATATATATATATATATATATATATATATATATATATATATATGGACTCTCCTGGGATGCTAGTGCCGATCTCTTGAAAGTTCGCTAGGGTTCGCGTTGATAGGTCTCAGCCACCCGCGTTTTTGTTTATTTTCAAGTTCTCTTCTTATTCATCTAATATTTACCGTTCATAACTTGAATATCATTTTTCTGTCCTTCATGACTAGTCGTTTATCTTGTAATGCCGTGTATTTTGAAAGTAAGCGTGTTAATCACTGTAATTCCAAGGCATCTATCTCAGATCTCTTCATTTTGAGTCTTTCAGTTTCTATTATCTTGTTCTCTTTTCCAAATTCGAAGTTGTATAATTGCTCTTTGACCTCATTGGTATTTCATTTCAGCTATCATGTCTCCTAATCCTTCACATGTTACATTTAACTTCACTTCTTCTCGTTGCCAAGAAGGGAAGTTTGTTTATATATGTTAGCAGTAGTGTAGCCTCCCTAACAACAGACTTCTTGGCATTATGATGATATGTGACGCTTAGGGTATGAAATGTAATTTTTTTTTATAATTAAAATATATGTAATGCCATATGATAAAATAGATTAAGGATAAATCAAGGCATGGGAGTTTTGTTCCCCGGGAGTAGGTATTTCGTCTGCTGACTGCTTGTCGTTTGACTTTCCCTCAACTGTAACTTAGCCTTTCTTATAACATCAAACTTTTTCTATTTTCTTTGGAGTCTGAATGGAAAATTGTCTTTGTGAGTTTTGAGAAGTTCATAAAAGTAAGGTAGCTTTGGGTTAATGACTTTAAATTTCTCCAATAGTGCAATGCTCTTTTTGTTTTTGCCAATTATATAATATTAATATTCTAAAAAATTCTCTGGGAACGTTCTAGAGGGGACTTTTCTCTAATTTGTCATAAGTGTTTGTGTCACTAAGGTGTTGGTTGATTTTGTAGAGGTAAAAGTCTAAATTATTTTTCCGGTCTGACATCAGGGCAAAGGATAAACCAAGGTTTAAGACTAAGTGTTGGTTTACGGTAAGGGGGTGTTAGATAAATTTGAAACTTTATCTTGTTGCTCAAGATTGTTCCAAGCGCTATTATTTATTATTTAATTTTCGGGAAAGTCTATTGGAATGAGTCGTGCTATTATAGGCAGCAATGTCGGAACCATATGAAACCAGATTCCTGGTAAGATTAATTGGCAAAGACAAGAAGAGCATTGAACTATTGGAGAAATTTAGTCATTAACCGAAAACTACCTTACTTTTATGGACTTCCCAAAACTCACAAAGATAATCTTCCATTCAGACCTATCATCTCATGTGCGGGAGCTTTCGATGATAAAATTTCTAAGTGGTTAGCCGGCCTCCTTTCCCCTTTCTTAGGCACATTTTCTCCCAGTCACATTAAACATTCTGAAGACTTTTGTCACAAATTCATAGAAGCACAAATACCACTTCACACCATAAAACTTTAAAGCTTAGATGTAGATTTCCTATTTACAAAAGTACCAGTACGGGACATTCTACAGTTTTTTGATGGAAAAATTAGCCACTATTCAGACCATTTCTCACTAGTCCCAGATAAAATAATAAAGTTAATTGAATTATGTGTATCAAACAACGTCTTTTCTTTCGGGGAGTCATTCTATAAACAAAAATTCGGGTGCAACATGGGCAGCCCTTTAAGTCCTGCTTTAGACAACTTATACATGGAATATTTTGAAACTGTAATAATAAATGCAATAAAACCTAAAGACATGCTGTAGATGAGATATGTAGATGATATCCTTACATTTTGGGATGACAGGTGGCGCAGTTTCAACGAACTTCTTTCAAAACTAAATGCATTAGTGCCCAGCATCAAATTCAAAGTTGAATGGGAAAAAGACAACAAAATTTCTTTTATCGATGTGTTAGAGACACGACAGAATGCAAATTTACCGTATACAGTAAGCCAACTTTTTCACTTACTAACATCACTATTTCAGTTATCATGACATATATCAAGATCGGCGTAGCCAGAAATTTATTCTTAAGAACCTTACGGATTTGCTCCCCGGATTTCCTAGAGAAGGAATTTGAGCTAATCCGTAGGCAGCTGTCATCTTTGAAATACCCTGGCCATATAATTCAGAAAGCGATCCCCAAAGCCAACACAACATTCTGTTCTCCCCGCAAAACAAGACTAGAGAGACCCCCAACAATAAAATTAAAATCCCACACCTGGACAGGATTAAGACGTTGACTCAGACTCTTGGAAATTCTAACCCTTTTGCTTTTACCTACACAAATACCTTAGCCAAATCCCTGATTAACGTCCAACAAAAGCCATACCCCAAAGACACAGGCGTATATGAAATACCTTGCCTAGACTGTGACAAATCGTATATCGATTTTACTGGTAAATCACTCCCCAGAGATTAATACAACATAAAAGGTCAGAACGGTGTGGCCAACAGAGCTCAGCTATTTTTAACCATATAAATAACCATAACCACAGGATAAACTGGAAAGCGTCTCATATAATTTATAGCAGCAATTGTCCGTTCAAAAGCCAGTTGGTGGAGTCAGCCCTGATTAAACAAAGAAATACAATGAATCTATCAAAAGGATCATTGGACTCAGGTATTATAGATAAAATATTCCTCCAACCAGCTATTAAGAAGATCAAGAAGCTATCAACTGGAGTGATGTAACGGGTGACCTCTGGATTTCTTGGTATTAATACCGCCTGTCTGTACTCCTTACTTCATTCATATACTTGCCAACAGAGGGAGACAGTTTGGTCTCTGAAATATAGCAAAACTTTCTACCTTTTGGCGTTTTTATGGGCTCCTTCTATTAGATGGGTTTCTGTTTTAACAGAAAACATTTCATAGTCGTACATATATATACATACATATATACATATATATATATATATATATATATATATATATATATATATATATATATATATATATATATATATATATATATATATATATATATATATATATATATATATATATATATATATATATATATATATATATATATATATATATATATATATATATATATATATATATATATATATATATATATATATATATATATTCCTCATTTAGTGAAAGAATGTTCTTCCCTCAGCTCCTCTCTCTCTCTCTCTCTCACACACACACACACACACATTTATATATATACATATATACACATACACATATATATATATATATATATATATATATATATATATATATATATATATATATATATATATATATATATATATATATATATATATGTATTTATATGTGTGAGTGTGTGTGTGTTTTGCATTGTCAGTGATATACAGCTGAGCATTCACAACATTTATTCTATCAGAAACCAATTTTGTTTGAGAGAGAGAGAGGGGGGGAGAGAGAGAGAGAGAGCTGAAGGGGAGAACATTCTTTCACTGTCATGGTTTGACAGAAGACATAGGGTGAAAAACCAGACGTGAGTCAACAAATACTGAGGTGAATTTTTTTTTGAGAAAAAACTATTGTCCAGTACAACGAAGAACCCAAGAGAACTAGGAACCCTTTTAATATTAGCAGTTTTTACAGATGTAAAAAAACACCTTTCTAATACCTGGAAACATTAAAGAAAATAAAAAGACCAACAGTAGTTATGCTTGTAGAAGAGGAAAAACAAAGAGGAAAGCTGGGGAGAAAAGAGGTCGACCTTAAATCCTTTCAATGATTTTTTTTAGTAGGTAAACAGTATGGATGTTTTATTTGATAAAGGAATAGAAAAAGATAACCAAGAAGAATACGATAGTTTCGAGGAGATTTAAGTAGGCAGACGTGGTCAGTACAGAGAAGGTTAGAAGTATGATTTAGCAGTCAAATGAAGAAAAATTGATGTTGAGTAAGGACATTTATTTATACAACAGGGTTTAGTAACGATGAACTGTTTCAATATTAGATCTTGAGTTCAGTCTTGTGGAAATCCATGATGCAATTACAAAAACACACTGGCGCACACCCATACACACACACGCGCGAACACACACACACACACACACACACACACACATATACACACACACACACACACACACACACACATATATATATATATATATATATATATATATATATATATATATATGCAAAGGGTATAATGTTTATTACTTTTTTATCCCTGATTAGAATACAGATATGTTTTTAAGATATTTTAGGCTTTTAGAAATGAGCGAAATCGGTACGTAAGATCTTACCAATTGTTATACAGAAATAACAAAAGGAAAAAAGATATAGAGCATTTCCTTCCTTTTCTTTAGTGTTCCTTGAATGCACAGCCTCCCTATTCCACTCTTCCCCTATTGCAAGTGAATCTTGATCAATGACGGAAGTGAAAACTCCTACGCTCAAAGCAACATAGCGAAGGGGAACTTTTAAAGACCTTTGAGGGAATGGTGGTCAACCCTATTGATAAACAAGACATAGTGGTCGGAAAGTTTGACGTTTTATATGTGGTTTTCTTTCAGTGTCAAGCAAGTAGGTCTTTCAACAATATAATAATTTGAGCCTCCTGTTTTATAAAAATATGATAACACTCTGTAAAACCTGTTTGCCTTACACCAACACAGGATTAGAATTTATGGAATTTGTATTCCAGGATGTGAAGTATTCTTTCATCTGTTTGTCAAATCCTGTCATAAGCAAGCCTTTTCCTTGATAAGTCAAAAATGTGCCAAACTGATTGCCTAGATATAAAAGAGAGAAATAGAGCGAGCAGACGTCACTGCCAGTTCTCAAGCCATTCAGTGTAGTGTGTTCCCTTCTATGACATTAGGCGTTAAACATGAACCATAAATCCGTAGAGAAATGACTCAGTTATTTTTTTCTTGGTTCAGCGATATTTTAAAGAGAACTACATGCACAACACTCTTCAATTTCAGTGACGAAATTTCCACAGGCCTTAGTTTTGTCAATACAACCATTTTACATTCCACTTGACCATTCTATCCTCGGAAGTAGCCAGGTTGGTAAAGGTTTGTTTTCCTAATAAAAGGAAGGAAAGGTTTATAGTTTGGCGTTCGGAACTGATTTGCAATAGGTCCTCGTTTTCACAATCGTTGAAGACATTGCACTCTCCCTTCAGTTTCTGATTCTCCGAAGCCTGCCTGATTTTCTCCTGTGCTTGTGGGCGTTTGAGGGGAAAAGAGAAATTTATTCATCAAGAACCCATATGATGACGAATTCAGTGCTTTATTTTAGGGAATATAAACAGAATTTTAATTCTCTCCGATTGAAAGATTTTACTACATATATCAGTAGTTACAAATTTCAAGGCGGTAATATAATGACTATAGAAAACAATTTTATTTTATTATTAAAAGAAAAATGCTTCTCCTTTCTTGGCAAACTTTGGTAAGTAATGAATTGTCCCAGGCTATTCTTAAGGTGAAACAAGGTTCTCGGGCTTGTTATGTATTTTTTTAAAACATTTTTTACAGAAATGAAACTAAGAAGATTTGGTAACACGTGTGTAAGCAGAATGAAAAATGAAGGGATGACTTGCTAGAGAGAGTTGTGGAAAAAGAATCAGGAAGCTTTCCTCGTAGTGCTGCCTCTTGGATTTCAAGACAGAGGGGCCAGATGTACAGATGGGGAACGTTTCACTTCTTGGAGATTGAACACTTAGTAAAATTCTACGTGTTTTTATGCACACGCGCACACACAAACACTCTCACACGTAATACATATATATATATGTACACACACACACACACACACACACACACACATACACACATATATATATATATATATATATATATATATATATATATATATATATATATATATATATATATATATATATATATGTGTGTATAATTGTAATATTAAATATTCTATATATATATTATATATATATATATATTTTTTTGATATATGCTTGTCAGTTAAAGTCTTAGGATCCAAGTTCAAGAAATATGAAGAAATTATGATGTCCAGTAGGGAAACGAACCTGGTTCCTAATCAGAACGAGTACCATTGTCGACAATGGTACCTCGTCCTGATTATTGAGTCCGGGTTCGCACATTAGAATTTCTTCATATTTCTTGCGCTTGGATCTTAAGGCTTTGTAGTGACAAGCGTATCCAAAAAAGCGCGAAGAATTCAAGAAGTTAAGAGGACATTGTGGCTATTGCCATTGCATATATATCTGGTAAAAAGTGACCACTAGATTCTACACATACACACACACTCAATATATATATATTATATATATGTGTGTGTGTGTTTGTGGGAACATAAAACCACACAGTCATACTGGGTGCTTAATCTCGAAGAGGTGAAACCTTCATCATTTCTACTCCTGGTCCTCTGTCCTGAAATTTAAGAAGCCGTACTGCGAAGAAAACTGACTAGATTTCTGAACCCTCTCCAGCAAATATTCTCCTTTATTTTTCCATTCTGCTTACGCACGTGTTACCACATCTTCTTTGTTTCCCTTCCGTGAAAATGCTTTAAAAAAGACCTAACGAGCATGTTAATTATGTTCCACCTCAAGATTAACTTGGAACAATTCATTACTTGCCAAAGTTGCCAAAAAAGAGAGCATGTTTCTCATATTAATAAAATAACATTGTTTTTATGATTTGTAATATTACGTCCTTGAAATAAGTCACACATGGTACATGTAGTAAAAACTCTTAATTAAAGTAAATGAACATTCTGCGTGTATTCCCTCTGATAAAGGTTAACACACATCGTCATAAAAATGTTCTAGTCCCGTTCTGTGGGGATTCTTAACGATCAATAGCAATAATTTTTATATGGATTCTTGATTAATAAACTTCACTTTTCATGTTAAACACCTACAAGCTCAGACAGGCTTAGGGGAACCAGAGACCGACAGGAAAGTACAAGGTCTTCATCGGTTGAGAAAAAGAGAACCTATTGTACATTAATTCTGAACGAGGCTCTAAACTGAACTTCCCCTTCCTGTATTAGTAAATCATATCTTTACCGACTAGGCTGCGTTCTAGTGTGGAGTGGGGAAGCTGAATGTAAAAATGGATGGTTGTGTTGACTGAACTGAGGCCTATGGATATTTTGCCATTGATTTAAAAGAAAGTTATGCATCTAGTTCTTCTTAAAATATCTTCGAAACCAGAAAAAACGACTGCGCCTTTTCTTTCGAATTTATGGATCATGCTTAACTATTAATGTCAAAGAAGGGCACACACTATACTGAATGGCTTCAGACCTTGCAATTACGTTTACGCGCTCTATTTCTCTTTTTGTATTTCCAGCTATCAACCGGGAACATTTATTACTGGTCAAGGAAAAGGCTTGCTTATAAAAAGAACTGACAAGCAGATGTAAGGATACTTACATCTGCAGTGCAAATTACACATGTTGTAATCCTATGTGGTGGTAGGAGAAACAGGATTTAGAGAGTGTTATGATGTATGTGCCACACGCTTGAAACTCATGTTATAAGAAGCACATTAAAGAGTTGCCAGTTGAAAAGAGTTTTAATTTTCTTTCAAACCGACCGTGTTTCTGCTTATAAAGGACAGGAAAAGGGAAGAAAAGTAGTAAATGGTAGGACGATGAAGTATGAGATTCACCGAAGGAAAATTAAAGATTCCCTCACTTGCACGACAGATGAAAAGACTGCCGACTTCGAGAATTGAAGGCAAATGCAATATGATTTCTGAAGAAGAAAACAAAATAAGTACTACTATCTTGAAATGTACATAAAAAATGCATATTCTTATAAGACAGGATGCTCAGATTATAAAAAAAAAAAAAACCTGCTTGTTCCTTAAAAAAATAATATCTTAAACCCTCCCAATCTTTCTTTTGTTTAACACTTAAAAAGCTCCTCTTCGTCTTGTTACTTTGAGTGTTGGAGTTTTCACTTCTCTCACTGGTCAAGATTCACTTGCAGCAGTAGAAGGGGTGGAAGAGGGGAAATTCTACATTCGAGGAACGCTGAGGAAAATGGAGGAAAAGCTCTACATTTTTTTCCTGACACTATATGTATAGAAATTAGTAAGATTTTACTAAACAATTTAGGACACTTCTAAAAGCCAAAAATAGCATCAGATCTGTATTTCAAGTAGGGATGAAAACATGACAAACTTTACTTGCTAGCAATCGTAGGTTCTAAAAATGCTTTTGTTGTGGTCACTTTGCACATAATAGAAAAAAGATTACGCGTGACTACAAAAGGGTGAAATTCATTGAAATAATATATATATGTATATATATATATATATATATATATATATATATATATATATATATATATATATATATATATATATATATATATATATAAATATATTTTATCATTTTTTTATTTTATCACACATTCCCACATTGTCTTTATTCAACATTTATTTTTTCATCTGATTGCTAAATCATAACTCTAGCCTTCTTTTTACAGAACCTCTCTGCCTACTCAGATCACTTCGTAACTGTTGTATTCTTATTTCATTAAGGAATAAAGATATACTCTGTGTTAAAATGATTTTGTCATGCTCTCTCCTTACTTCACTTTCTCTTTACCTGCATACAAAAAAAAATTGTAACTGCTTAATGTTAACCTCTTTCCTTCCCAACTTCCCTCTTATTTTTCTTTTTTTGAAGTTTTCCTAGTTTTTCGAAATGGGTTTTTATCCATGTAACGACTGCTCAATATTCAGAGGGTTTCTGGTCCTTGGTTCCCTCTCCCTAACCCTTTCATGGGTTCTTTGCTGTTCTTGGCAATAAAAAGGTTTTTCTAAAAAAAAGATAAAATAAATCCACCTCGGTATATGTTTTCTCACGCCTGATCTTTCACCCTACGTCTTCTGTCAAAACATGACAGTAAAAGAATGTTCTCCCCTCCAGCTCTCTCTCTCTCTCTCTCTCTCTCTCTCTCTCTCTCTCTCTCTCTCTCTTTCTATCAAAATCTGCAAATTAAAAGAATAACAGAAAAAATAAAATTGGTTTGATTCTGAGGTCTACGTTAGTGACACTTGTAATCCCTTGAGTACATTATCAATACATGATATGCTCATTTTCCATATATTCATTCCACGTGTGAATGCTATACTTCACGAAATGTACTTAATAATATATTAAAGTAGCTTTAATATAAAGTTTTCAGAAGGGAAAAGACTCGGAAATACACATAATATTTTTATTCTTAGATATCCAATTAGCGATAATTACTATCCTTTCTGTGGTCCATCAATCTGATATCTGTACCTTTCAAATACTGCTTTGAAACTGGTGTATCTAATATAAAGCTATATCCACTAAAATAACTTTCAATTCAGTGTTTGTGAATTACCCATTGCAATTCCAACTGCAACAAAAGCTTTTATAATCCATGGAATTTAAATCTGTCCACGGATGATACCTTAATTTTTAGGCATAGAAAGGAACATCAATACAAGAGTCTGATGTGGGGGTATCTTCTTTACCATCAGCAACATCTTTATCATCATCATCATTGGTACTATCATTGTCATCCTTACTTTCCCATCAGATCAGGATCATCAGTATCATAATCAGATTATGAATCAGAAGCAAGCAATGCACCATCGATTTCTTTGAGTATGGTTTGGTAAGAAGTGGAGGCCATGAAAAGACTCCAAAGAAAAGGAAAAGCTTTGATGTTATAAGAAAGGCCAGGTTCCAGTTGAGGGAAAGTTAAAAGACAGGACAAGAAGTCAGCTGACAAATGAAAACAAATATATACTTTCGGTGAAAAAAACTCACTCGCCTTTATTTTTTTCATATACCAAATACGTATATTTCAATTATAGAAAAATTCTGTTTATAAGCTCATCATCATTAACACTTAGAAATTAGTTAGGCTACAAACAACTCTCCCTTCTTGGTAGTTGAATGTAATATGTAAAGGATTAGGAGACAAAACTGCTGGAATGAAATATCAGTGAGGTCAAAAAGCAGTAGTATATCTTGGAATTTGAAAAAGAGGCCTAGATAAAGTCTCAGAGAGGATGGTTCAGACAAAGACGCCATGGAATGATAGTTTCCATAAACAACTGTAACTTTGATCACAGAATAAAACTTGCGCTCATGGAAAAGATTTATCGCAAATAAAAGAGCAAATGGCGTGTAATTTTGACAAAACTATCTAAGGACTCCATTTTCATTAGTGCCACTTTTAATTTCATTATCTACTATCGAAAAGAAGGATCAGGCAGCAAAGTACCGCACGATGGAAAAGATACATCAAAGACAGGTTGGCGTTTGTTGATTGCTGAATATTATTGTGTAATGACAACGCTTTTCTTTCTAAGGTATACCACTGAATTTAGAGGACTACATTGAGTAGTCTCTTCAAGTGTTATAGTTAATGATATAAAACTTTTAGTGTAGCTTTGAATAATAACTTCCCTTCATAAACCAATAAATTGTTTTGAAAATATTTCTTGTTAGTTTTCTGTACACAAAACATTCTTGTGACGTAAAGGGATGTCTTTATCTTGTTTCTTCCTTGATCTTGGAGTTTATGATAGTGATATATTATATATGCTGTGAAAACAGAGATCTAGGTTTGAACCCATTGCCAGACAATAGACGTTTATATATCATTCATTAACACGACTCTTGGAAAACGCACAGTGGGCATATAATAATTTTATACCTCTGACTAATCAATACTTTCATCATAATCATTAGACATTACCCAGTACTCTTAAGCATGATGTTAATAAGCTATCATCAAGTTTTTGTCTTTGTGCATTTTGTATCTTTCAGGCGCTTCCCTAGATTCTCTTGAGTCAGTAAGGATTCTGAGTCCTGATTCTGTCAGGAAAATGTCGACTTTAACTGGTGAGTGTTGCCAGTTCTCCTCCTTACAGCGACCCTTAAGAGAACGAGGGAAATTCAGGTTTCAAAATCCCTGGTCACAATTAGGCGAAATCTCGATAACAGTCGGAGAGGCTGGATGCCATCATTGTTCTGGCTGGGGAGGCCTCTTAAGGAGGCGTCCAAATCTTTTCGGCAAGAGGATGTTTCCTGAGTGACATTTAAGGAAGTTTAATTTGTCAAATATGCTGAAACTCTAATTTCTATTGAAACCTGTTCTAAATAAGTCTTACTCCTAAAATTAGTAATGATAATGATATTACGTGGCTAAAAAAATTTCAGCCCTTTTCAAGGTTATTTATATAATGTAAAAATAATGTTCAGAAATAATATGTCCATCTTCAGGTTTAAAAACGTACCAAAAAAGAGAAAACTATGCTAATGAACACATTATGAAATATAATAATATTCTAAAAAGCATAAATTGAAAATTCCTTAGAGAGACATAGTACAATTACGCTTTTATATATTGCATCACTTTACGAAATATATAGTTCGGATCGTTTTTCTTTTTTATTTTCTATATAATAATTAGTTTGAGATTTTTTTTTTATATTGTGAAAATTCGAATCAAGTATCACAAGTAAGAAACAAAAATGCAAGAAAAAAACCTTGTTTTATGCAGGTTTTTAAGTATTTTGTCCGAATCATTGTGAAATATTTCATAAAGTTTAGATATGAACAGTCCTACCAACCGTATTAACAGAGTCTTATCTGTATGAAGAGCTGTTATTTTACGCGAATAATACGTGAGTGGAATTTGGCTTATCTGATGTTATCAGACAGATTATCATCTGTTTAAAGATCTTTCTGTCAAAAGAAAAAAAAAACATTCTCTAAGTTAGGAAATAAGATATAACTATAAAAAAATATTATATAATTTATAGCGTAAAGAAGGTATTGAGTGCCATACTGGCTGGGTGCTGTCTAGTTTATTGGTGGTTCCTAACTGAATCAATGTACAGTTGTTGTTGTTGTTTCAGATTTAGCTGGCCTTGTGCCAGCACGGGCTCTTGCTCCTAGAGCAGCCCGTAACGTCAATGTACAGAATCTTCGTGGTTGTTATTGGCTGGTGCGAGCCGCAATGTAGTTTCTACACACAGACAAGACAGAACAGAGATTATGTTTCGGACATCTGTGCTTGTCGACAGACAAACAGACGGCGATTGTGAGAGATATAATAAACGTACAATGATAAAACATATATCAATGGAACGGCCAGGAAATTCCACATGTGGACATTTGCATGAGGTTCGAGATAATTAATGAATACAATGCAGTAGCATAATATATGTGAAATGGCGAGACGTTTGGTGTCTTCACAAACAGAAACATACATACAGTTTGATACAGAAGATTCGGTGGAACATTACGAGTACATGATCAAAATGCTTGCATGGCAATGCAAGTAGTGGTGATTGCACATGAATCGAGACAACAGTGGTTAGAGAGAAATAGACAGGAATATTGTATGGTAGAAGTTGCGTTCCTTCGAGCGATCGCCGCTGACGCACCGGAGGGAGAGAGAGAGAGAGAGAGAGAGAGAGCGGGATGCTTTGTATTGTTTTGTCCGATAGCTGACTCACACGCACGTGTGCCCATAGGACTGCCATGTGGTCCCTCACAATACTCCCGCGCCCCCAAAGCAAGGCCCCGATAGCGGAAATCGTCTTGCTGACAATTCGAATGAGCGTGAAGGGCTTGGGCTTTAGGGGGGCAGCAGGCTGAAGGGCGACGCCGGTCAGGATGACGCCGGCCATCAGGAACTCGAGGGGGACGGCAGCGGGTTGAAGGATGATGTCGGCTGATCCTTCGGTAGCCAGCTCGAGGGGGATGGCAGTAGGCTGAAGGATGATGTCGGCTGATCCTTCGGTAGCCAGCTTGAGGGGACGGCAGCAGGCTGAATGATGACGTCGGCTGGTCCTTCGTTGGTCAGCTCGTCTGGTACGAGTTCGGTGGCGGTGTCAGGTTGCCTGGAGGAGGCGTCTAGGGCTCCGGTGGTGGGGTGGGTCATCACGGAGGGTCGAACGTCTACTGAAGGCTCGGGAACATCGAGAGGTTAGGTGGAGGAGGCGACGAAGGATTCGTTGGTGCATGGGTCGTCATCGTGGGTCGGACGTCTACCATTGGCTCCTTTGGGTCACTCAGGGGTCACCAATGTAAGGAAGGGATTGAATGACATACTGGCTGGGTGTTGTCTAGCTTATTGGTGGTTCCTTACTGAATCAATGCACATGTTGTTTCAGATTTAGCACAGAATCTTCATGGTTGTTATTGCTGGTGCGAGCCGCAATGCAGTTTCTACACACAGACAAGACACAACAGAGATTATGTTTCGGACGTCTGTGCTTGTTGACAGACAAACAGATGGCAATTGTGAGAGACAATAAACGTACGATAAAACATATATCAATGGAAGCGCCAGGAAATTCCAAATATGGACATTTGCATGAGATTCGAGGCAGATTAATGAGACAATGCAGTAGCATAATATATGTGAAATGGCAAGACGCTTGGTGTCTTCACAAACAGAAGCTCTTCATTGGGAGAGTCGGTAGAGCTGTGGCCTAGCACTTGGTAGGCCCAAGTTCAAGTCTCCTGGCCGGCTGATGAAGAGTTAGAGGAATTTATTTCTGGTGATAGAAATTCATTTCTCGCTATAATATGGTGCGGATTCCACAATAAGCTGTAGGTCCCATTGCTAAGTAACCAGTTGGTTCTTAGCCACGTAAAATAAGTCTGATCCTTCGGGCCAGCCCTAGGAGAGCTGTTAATCAGCTCAGTGGTCTGGTAAAACTAAGATACGCTTTTCACAAACAGAAACATACATACAGTTTGATACAGAAGATTCGGTGGAACATTACAAGTACATGATCGAAATGCTTGCATGGCAATGCAAGAAGTGGTGATTATACATGAATCGAGACAACAATGGTTAGAGAGAAATAGACAGGAATATTGTATGGTAGATGCTGTGTTCCTTCGAGCGATCGCCGCTGACGCATGGGAGGGAGAGAGAGAGCGCGGGATGCTTTGTCTTGTTTTGTCCGATGGTTGTCCCACATGCACGTGTGCCCATAGGACTGCCATGCGGTCCCTTACAATAGCTTCCTTTCTTTAAATACAGTTCGATTCACTGAAGGGTGGTGAAATGCGCTGCCATATGGGGTTCGGCTGGCACGACTGCAATGTCGAATGTTCAGTAGTCCAGTTTTGATGCACGATAACTTCTAAACCTTACATATGCCAATTTTCTTTTTAGTACATCAGAAAGTCATGAAATTAAAAATTTTGGAAATATGAAGGAGAATTCAGATATACCAGAGAGTGACATTGGAATTTTTTTTTTTTTTTTTTTTTTTTTACAGATGAATGGTTTAATGGGAGTCACATAGGCCTAGAATGAATGGTAACTGGTAACTCATATGTGAACTGAGTTATCGGTGCTTCTGGGAGTTCCACTAAACATCAGGATGTGAATAGCATTCATAAACTTAAACTGCCTAGAAAAACCACTTTTACTGAATATATGGGATAAATATAATTTACTGTTGTTTTTCTTTAATTTTGTTCGAAAGAATGTATTGACTTATCTTTAGATGTTGTTGTTCTTTAATTATATTTTAAAATTATATTCTAAAATATTAATTATAGGCTACTTTTATTAGTTGATATTTTTCTACTATAAGGAATGTTTTAATGTTACGTTTCAACCTCTTGCTCACTATCAATATTATCTACCACCCATTACGGATATTAATAATATATTGAAATATATTATATTTGTTTTTCTCTCTTACCTCATTATGGAGAATATAAACTTTAATCTACCATGTAGTGACTAATTCCTCAACCACACGGTTTCACAATTAGGTCAAATGGACAATTCGAGGAGGCCATTCAACACTGAAATGATCAGTTATATATTTGCATAACGGATGTAAAAAAAAAAGGGAAAAAAAATATTGATTATGGAAATCTAATACCGCACAAATACTTATAGACAAAATCATGCTGCATATTATAGGATTCCCCGCCTTTCACAGACCAGGCAAGGATTATTAGGCCTAGACAGACATTTATAGGTTAATATTCAACAT
Organism: Macrobrachium rosenbergii; assembly: GCF_040412425.1. Lineage (NCBI taxonomy): Eukaryota > Metazoa > Arthropoda > Malacostraca > Decapoda > Palaemonidae > Macrobrachium > Macrobrachium rosenbergii. The sequence continues at coordinate 50,283,919 of NC_089794.1, read as the reverse complement.
TCTTCCTATATTTTGATCACGATAAATAAGCAAAATATAATAAGTAGTTTTGTTTTTAACGCTGCATATGCAAAATATATAGGCCTACAATTTTGAGTGCTAAAATAAAACCCTCTTCAGACCGAAAAAAAGATGTTAAGCCGAGTCACTAGAAAAAGATTAATATCACAATTCTTAAAGGAGGAACATACAAAAGTACGACAATAATTCTAATTTCCTTTAAACAGTGTTATTTAGCTCGGCTCCCATAACATACATTAGCGAGTGACTCGGTTCCTTCTTGCTCTAGGCCTCTAGGGCAACACGTAACCAAGTACCAGAAACTTAGTCCGTCACCACAGAGCATCATGCGCCTGCGCGGCCAGGCTAATAGTTGCAGATAGTTACTGAATACTTTCATATTCCTGCTGTCTGAAACATTAAAGAAACAGATGCAATATTCTATATCCCAAATGGCACTATCCTCTAATTTAACAGTATAGCTAACTTTGCTTTTTCTTATATATAATACTAATTAATGATGTAGATAACATGTTATCTCTCATCATTTATCAGCCTTGATGGAGTTAATTTTCATTAGAAAAGTGGAAGAATAAACTGTTGAAATAAAATAGAAATTATTCATAAAGTAAAAACACGAGGAAGAAGACAAAAATAAGCGCCAGATATAAATAAGGATTGAAATAGATTGGATTTCATGCAGAATGCTGGAATCCTTCGGCGACAACGAGATGTTTGAAGCACAAAAGCCATGATACGCAGGATTTTTATTCCTCTGAAACGTCCGGTTCATTTCAGTCTTTATTCCTGGTCTCGGTGCACTCAGATATTATAATCTCTCGCTTGGGATTGAGCGCTTAATTGTTCCTTCATTTTGCGACGACATCAGTCAAAATCAGTTGGAGAAGAGCGAATTGGAATTCACTTAATTAATTAGTAAACACGCGAGTGATTCTTTATGTAATGAGAAAGAGAAGGGAAATTAGAATTCATTTCATTATAATCGCAAAAAGAAGGGTGATTCCTTAGATGCAAAGTAAAGGACGGAACAGAGTATGACAATGAATGCACCTAATCTACCCAGCTTTAATTTTCATCTTATTCCTTTCTAACAGTATTTCTTTTTTCTAGAATGGTGAAACATTATACTTTTTGGTCACTTATTAAATATCCTTTTTTTTCATTTTGTGAATTAAATTACATATCCTTTGAATTTTACATAACGCTGAAGGCTACTTTTTTGTAATACAATCGAATCAGATTTTTTCTTTCTTAAAGATGCTACTCTCCCCTTTACATATCAATGATTTGGGCTTTTTTATTCTCTGTCGTGGTTATTTCATCTAAAAACCCAGAAATAATAACCATATACCCTTATTTCCTCCATATTATTGCTTATATGGTCATATATGCATATGAAAAGATGAATAGTTATTTCCCTGTGAATGAATATTAGCAAATGTATTTTCAAAATCCATACATCTGACTAGTTAGTGCTTATTCAGAAGGAATGATAATCTGCATTCTGTCATCTCGAAGATGCATCCGGTGGCCCCTCTCCTTGCCCCGAATTCCGCGAGGAGAAACAGGCAAAGGAACTTTGGAGCAAGACCGAGGAATGCCAGAATAGGTTTGTTAACCAAGTTTGCCAATTTGGGTCATTTGTGTGACGGAGTGTGAGAAAGCTCGCCGAAGGGGGAATGCAAGCGGGTGAAATCTTTGCTCACGGATTCGACCATCTTAAAAAAGAAGCAATGAACGTTTAGCTTTCCGGAATAAGAGTTTCATTCTGATCCTCCTTCTGTGGTCACTGGCAGCCCCAACGGGGATTTAATGAGGAGAGTGTTCGTGTGAACTTCATTCGTCGCAAGCAGGAATGCACTGGCCCCTTCTCGCAGTGACTCTCAAAGAGACGAACCTGGGAATTTGCTAAGCGAGTTTGGCAATTTTGACCCATTTGTATGATAAAAGGTAAAAACACTTAGCAAAGGGGAATAGAAGCGCGCTGTGTCCATGCAAAAGGGTCGGACTTCCTGAAGCAGATAACGATAAACGTTGGGAGCCTGGAAGCGAGAGCTTCACTTTAAGTTGGCTTATGTGGCGTACTGCATGTTCGCTCAAAATTGACTCGTATATATTCCAAACAGCCGACCAGATTTCCAGCGGAAAAATATAGCAAAACAAAGGATAAGTTTTTGTATATTACAAAATAAAGACGAATGTATTTATGAAACTTATTAAGAGGAGAAACATTATTAACAATAATCACTTTTTCCGTGTGAAAAACTGGGAATCGAAACGAATCGCACATTAGGTAAGATCGTTATGCTTTATTTTTTGTGAAGTTTTACGACTAAAAGGTAATCTTATTTATTTTACGAAAAATGTAAGTTTTTTTTAAGGAAGCTGACGAATAATGAATGAATAATGCCTTTACCTGGTATACGCCATCAGTCAAAATACACCTCCTGTTTTTCATTTATCATTTTCTTAAATTTCCATCACTAAATTTCAAAAGATAAACTCAACTTTTTTTATTTTCAAATGAAGTTGCCACTAATGGCTTATGCAGTTTAACAAATCGCAGCTAAATCTACTTTAAACCAATTTGTATAACCTAAGCTTGTCATATTACCAAGTTGAAAATCTAAATCTTTAGTTTTACGATTAATAGTTAGAAAATGAACCGATTTTCTTACTAAATCACTAAAATCACTGTCCTCTGATCACAAAGTTATAAAGACGAAAACCCAGGCTAATAAACAGACGCTAGAAAATGTCTGATTTTTCACATTTTTTTTTCTACAGCAAAAGCTCGTGGTTGCTGAGAAAGATGAAATTTAAGCAGATTATTAAGTAACGTGTTAAAGCAGCGTGAGAGATAGTGCATACCGATACCCACCTGATAATGCAATTTGGCAGAATATGATCACGCGCCAAGTCCTCTCAGACAAGGTTCAACTTTAGATATGTTTAACACTGATGGGATAATAGTAAAACCTTATTATATCCAACTCGATCGGATGCATTAATCAACTCTAAATCATCATCTATATATGAAATAGTGTTTGACGAGGTCGATATGGAAAATAGATGTATAGTGTGGTGAATATGGGAAGCTAAAAAAAAAATAATCGAAAATTGTGCATTATATTATCAACTTTTGCTTACAGGAGGATAGGATAAGCACCAAAGGAGAAAAAAAATATCAGGTTTTTCTCCTCTCAGATAAGATTTCATGGATTATTTCGATGCAATGCTTGACGGAGTATATAACTAGAGAGAGATAGATAAATAGACATGTAAATGGAGAGAGAGAGAGAGAGAGAGAGAGAGAGAGAGAGAGAGAGAGAAGAAGGAAGGAAGAGGGGAAGAGGCGACAATCTCTAGTATGTTCTAAAGGTCCACAATAATATAACTGCTTAAGGCTCGTGTAAAATTTATAAAAGCTTTCAAACCCTACTCTGGGTTCATCTTCAGTCACAATGAGGAATTTTACATGTAATGTACAGAGATAAACTTAAAAATCAAAATCAAAAGTCACTAAAGATCGTTGACACCGCAGTTAGCTTCCAAATAGACCAGTGATGCGGAACGAAGGCAGTTATTCTAACTAGGTGATTTCCTCTCTGGTAATCATCCTGGCTGCAGTTCTACTCGATCTCCGTACGGGTTGACGCAACGTTGCGAGAGGCCCTTCATCAGGAGGCGCAGCTTGGGTAACGTAACCAGACTCCCCTGGGGCAGCGGTTACCTGGACAGGGAGAGGCAAAGCAGAAGCAGCATCAGGGGAGGGAAAGTCAGAGCCTGTCCTAAAGTTAAAACCAGGGGAGTCTGGTTACGGTACCCAAGGCTGCGCCTCCTGATGAACGACCTCTTGCAACGTTGCGTCAACCTGTACGGAGATCGAGTAGAATTGCAGCCAGGATGATTACCAGAGAGGAAATCACCTCGTTAGAATAACTGCCTTCGTTCCTCATCACTGGCCTGTTTGGAAGCTAACTACCGGTGTCAACGATCTTTAGTGACTTTTTATTTTGATTTTTAAGTTTACCTCTGAACATTACATGTAAAATTCCTCATTGTGACTAAAGATGAACCCAGAGTAGGGTTCGAAAGCTTTTATAAATTTTACACGATCCTTAACTAGTTATATTATTGTGGAACCTTTAGAACATTTATGAACTCTCGTGATAGAGAGCTTTTTTTTTCCACTCTCTAATCTAGTAGAACTTACTTGCTTCATCAAAACAAATTCTCATTTCAGTTCATCTAGTCAAGTATAATCATTAATTAATTGTTATAATTATTATTATTATTAGCCCACAGGGGCCATTGACTTGAAATTCAAGCTTCCAAAGAATATGGTGTTCATTAGGAAGAAGTAAGAGGAAGCAAGGGGAAATACATAAAGAAATCCCACTTATTAAAAAAGAAAAAAACTGATAAATTAATAAATTGAAAAAAATCCAAGGAGAATAGTATTAGAGAAGTGATGCATTGCATCTTTGCTTGAACTTCTGAAGTTCTAATTGCACGACATCTTCTGGGAGGCTGTTACACAGTCCAAGGGTGTGAGGAATAAAGGACCTCTGGAACTGAGAAGTTCAACAGCGAGGTGCATTTACTGCATATTGGAGCTGCTGTTCAGCGAATCTGGTTGCTCTCTGCAGATAAAGGGGTACATGGAATAATTGTGAATGTGAAAGATCTCTGTTGAAATACAACTTATGAAAAAGTGACAAACAAGAGACAATCCGTCAATGGTCCAAGTCATAACTGCTACTATTAGGAAACAAAAACTTACCACCACGAACCACTGTATCTAAAAGAGATCAGTCACAGGCAGAAGCAGACATCCTCACCGGAGAACAGTATTCTAGTAAAGGAAGCCCAAATGTCCTAAAACAGGTTGCATGGATTTTATCACTGTTATAAATATATGAGGCCTTTTGTACAATACCTAACTTTCGTGCGGCATTTACTGAAACTTTCATTAGATGTTTAATGCCATATTTACAACGACATAAAATAACTTTAACGTACGCTTCAACACAGGAAATCTGATGCAAAAGGCAGTAATTTCTAATCTCTCTAAACTAGATAATTTTTTATATATTATAACACTTATAATAACAAAGCAGATTGTCTTGATAATAATATCTGTGACAAAATTCTTAAATTCTTCGACAGACAATAGCCAAAGGACAGATAATATGAAATACTCCATTTTTCATTTCGTTAATTGAAAATGGTATGACCTACTTATCAGCCACATTATTGCCTGGAAGAGGATTCCAGAAAAAAAAACAACCTAAAGCGGAGTGTTTTCGTAACCTAATGGAAACAGACCCCAGCCCTAAATGGTCCAGAGGCCTTACGAGTACATTCACGTACTTTAAGCTGGAATTCCAGAAGAAGAAGAAGAAAAAAAAAAAAAAAAACAAAGCAACAAAACTCCAAAAGGCCAACAGACATCCTGATGCAGAGCTGATTAAATATCACTGTCAAAAATAACGAAGAAAAAAAGTTTACTTGCGAGAAAGTTTCCGGATATTTCGAACACCTACAATGAGAGTTCACGATACCCTCCAGGATTATATCGTTTCTTGCAAAAAGTTAGACAGTAAAGACCCAACTGCTGGAAGGTAGCAGGCGACGGTGGGGCAATTTGGCTTAATTAGCCCGCATCTGCAGACTCCTAAGAGTCTCTTGGTTCACATCTGCATTTTCTCTCAAAGTTCGTAACGACTGACTGAAGGCAGGAGAGAATAATTAGCAGCACCCCAAAACAAATGTTATATTTGCATCAACTTATGATGTTAAGCCTTTACTATGCAGACTTCAGACATATGCTGAAGTTGGCTATGTGAGAATTCCCTCGCAAAAATTGTAGGCGTATTTGATCACCGCGTAACAGTGAATGTATACGCACATTTCACTGATAATCTGTAGATATCGGATGTTTATGATAATTAAATTTTTCAGATAAACAAGTTTTATTTCCTATCTAATTTATACGCAGCTCGATTTTTTTTAAATTCACAAACTCCGTTAAGCGCTGAAAGTGAACTAGTTTTTTTTATATTCTTATATAGCCATATTTAGCGAGAAAACGTCATTATCTCTTTGGATACCATTTGTGTTTATGCCTCAGCTCCCTTGTGTATTAATACTTCCAATGTATTCATACTTCCAACGCAAGATGTTGATAACGATTCTCTCGTAATAACCCAATCTCTCCGTCTTTCTCTCTCCTGTTCTTGTCGAATATTCACTTTCTTTTAAAATACGAACTAATTAGACAATGTTCACAAACTTCGCTACGAATCATTTCAATTTAGGACCAATATTCTCCTAGTCACAGACAAAAAGTAAAGATGTATAAACTTTGTATTTACTTAATCGTATGAAAGAATGGGAACGATTTTACTATATTTACTAAATTTCTTGTTGATCCTAAGAACCAAGTTCCTGGGTGTTCTTGATCTCCCCTGCATTTTCTCATCTCTTGTATCATTGAATTGTCTCATACACTGTAGTATCCGTGCCATAGAGGAGGGAAAATTACATTTCTATTAATACCTATATCATGATACAGAAACTGCAAGATTAAGTATCAGTGTTCACCTCTTTTGTTTACTCAATAAAGTATAGTGTACATTGAATGAATTTCTTTTATAAGCATAAATCAAGCATTAATATAATTGTATTTCATTGGTGATATTTAAAAGATTAAGAGACCTTTTGTGATTACCATCATTACAAACTTTCTTCAAAAGGTTATTTTTAGTGTTCTGCAGATACTGCTAAAAGTCGTCTGCATTTCATATGCATTACTTCAAGTTATGGAAACAATGGCGTGTGTCTTGTAATCAAACTTTCCTTTTATGTACTTAGTATTTTTTTTATCTTTTATTAGAAAAATACATTAATGCAGTTTTACAGTTGTTTCACAGTATTTACATAATTTTACAATGATAACTTTTCTACTTACACGAATATATGTTTACATACATTTTTTGTATTTTAATTTTTCCCTAATTTAGGATTCTTTTTCTACATAGACTTTTTATATGTATATAATATTTAATATTAACTAGTCTTTATAATACAATAGTATTTCTTTTCAATTTCACATTTTATCAATCCCTGTCTCTATATTATATTATACAGGTAATCTTTTGTAAATATCTTATTTAGGTCATTGTTGAAAGCATGACATATTAATATTTTTGTTTTTGACGTTCTATTTCTTATTAATGTAACTAAATTTGGGTCGTCATTCAACAGTCCCACAGATCTTCCATACCACAGTCCTGTTATAAAATCCGATAATAGAACCATGGCAGTATTTTCATCTTTCTTTGACACAGTTGTAAAATCCAATTTAAGAATTTTCAGCAAACTAATCGTCTCAATCTTACAACATTTTTTTTAAAAGTAACTTGAACCAGGATAATATTTGCTTCAACGGTGGACAGAAATATATAAAATGCATGTTATTTTCAACAGCCCCACAAAAGAGACATTTATTGTCATTTGCTATGTTCATGATGTGCAACCTATCATTTGTATTCAGTATTTCATGTATATACCTATACAGTATTTCCCTGCTGTTCTTATCAATATATTTATTATTAACATGCTTCCAAATTACAGTCCAATTGAAAAGAGGATACAGCAATTCAATCTTGGGTTTGTAATCATTACATTGCATTAATAAGTTTCCTTATTTGACACATTAGGATAATTTTTAAAGCAATACACCTTCCTAAGAATGTCAACCATCGTATTATAATAAGCCGGGATAAAAATCGTGCAATCCCTATAATTGATGCCCGTTTCAATTACAAAAGTCGCCTGAATTTTACAAAAAATATAACATTTCATAACCAAATCCTCTATTGATGCAATTTTTCAGAAATGCATGGAACATAATAGCTTTTGACTTGCTGAAAATATTATAAATTCCAACTCCTCCTTTTAATTTATCTAGAAACATAGTTTTTCTAGCAATTGGTTCATAATTACTATTCCATATATATTTATATAAACATCTCTGAATTCTTTGTGGAGTTGTATTTGGTATTGGATAAACATGTGATACATACCATGTTTTTGCAAAAATTTTACAATTTATCACAATAGACTTTTGAAATATTGTCAGTCTTCTATTCTGAAAAATACCAACCATCTTGGTAATCTTATTTTCCAAATTAGACCAGTTTAACTCGACACTTTTCTGAAAGCTATTTGTATGGTAGACACGTAACACCTTACATGAAACTTGAAGAACCTGGTAGCCATTGATTGGCCATTCTGTTCTGTTTTCCCAGTACCCAATACCAAAAATAGAGGTTTTGTTTTTATTCAAAAGGGCACCTGACACTTTTTCATATTCATTAATGACATTTATACATTCTATTAGACCCTCGTCTCTAGTTACAATAATTACAGAGTCATCAGCATAACCAATAACAGAGACATTCAGTTGATTAGGTAACTTTAAAGCGAACTGTGAAAGCTGCATTTTTATCATTCTATAGAAAGGTTCTTGATACACAATAAATAAAATCTTACAGATTTTTTAATGGAAAAGGGCTCAGAGAGGTTACCATTTATGCTTATCGCACTTTCAGCGTCTTCGTATAACATTTGTATTATCTGGATAAAACCACTGTCAAACCCAAATTTTTTCAATATTGCAGATAAAAAGTCATGGTCTACACGATCAAAAGCTTTTGACCAGTCCAGATTTATCAAAGCTGCCTCCTTGTTATTTTCATTAATGTAAACCATAATATCTCTCATTGAAACATTTAAATTGATTATTGGCCTGTTTTCAAGACAGCTAAACTGTTCAGGGGATATTATCAGCTTTAAAACATCTTTAAATCTACTAGCTATTATTTTAGCAATGACTTTAAAATCTACATTTAGCATGGTTATCGGTCTCCAGTTTGAAATTTGATCTAAATTTCCTTCCTTCGGGGTAAGAGTAATTATTCCTTTATTCAGTTTTACAGCGATTTTATTCTTAAATACAAATTTCACTACACTAACGAAATCTTGCTTTATATCTTTCCAGAAGGTCTTATAGAATTCTACTGGGAGACCGTCTAACCCAGGACTTTTCCCGTTTTTCATTCCACGAATGGCTGCAAACACTTCAGACTCTGTCACGTCTGCTGTTAATATTTCATTTTCCTTTTTGTCTATAGCTTTATTTATTAAACTGAGAAACATTTGTTGAGCATATTTATTACAATTTTCTTTTTTAAAAAGGTTTTCAAAATAATCTCTCACGTACAAAATTATTGCATTTGGATTAACAATTTCATTACCATCTTCTCTCTTTATCTTGTTCAGAAAAGTTTTAGAATTTTTTTCTTTTCCTAGCAGATACGCAGACACTTGTTCTCCCCTAAGTTTATCATAAATTTTAGCTCTTATTTTTATTCCCTCACATATATCTTGAATACCATTTTTTCTCAATTTTAAGGAATTCACTAACGATCTTTTCTCTGCATTTATGTTGATTTTCCCATTTCTGTTTTTAACTGAAAATTTAATAAATTAAGTAAACCGCATCTTTCCTGATTAATTTGTTTTGAACAACATACAAAAAAGGATTTAATTTTTTCTTTGGCAAAATCCCACCAACATTTAACATTTTCGAATCTGCTTTCCTTATTTCTAACACTGTCCCAAAACCTTAAGAAATTTTCTTTCACAATATCATTATTCAAGGTATTAACATTCAATTTCCAGTACCTTTTACCTAATGAGACTATATTTTCCAATTTTATTGTTAGCTTAATTATGCAATGGTCAGGCCAGCTTACAGGTATATTTCGAATATCATTTACCTGATTTTGCAAATCTCTCAAATAAAATCTATCTAATCTAGAACCATAGTTTCCCTTAACATATGTGTATTCTACATGGTGGTTTAGGAGAAACCAAGCGTCCTTCAATTTCAAATTATTTTTAAGGCATATAAGAGATTTAGATAACAGGTAACTATCTGGATTTGGGCAATCCCCCATACTAGTAACTGAATTCCAGTCTCCTCCCATTATTATGTTACTTATATTATTTCTCAAAAAATACATAATATCTTTATGAAACAACTGCTCTCTTTCTTTCTTTTTGCTACTTCCAGCAGGTGCGTAGACATTGAGTAACTGAATACTAACGTTTGAACAACGGCAATTAACACTCATTAAATGACCATTTACATCGTTTTCTACATTCAGGACATCCACATTAGAAGATTTACTTATAAGGATAGCAAGTCCCCTCTCTTTTTATATTATGTTCTTGAATGAAAATTATATCAAGTTTGTATAATAACAATAAATTTATTAATTTAATTTGCTTATTTATATAGTTAAGTCCATTCGCATTGACTGTCGCTACATTTAATGTGGATGAATTGAATTTATAGAATTAAAAGAAAAAAAAACCTTTTACATAAATTAATATGGTTTATGCTTTTTGAACATTTTCTCTATCGTAATCTGATGAGGAATTCTCATAATCTTCATCCATACTCTGGTTTTGGTCCTTTTTCAAAGTGATCTTAAGCTTGTTGGCGCTATCCTGTTCTGTATACCACTTCCCTGTTCTCAAGGCAGCAATACATTGGTCCGCTTGGGAGATCGATCCACTGGGAAGTACACTCAAGATTTCTTGGTTGTTACCTTCTTTTCCAGAAGTACCTCGCTGGTTGAGCGGCTTCCGTTCTCAACTACCACTCTGTTGGTCGTGGGTTCGAATCTCCGAGCGGCCAGTGAAGAACAAGAGGAATTTGTTTTTGGTGATAGAAATTCATTTCTCGCTATAATGTGGTTCGGATTCCACAATAAGCTGTAGGTCCCGTTGCTAGGTAACCAATTGGTTCTTAGCCACGTAAAAATAAATCTAATCCTTTGGGCCAGCCCTAGGAGAGCTGTTAATCAGCTCAGTGGTCTGGTTAAACTAAGATATACTTACTTTACCTTCTTTTCCACAGACTGTATCTTCATTTTCTGTCAAATCTTCACTTTCCTTCAGCCTGTATATTTAAAGTTTCCATTGTACTAGTTCCTATTTCTTGTGACAATTCATTTCTCTGGATTTCCTCAACTATTTCCTCTTCGTTTTCAACCGAACATTCCCCTTCATCTTCGTTTTCTAGACACCTTTCAAAAGTTTTATTCCTTAAGCAGTCCATTATTTCTCCAGTTTCTACATCCTCATCCTCCAAGATTTGTTTAGATTGAGGAACTGTTTCCTTATCTACGAGTCTTCTTTGTCTGTCACCATTGCCATGATCTCCCCATTCTCTTTTGTTTTTGTTTTCAAAGTTATTTTTCTCTTGTTCAGGGACCATGTCTGGGAAATCACTCTCATTAAACATAGGTCTCATACTTTCCATTTTACAATCTTTAGCCTCGTGTCCATCTTCTTTGCACCTAAAACATTTGCGCTGCTGTCCATTATATAATATCGTTAGAGTATATCCCATTACGGTGATAGATGAGGGCACATTTTCTTTCAATCTCATCTTAGCGGTGCGTACACCTGTCAGGTATCCTTTAAATGGCCCATGAACATATCTGTTATATCTGATTCCTTCTACCTTCCCGTACCTTGATAATACTGAGGTCAAAACTTCATCTTCAAGTTCAAAGGAAGCATTCCTTATAGAGACATAAGTAACCGAAGATCTTAGATTAACAATTTTCACCTGTCCACATTTCTCAGAATGAATTTCTTTGTCTTAGAACTGTTCCATGATGTCAGGAAACACTTCTGGCATTACTTTAACGATTACTCTATTTCTATTCATAATTTGTACTCCAGTTATAGTATTCGGATTCACCTTCATATAAGAGAATATAACCTCACTCATGACATCCATGGAGGGGTAAGCAGAAAACTGCAACCCAAAAGAGTCCTTTCTCTTAAGTAACACGGAATGATAATGCATTTTGCCAAATTTAGTCGTAAAATCTGTCAATAGATGCCACCACTGTCGCTCAAAACCGAGTAGGGGTCCCCCTAGGGGAAGCGAGGGGGTACCTAAAACTCCACACCCTACTACACCTGTATTATATTTTGTCTATGGCATAAAATCACTTATTATTTTTATATTAGACTTATCACGGCATATCCACAGACATCTCACCTCATTTCCTTCCAGTGAAAATCTCTGATTCCAAAGAAAAATGAAGAAAACTCGGGAGTAGTTTTGACAACAACTTGTTTACCTTGATCCTCTTCTTCTTCTCCCCTTAGTATTCGTACAAGTCTTTGTCGCTGTAAGCAATGTCATATTTAGCTTAATTTCATGTCACGATTATTGTAAACACGTCAGGTTTTTGTCCGCTTAATATTGTTTACTCATGTTGCAATTGGCAGCTCTGACTAGAGGCAATTTGCTGTTCTTACGAAATAGTTGTCAGACGTCACTATCTTGCAACTTTTTTCTGTAATTATTCACATAATTTACTCTTCCACACATCAAATTAAGAAACATGTAATTAAGCTACATGTCAAAATTGGTCAAAATTAAAATATTAGGAGAGTATCTCTACATAAAAGGAAAGGTTTTAGCGTAATATTTTTCACAAGAGGGACGCCATTGTTTCCATAGCTTAAAGTAACGCCCATGAAAAGCAGACTACTTTTGCAGTATCGCCAATACAATAAAAAAATAAAATAATGAGAAATGTTTCACTGATAGTAGCACTCGCGAAATCGCTTTCAATCTTTTGATATAAAAATTGCGCAAATTTATTCGTGGTTTTATTTACGATTAAAAGGGACTTTATTCTATGTAAGGTTCATAAGTGAAATGTTTTCCAGTTCAGTGCTCTGTGTAAACGATATTTCCATTGTAATAACTACTAAAAAGCAATCAGAATTCGAGGTACAGTCGTTATTAGCAGCCAGTCGAAACACCGTATTTATTTCCTGCCTAAACAAGCGTTACTTCGAGAGTACCTCTCCTTTGTTGTTTTTTTCCATATTTTTCTTTTTCAGCCTTTTTTTAATGTTTATGTCAGCAATTTAGACTCTAGAACTTTATGGAACGTAACTAAGTAAAGTATGGGGCTTGTATACCACATGGTTTTTTCATATTATGCAATGCAACCTATTATCATGTGTTTTATTGTAATTACGAACAATACTCAAAACAGAGGAAAATTTCCTTTTGGTTTATGGTTTCCAACAACAACGGATAGAATCGGTGGGTTTTCTACATGACCATAATTATGAATGAAGTACGGAACTGTTTGTAAACAACTATAGGACCGGCAATAAGAATTTAGTTTGGTGTTGTTTTCAGCAGCCATTCGAAATGCAGTTTATATTTTCGGCCTCAAAAATAAATCGAGAATTCCTCTTACATACGCACTGCTGTTTCCACAAGATTTTGTTGTTTAGTATTTACACCACTTATTCTCATTTATAGCCTACCTTAGTTTTTGTATATAAATACTAAACAACACCATCACATCAATTTCATATCATAGAAAGGTCAGATTAAGTAATTGCAAGAAATAAAATAGTACATTGATTATCATTACATCACGAACGTTTTCGTCTTTAAAATGAGTCTGATCAGCTTTATAGTCCCTTGTATAGCATATTTTGGAAGAAGTTCAACTCATTGCAAAATTATCACTGTAAATGTATTTCCCAGATGAGCAATGTAGGATTAAAGTAGCTCATTTGCGATGTACTGCGAGCAAACTTCCAACAACAACGCAGAGATAATGCTGTTCATGCTGACGTCTTCTAATAGTGATCGTTGACAGAAAACACAAAGAGAGGTATTTTAAACCTGTTTGCTATTGATATGACGCTTTACATCAACTGTGTACGTTATCAGAAGATTTTACGCCCTATTCCTAAGAACATAAAATTTAATTAAGATAGTGAAAAAACATTTGAACAACTGCAATGATCACATTCTTTGAAATGATAAGTTGCCAGGTATTATTTATATATAATCTTTGCTATGCAAGCGACAGCTTGCATGGTAGCCGATTTATATTAAAACATTCCTCTGAAATAATTGTATTTGATTTGGTGGATATCATTTCTATGTTCACTTTATCAAACTTGGATGAAATATAATTCAGTTATAAGTCTGTACTGTGAGAAATTATATTTTAACAATTATAATTCAGTGAATATTCATGGCGTTTTTAGTCACTCTTTCGAAGTAGTGTCCATCCATAAAAATAAAAAAGCTTTTAAAAGAATTTACATAGTTTTATATATAATGTTTTGCATGTTACACTGCTTTGTTCTGGCTCAAAAAACTTTACAAGTATGA
>NC_089794.1:50257081-50264581 GCF_040412425.1 Macrobrachium rosenbergii | reverse complement strand
TTATATATATATATATATTATATATATATATATATATATATATATATATATATATATATATATATATATATATATATATATATATATATATATATATATATATATTGTCATAAACTGGACGTCTTGGTTGGGAGAAATTGAAACAAGGTTTATATTGATGCTGCCACAGAAACCAACAAAGCCCAGCTTATGAACAAAAGGAAAAGTTATTTGAAACCTTACCTCAGATTTTTCCCTGGATTACAAGTGAATGAGAAGGTCTCCATTTGGAAATTAGAATTCTTTTACAATTTACAGGAGTTTATTTACATAGATTTAGCAAGGAAACCAGGAGACAACAAAAAACCATGATAACTGATGGGCAGACTCATTAATTGGATACATGGAACAATAATGTAATGATTGGCAACACACAAGCTGAGTAATAAGGGGACCCAATTTCGATACAATCAGTCCAATGATAATATTAATAGTTAGTCATGCCCGATTACACGAAATAGTCTCAGTTAGATGATGCCAATGATGGAACTCCAGGATGGGAAAATATTCATATAAGCATTTTCGGGCCACAACGGACTTGATATCGACTGCGATCAGGAATATTCAGGATTGTGGGGTGGCAGGCTAAATAATGGGGCATTGAGTGCGATAGGGCAGCTTGCCTCTCCTGAAAGAGAGGTCCCGGATTAACAGTGGAGGCACGCAGAAGGAAATGGAATCCCCCTTATAAATGGGGATACTTTACACAATTAAATATTAACCACTACGTAGCCCAGCAGATAATTATAAGGAGATCACGTAAGCACAGTATGGAAATCGTAATTGATTGGGCTTTTAACACAAGCACACACACTCACACAAAGAGAAAATTAAATTGCACTGAGGGAGGGATAATTGGATACTTAGCACGGGATCTTTACTGAAACTCAAGGCACATTAATGGCGAGATATGGGAGGCTGGGCAGGACTCTTAACAAAGAAGGATTGCTTTGTGGAGGAAGGAGTTAAAGTTTAAAGAAATGGGAAATTTTAGGGGTTTTAAGTAGAAGGAAAAGGGCTGGCTATTGACTACTTGCAACGTATGAACCTTGTATGACCATTGTGGGCGCCCAAACGATTGTTGTGGTTGTCCGTCGAAGATCGTCCCACCAGCGTGAGGGAAAGATGGAGTCAGCACGTGCGTTCCTGACGAGGGCTCCAGAGAATCTCTCTCTAAAGCCGGGGAGGAATCTTGTTTTCGATGGGTAGGCCGATCTGTCCTGCAAGGAGTCATATGCCAGCAAAAAGCAGAGGAAAAAAGGGCCTTAAGACTAAGTGCTTACAGGTTAAAAGTCCTATCTGGCCATTAGCCTCATAAGCCTATTTGACCTTCCCCCTACCTAAATGCTCCCCATCACGTGATGGGGGTGAAAAAAAGGAGTGTCTATTGTTTCCCAGGATCAGGCGATAGGGGTGTTCCCCACACTGCTAGTTCAAACTACCTCCGCTTTCCCGGACTTTACTGTCAAATGAATGGCAGATTATTTCAAAATTAAACGATGCACGGAGATCTACAGGAGGGAGGGGATATATATCTCTGACAATATATATACATATATAAGTATATATATATATATATATATATATATATATATATATATATATATATATATATATATATATATATATATATATATATATATATATATATATATATATATATATATATATATAAGTATATATACTGCATATACATATACATATATATATATATATATATATATATATATATATATATATATATATATATATATATATATATATATATATATATATATATATATATATATATATATATATATATATATATATATATATATATACAGTATGTGTGTGTGTGTGTGTAATGCTATTTGGGCATAATTTCTCTCTTATAGAAATTTGTTTTTTTAATTTTTATGGTCAACAGATCTTCAGGACTGGATTACAAATTAACATACAAGATTTTTATTAATACATGCAGAGTTTTGAATTTTAAACTTGATGTCACTGGGTTGCTGAATTTCTATTGGTTGGCGGGTCTCATTCTCTTGCTAGTATTCTGAGTGGCAGCATGGGCATTCCTGGAGCTCAGTAGGACTTGTCATATGCCACGACTTGGAGCAAAGGGCGTGAGCAAGGGCACGATTCCTGTCTGTGGCTGATAGTCTTAATTTGGTTCGTTGTTGGTCGTTATGTCCAGGGGTGTTCTGTCTCTCGTATCTCCCTTCAGATTCTAACAGATGTACTGTGGTTTCCTTAAAGAAGAAAGGATGTAGTCTGTGTTCCTCTGTATATTTAATGCAGGCTGTTGTTCATTTATACTCACAGTTTCAGCTATTTACAACCTGTCGAACTGGGCTTCTCTAGCACGATGTCTGTCTTTCTAATAATTCTTCTAATGTCGGTTTGCGGTCATGGTCGTCTACATAGTGTTGAAATATTACCCCTTGGTTGTGGTGAGCTTACAATTACCTGCATAGAATGGTAGTGGTGTGACCTATGTTTTAATTGCTCAAGGCTTGGCATGTCCCTTCGTTAAATTCAAATTTGTGTACTACATTGGTCAACTACCACATTTCTCTAAGGGGGCCGTGCTATTTTGCATTACAAGGGTACCGACTAGGCTTGGGTGGCAGTAGACACATAAGGAAATACTCTCATCAGGACTTGTAAGTGTAGTACTGCTGGCAGTTATCCTCTTCATGGCCTTGACCACATCCTTGAACTGGTTGTAATATGCGGGTTTTTAATAAAATGTGATGTTTCTTGGTGAGGCAGACGTCGTCACTGGTGCGCTGGCATATATGTCCAACTATTTTTGTATGCAACCCTCTATTAGATTGCTGTTGTACCCAATATTAGTTATGAACTGCCTAACACATTCGAGCTCTGCGTGAAGTAGCTTTCCATGAGGAACAGCGCGTAATTGCACATCTCAAATACACAGTTACCATAGAGCGTTTGTAAGTGTCAAGGCACTCCCCACTGACCCACATTAGTTGCCTTATGGTACATGGTAGTATTGTAGCAGTCTCCTTTCTTCTCCACATTTATATGCGGGAAGGAAAGATGTGGGAGTCGACCAATGAAGTACACAAATTTAAATGTACCTATATATATATGTGTGTGTGTGTGTATACACTCACACATATATAAATACATATCTATTAGTAGCAAGATACAACTTGAAGTTGATTCTAATTTCATAATTCTTCTGAAAACTAATCTCAAACGGAATAATTCTCTAATATATTTTCTTGGTGGCTAGAGGGCGTCGTCATTAAGGTTCATTCATCCTACACCATTTTGCATTCAAATAGTAATTACTTAATTAATAATCAATTTAATTTCTCATAGGAATTGCTAAGTGAATTTCTGTATTAGGTTTAAGTAAGCTCAGTCAAATGAGAGCTGAAAGGAACTTAAAAACCCATATCTCTGTATAACAGAAATTGTTTAGACGGCATCAGAACAGGTTCTTCAAACAGCATAGGAAGACCATCATGGCGGGAAATAACTGTTTTCCTGTTGTCCGTATCATCCTCCGCTGTGATTGGTTGGTTTTTATTCTTACTACCAGAGAAGTTGTTGCTATACAAGCTGCTGACGTCATGTTGCCATGTTAAGGATGATATTTTTAAATTTAATTTCGTTTCAAAAATTTAATCATACAAATATTTTTGACCGAGAACAAAACATAATGAAACATAATATAACAAAAAAACTTGGAGAATTATTCTTTCAACACGACTTGGTGAAAGTGATGAAACAACTAAATCCATATTCCTTGAGTTATTGTTATTAAAATTTAATTTCATATATTAAAGACTTATTGCTGAAATACTTCAATTAAAACTTATGAAGTGAACAGTAAAAAGATAATAATAAAATAAAATAAAATGTCCTTTGGCTACCATGCAAGACGTCGCCTGCATAACCAAGAATAAGAATAATACCTGGGAACTTTTCAATACGAAGAATACGATAATTATATTCATTCATGGAAAAACGATTGTAAGACGTCACCAGGAAATGGCTGTGACAACCAGTGACAGGACAGATTAGAAAAGGTAAAGGCTGGTTGTCTTCAACTTTATACGTTGCTGCTTGGGTATTTCCGTAAATCGTAATAACAAATCTGTACATAACGACATAATTTATGTAATTCTAACTGAAAATATAAAAATAAGTAATAGTGAAAACTGATCAAATTCTGTACCGTTCTTTCACTTCAACTGAAAATCAGTCATTCAATAATTTCTGGCACGAGGTACAAAAGTGAAGACGAAACCTAAGAAGCCAGCTAGATCTGATTATCTTATGTTCCAATAGATGGCTGCTTGTAATTTTTACTACTTTCAACAACAGTGGTGTTACTGTTAGATATATATGTATATTAGAGTTAGATATAAGTATTAATTGCAATTATTGTTAAATGCTTAAAAGTAATTTTTATCTACAAAAGAAAGTTATTTACTTGGAATATGTAAACTAAGTTCTTCATGTTCACCCTTGTCAGCCCTTCGTACCTGAGGTTACTATTGCGAGAGCTAGAATTGTTTTCTTTTCCTCCAATAAATGGAACATCTATTGCAGTTTAAATTCCGGTGTAGAAAAGGACAGATATAAAAGCAACTACTTGCAGGTAAAACCAACCGTTCAGGATACGTAAACATCGGACCGTTTGAAATGTTATACATTGTTTATTAAAATCATATATTTGTAAGTATGAAACTGGTGATAAACAGAGCTTGTTTATTAATGGGTGGCTGTTTAATCCTGCAGTTACAGTTATTACCCAAACATTACCACCATACAGGAGAGAGGATTATTATTCGAGAGATAATAACTTGAAGAGGTTTCAGGAAGACACAATACCTGACACCTAAATGTACTCTGTGATTTATAACTTCTAAGTAAAGTCCTGGTTTAAATTCTGAATACTTTCGAATTTGTTTTGTTTTGTTCTGTTTTAAATATGTTTTCAGCAGTGGGTCACTGTTATTCTCATGGGTCTCTAACTTTCCAATTATTTATAGACAAGGACATTATTTCCCTTCACATTTTGCCATTTAAGGTTGCAGCCTGTTTTTTAATTATTTGTTATTTCGGTAAGAGTACAACTGTATGTATGACGCTGAGCGATTATCTTTTATCATCCACATTTTCTTTAACATTTAACACCATGATTTCGCGCTTTTTAGAGCAAGTGACTGAAGTCTCTTACTCTACTCAGGCCTAGACTTCCTCTACTCCCTCTAGGTTAAGAAAACCAAATGTTTCGCTGAGTAGAATTTCAGTGACTCCATATGCTACACAGCTGATGATGATGATCATATGCGCACGCACACACACACACACACACACATATATATATATATATATATATATATATATATATATATATATATATATATATATATATATATATACTGTATATATCACACATTTACAGGTGAAAAATAAGAAACAAGGTCAGGACCTACAACCCGTTTCTTATATTTCACCTGTGGTAATATGTGATAAATGAATCACGTACAAAAAGTGATATTAATTATATATATATATATATATATATATATATATATATATATATATATATATATATATATATATATATATATTTTATATATATATATATTATTATTATTATTATTATTATTATTATTAGGTACTACCTGGCAGTGTGAGGCGACCAACCTTATCCAGAATAAGGCCCTAGGAATCTATAGGTTTACAAAAATGTCTGTAGAGAGAGTTACTATTCCTAAAAGAAGTTGAAACAGTCGTAATATTGAACAGGCGAACAGCCTGAATGAACTCACTACAACATAACTGCATCAAGATATCATCTCAGAATGATAGTCTGAACATGTCTTTGTTCATGGTGTTAACCCAACGATAGATATCCTTAAAACCTTTTTATTATTATTATTATTATTATTATTATTATTATTATTATTATTATTATTATTATTATTATTATTATTATTATTATTGAAAAATACTCATATTAGCATTAGTCTTCAAATGGAGAAACAAATCCACAGTTATGTGAATGTACATATATTTAATGACAAACCTGTGCAGATAACTTTCAGGAATCTGTTCGATTCCCGAAAGATATCTGTACAGATCTATCTTTAAAAATATGTACATTTACATAACTCTGGATTTGTTTCTCCATTATTATTATTATTAATATTATTATTATTATTATTATTATTATTATTATTATTATTATTATTATTATTATTATTATTATTATTATTATTATTTATCGAAAACAACATTTGAAAAAGTAATATACATTTTTATATATACCGAGTGTTATGATCCGCTAAAAATCTTGTAATAAGCCTTAATATAGTTACGTTCTGGGGAAATGAACGTTTATAAATGTAATTAAAACCTATTTGCAGTTAACTTTACCTTCCTATTGGTGGTTTATGTTTATTTTTGTTACTTCTTTTAATTATTGTTTAAATATTAAAAAAATGAAATTTTATTGGTTTTTTTTCTTTTTTTTTTTTTTTTCACTGGTCTCGTGTATTCAGTAGCTTCTACAAGTTGATTTGCGAATTTCGGTTGATTAATTTGAGAACAGATATTTTCATTTTATGAATAACATTGCCTCTTTTTGATATTCTTTCTTTTTCTCTTCCGCTTTCTTCTCTTAATTTGACTTTATAAGACTTCAAAAAGCAAAAGTAAAATTAGTGAGCATACGTAGTAGAAATGTTCATCAATTCTGGCATGAGCGCCGTTTCATCTCTGGTACTGAGTGATTCCTTCTTTTATTATCCTCGGTATACTTATTATCTCACTCTGTGACCAAATGTTTGCCAGAGTTATGCTTTGCATCCTTGCCTTAGTTTTGTCATAGACCATCTTACTTACTCTGGGTTAAGAAAGTCACAACTGTTTTGTGAAGTTAATTTAACATTATGCAGAAGATTGATACTGTGTGATTCCTTGCAGGTAAGAAAGCCTCACTGTCTATTCGAACGAATGCAAGCTCTTTATGAATACCTTCTCCACCTTGAAAATATGGTTGTAAGGAAATGGTATTTTTTAGTACTTATTTTCTTTTTTATTACATTTCTGCTTTCTGACCTCTCAGCATATCCAGTTACCAAGATAAGTTTTTTGTTGTTCACTTGCTTGGCGTTGTGTTAGTAATGGTATGACTTCTTGTTACCAAATAAATTAAAATAAATAGTAACTCTTACATCTAGCCGAATCTTCCTTCATGTGTTTTGCTTTGCAGACGAGGCAGTTTTATATGTAGGTCTTAATAAAAAAGACAGTTTTACCGTTAGGATCAGTGAGACAGATAATATCAGGGACTTGAACGATTTTCATTTTAGTTTTATGCTTGCTTGGCTATTTGTTTACAGAACCTTAACCAACAGGAGACACTTCTCTGCATGTCATCTACAGTACAACTCCATATTGTAGAAGAACAAAGCTTCTCAT
>NC_089794.1:50229581-50242081 GCF_040412425.1 Macrobrachium rosenbergii | reverse complement strand
GGAGGTGAAATCCTCTCAGCTGGAAGATATTAAACTATACCCGGTGTTTGCAGATAGAAGAGCACCGCTATTAATTATCCAGTTTTCACGTCGAGAGAAAGGATTGCCACTCAATGCCTGCGTATGAAACTTCTGTCCAGAATAATAAGAGAGAGAGAGAGAGAGAGAGAGAGAGAGAGAGAGAGAGAGAGGAGAGGGGTTGTTGTTTAGGTAAGTGCATAAAATATTTTCCACTGATTTCCTCAACAAAAAAAAAATCACATTTTAATCATCAAACTTTCATGGTTTGTGGTAAAATTCGCTACTAAACTCGGATCGACGAAACTGTAATTACAATCATTTCTTCACTGTTCAAGGCCCAGAGTTTAATGCATTTAATCAAGCAATACTGTAAGTAATCATGAAGCGTTTAAGGACTTCACTCCATGTTATTTAAAGTTAGCTTTGTCGCATTTGCTTCGATCTTGATACCTGGACAGTAAAGTCAATTTTCTTTCATGAAAGTTGTGTGAATATTACTCATTCTTATCCGTTTATTTTTATCGTTGCAACACTGCTGGTCTACCATTGTTTGCTTTTGTCATTGCACGAACTTCCCTTTTAATTTTTTTATGTTTCAAAACATTATTTTCAACCTACCCTCATTATTATTCACCAGATCACATCACACAACGCAAATGATGAAATTGTGGTTCAGCCTTCGAATTTTTCTATGAACCCTTTCACTGTGCTTTATTTTGTGCCACTCGTCTCTGAGTTCCTTTTGTTACAGTTGATTACTCTTCCGTGTTTGAACTGTTGAACTTTAGGGACACTGTTTTGCCCCCATTCTATTTGTCTATATTTCCCCTAAAAGTCTTCGCCGCCTATATGACATCGATGACATTTCTCCCTTTTCCAATTTCCGAGTCTTCGCTTTTTGTCGTTCGTTTTGTTTGACCCGTTTTCCCCAAATAATATATCCTTTTGCATAACTGTACACAGCGAGACCAGCAGAAGATAAGTGTGAATGCAATAGATATATACACACGTATAAGTATCGTTATACGTCCATAGTATCTTGTTGAGAGTTAATATGGCAATTTATCAATATTAAGGCGAAGAGAATTTTGCATGATTTTTGTTTCAGAGTTATTTATATTAGTAAAAAGTTGTTTGACTAAGAGAAATTACAAAAAAGAATGAATACCAATACCAAAACTCAAAACAACCGAAAACAAGAAAAACTTGCATATAATTCGTCCATTTAGTAGAAAAATGTACATATATTGTTTATTAGAAAATAATTTAAATATCTTAAGCAGGAATGATGTTACTGAATCAAATAGAAGTGGCCTCTGGAATGAATATATTGTACGAAGATGAAAAAGATAGACATATTTAAAGCGCTTAAAAAAAAAAACATTAAATACCTTTGTCTCACAATTGATAAGTTTCATTTTATAAAATAAAATTATGTATTATCTTTATTTTTGACATCAAGCTTAAGGTCTATACACGGTCATCATCAGTAAAATGGTTTGCAGCTTTTTCTTTCTCAATAAAAATTCCATAATCCTATGTAATAAGACAAAAATATTTTGATAACTATTTGTTTGTAATTTCTTTGATGTTATCTTTCAGTTTCTAAGCTATCAATTTGACCTCTCCTATTGTTCTGTTGTAAATATGTAGCATAATATGTAAAGAAGTATCTTGTGAGGCAAATTAATGAATAATTGCTGTCCTAGTGCCTAAAATAAACTGTTAAATCCATATATTTCTAGATCATTATTATTTAGAAATCTTCTATAATAGAGAACTTAATTTATTCAACTTTTGAAGAGCATTGTCTTTTTTATGCTAGTAAAAATGTCCATGAAAATATAATTCGGGGGTGGACAGTGTCGTCCAAACACAAGTGAAACCTGGGTACTAGCATGCATGAGTCTTCATCAAAGTATTTATCCTTAAGTATGTACTTTCTGGGCTTTTTGTCAACTCCAAACATTATAAAGAGAAAGAATGAGTGAGTCATAGAATAAGCAAAGCATGGAAGATAACAGATTGTATTCAGATTGGAGGGACCATGGTAGCCAAAGATAGGATGCACAGAGGAACCGTTGAGCCAGTAACGTTCATGGAAGTGGTGTGAATGTCGAAAAGAAATAAAAGAGATGACTGATCTGTTGAGATTAATACTATTGTTTACAGAGGGGAAGAAAGATTCAAAAGTTGAGAAATCTGGAAATATTCAAAACTGATAAAGGGGTTAGAATGGCTTAATTTCTTTATTTCCCTACTTGTGTTTTTTTCAATATTATTTGTATAATAAGTGGTAAAAATTTTAAACAAATCCCTTCACTTAAAGCAAATGTCACTTATTTTATAATGGGGCCTTATGGCGTCAGCAGCCCCTTAAAAGTGGGATAAGAGTGTTTTGAGTTGGATTAGTCATGTTGGGAGAATTTATGACAATAGAGTTTTATAACGAAATCTCTCTCTCTCTCTCTCTCTCTCTCTCTCTCTCTCTCTCTCTCTCTCTCTCTCTCATACACATACACACACACACACACAGACACACACACGTCAGTCTTCAATCAAAATTCTTCAAGTGAAATCCATTTGCTTTTTGACATCGACTGTTACTGAACTCAACCTTTATATTTGATTGAACCAACATCCTTCCGTCCTTCATGATTTCTTTCTCTGTAAAAGTTCCTGCAACCCCTTCTTCCCTCGTCCAGACAGCATCCAGACACCATCCCAAGATCCGGCGCCTTTATTCCTTCAGGATGGCGAGAAGAGATGGCACTTTTTTTCGCATGCTCAAATTTTTTTCTCAGACATGCTCTTTTTTAATAATCAGTAATGTCGGGAATCAGGATTCAAGCAACTGAACTTACCCAAACTCCGGAAAAAAATATATATATATATATATATATATATATATATATATATATATATATATATATATATATATATATATATATATATATATATATATATATATATATATATATATAGAATCATAAATGCCTTTTAATTTTCTGTAAAATAAAACTGAGATGGCTATTTGTCTGTCCGTCGGCACTTTTTTTGTCTGCCCTCAGATCTTAAAACTACCGAGGCTAGAGGACTGGAAATTGGTATGTTGATCATCCACCCTCCAATCATCAATCATACCAAATTGCAGCCCTCTAGTCTCAGTGGTTTTTATTTTAATTAAAGTTAAAGTGAAAGTTTGCCATGATCGTGTGTCTGGCACTGCTATAGGTCCAACAACACAGGCCGCCACTGGGCCGTGGTTGAAAGTTTCATGAGCCGCAACTGAGAGTTTTATGGGTTGTGGCTGAGAGTTTCATACAGCATTATACGCTGTACAGAAAACTCGATTGCTCAGAAGAAACTTCGGTGCATTTTTTACTTGTTTATTTCATTAGAAAGTAGTGAAACAGGAATAATGAGAATTGGTACAATACTGATTGAAAATTCAACTCTTTCAAAATCCTATGTCGTGAGTTGGCGTGTGACCGATATCTGAAGGTGTTAATGGTTTCACTCCCTTTAGTTACTCCTGCAAAAGGGAAAACAAAAACATTCTAAAATTATGAGCAAAACTAATGCCACTGAAAGCTTATGTACATAAGAAACGATGGAAAAAGCTTTCGACTAGGAGCAACGATAGTACAACAAACAAACCAACTAGATATCTTCAGTTGGTTCTAACAAAATATATTTACTCAAACTGTTATTAGATTTGACGTACCAGCAGCAGAAAAAAACACCCTCTTGTAATTAATCTCGATAAGTTCATTAACTAAAGGTAACCAGTTGAGCCACCTGCTGAGGAAAAAGTAGAGAAGCAAATGAACGTTCTCTAAATCTCTTCCACTCGAATAACCTTCCGCTCTCCTTTCTTTCCCATTTCCTCATCTCACCACTCTCATCCTGCCTCCATTGTTTCCATCCTATGCGGCCTCTTTTATCCCTTCATTAACTAAGCAAGAAATAAATCTTTTAGCATCGTTTGTTCTTTTCTAGTGGTATCATAAAGAAAATGCCATCTCATTAGACCTGACCTACAACACAGCTACGACCATCTTAGCCTAAATGAAAATCCGGACGCGTAAATTTAAATTTCAATATTATCAAAACATCGTCCAGTGATATGTATCTGCTGACTTTATGTTCCGAAAACACCAACCGTATTCCAAAAAACTACACAACCTATAAATTTTCAAAAACATTTTATCTGTTTTCGTTGCTAGTAATGTTCTCAGAGGAAAGAGAACTTGAGAAATAAAAACTTAAAACAACAGTGAGATGACCTTCAGAAAACTAATATTTTCAACCATCACGGTATTTGTATTTTCAACAGCCAGCACTGAAATATAATGTGTATACACATGGCCGTTTTCTCAGGTATACACAAACCAAACCCACGCACTAATATATATATATATATATATATATATATATATATATATATATATATATATATATAGTGTATATATATATGTATATATATATATATATATATATATATATATATATATATATATATATATATATATATATATATATATATACATATATATATACATATATATATATATATATATATATATATATATATATATATATATATATATATATATATATATATATATATATATATATATATATATATATATATATATATATATATATATATATATATATATATATATATATAATTCAACAATAAATGATATATAATTCAACAATAAATAGATCTCAACATACAGTTTCCTTAGACAGGCGCGCAGAGATATGGAAGATGGATTCACAAACCTGTAAAGAAACGTAACATTGGTCAATTAAAGTTCTGAAATTTTTATTTTTTTCTTATTCGCAAGAGCTAGAAATCTTATTGCCAAGACAGCTGCTTCCCTAGAAAGCTAGGCACAGCGTAATCTATTGATTTATCGTCCTATCTGGATTTACGTAACAAATGGAAGGGATATTCCAAAGCCCGCCGTCCTTGATTAAATTACCTGTTTACGAGATTCTTATTTAATATAACAATTCCATGTTCAAAATGAGATTACCGGTAGATGATATCTCTCATGATTTGTTTACGAGAAGAAAGAACGCTTGTTTAAGGACTCTGATTTTAAGTCTGTTTATAGACTTATTTTATCTCTGAAAAGAAAATTTTTTGTTTTTTTTTTTATACCTGCTATCTAATCCACCATAAAATTTTCAGTTCAGTTTCAAAATTATGTATTAAACTGAAAATTTTCCAGACTTCTTTCCTCGCGTTTTAACCTTACTATGAATAATTTATACTAAGGTTGCCATACGTCCGGATTTTTCCGGATATGTCCTGCATTCAGGTGCCAAAATCCTTGTCCGGGGGAATTTTAAAATTTCTACAAATGTCCGGAATTTCAGCTTTTATACAAATAAAAAAAAATAGTTAAATAAAATAAAAATAACAACAAATGACAACAACAACAACAACAATCTGTCAAGCGTTACCACCTCAGCTACTATAGCCATACTAGTGTTAGCTAACGTTGCTAAAGTAATCTGATTTTTTTTTCTCTTGTAAACGTACACTTTATTCATATCAACAATGTTGTGGCAAAATAAAAGAAGATTAATTGGTTATTGCATACAGTTTTCGGTATTTCTTATCTTAAGGTAAGTTTTTTTTTTATTATTTCATCATACACACAGAGTTTTTTTAATGACTGCGTTTTTTGCGTTTTTTTAACTAGGGAGGTGGGGGGAGCCTCAAGAGGGAAGCGTCCTGTATTTTGACTGTTCAGATATGGCAACCCTAATTTATTCATAATGAAGTATTTTCTAACATTTTTACGAATTGGTAATCATGGTAAACAAATAATTTCGATAAAAGAAGCTATACTTCAATGAATTAAAACCTACCATAACCGTTCGCGATTTCAAACAGAAGCCAAGATTGGTTTCCTCAAGGTGACAAGCATACGCCTGATCAACCACCAATTCACTTTCATGAATCTGAGACACTGATATTAATGAGACAGCTTACTGAAAGATATTAGTGATAAGACCTTTATTAGGCAAATATGAACATCACTCTTTACATTTTCCTCCTGGAATAAGCGTATGCTGACAAGGAATAATTCTAACAGTGCAAATACACCGAGTGGGATCTATGAAAATATATGAAATTTTGCGAGGTGGGTCACTGTTTTTATAAGAGACAGGATATTGGCATGAAGGTCTTTTCTGCACACACACACACACACACACACACACACACACACACACACACACACATATAACACACACACACAATATATATATATATATATATATATATATATATATAATGATGTGTGTGTGTGTGTGTGTGTATATGTATATACTGTATATACATATATGCATTATATATATATATATATATATATATATATATATATATATATATATATATATAATAATATATATATATATATACATAATCACTAATTGCATTTCTCCTTTCTGACTGGAAATACATAAGCTTTTCTAACGCGCAAGATATGAGAGCATATGAATTGGAAGAGAGCCAGTGCATATTCGGTTTTGGAATCAATAGCGTTTCCGCATGGCGAATGCAGATAGCTTTCTGTTAAGAATAACATCGCTTTGGGAAGCCCAGAAATAACGATATTGGTTGTTAGGAGAGCGAACAACTGCATAGGAAGGACCTTCACGCCAATATCTTGTCTGTTATGAAAGTAGAGGCCCGGCTCACAAACGTCTCGTATATTTTCGCAGATCCTACTTGAAGTATTTTTACAGTTAGAATTATTCCACAATTACAATTCCACAATTGCAGAATTAAAGCAGTTGCAGACATATATAAGAGGAGAAAAAATTAAAGACAAACGGGAATGTATTTTCTTCATAAATTTTTCTTGATATTTCCTTATATTTCATTTATTTGTCTTTAACAGTTTGTAATGAACGTTTTAAAAAAAATATCAAAATATAATTGTTTTTATTAAATATTGTATTATTAGTTTATGTGGAATTAAATGCATGAATTTATTACTGAATTTCAGTTACCTATCTTCCCAGTATATATATATATATATATATATATATATATATATATATATATATATATATATATATATATATATATATATATATATATATATATATATATATATATATATATATATATACATACACGTATATATGAGTGCTAGCTAACAAAACCCCGCCGCTAAAAACTGGGAAAACTGAATGACAGTCGACGTGTAGGGGGAGGGAATAGTGATAGGGGAGGGGGAAGGAAGAGGGAAGGGGAAGGTGGAAGGGGAAAAGGAAGGAGAAGGCAGAGGGGAGGAGTTTGTGTTGAAGATCCGACTGACAGTTCTACCTTTTTTTATGCGAATGCTCACCCTTCGAACAGTCGTGGGTGAACTGACAGGCATTACTGTGGTGACTGTCCCTTTTACACAGATATTGCTGTACTGTCTGTCCCCTTTATCCAGGTATTACTGTGATAGCTGTCCCTTTTATCCAATTATCACTTTAGTGACTGTCCCTATTATCCAGGTATTACTGTGGTGACTGTCAATTTTATCCATTTATTACTGTGCTGTCTGTCCTCTTTATCCAAATATTACTGTGGTGGCTGTCCCCTGTATCCAGGTATTACGGTGGTGACTATCCCTTTCATCCAAGTATTACTGTGCTGTCTGTCACCTTTAACCAGGTATTGCTGTGATGTCTGTCCCTTTTATCCAGGTATTATTGTGGTGACTGTCCCTTTTACACAGGTATTACTGTCGTGACTGTCCCTTTTATCCAGGTATTACTGTGGTGACTGAAAAGCATTTTCAATATTATATTTCTATGGTCTCGAGTACAGGAAATGAGGTATGATAAATTCGTAGAGATCATTTACCCCACAAGTTTCAAAGGAACTGTGGGGAAAGGGGATGGGGGAAGGGGAAGGTAGGGTTACGGGTTTGAAACATACCTTATTATCTAAGTTGGGTTAAATGATGGCCATGTGTCAAATTACAAACATTCACTTTGCTAGATCGGTATAAGCAGTTCCGGATTTCAAATGTACATACATACAAACATTCACTTTTATTTTTGTATATATATATATATATATATATATATATATATATATATATATATATACTATATATATATATATATATATATATATATATATATATATATATATATATATATATATATATATATAGATATAGATAGATAGATAGATAGATAGATAGACAGATAGACAGACAAATAAGTAACTGAACATCCAGTACTAAATTCATGCATTCATGCTACATTAACAAGCGATACGCTATTTAGTAAAAATAATCATATTTTGATCTTCTTTTAAAACATTCATGACAAATTGTAAGTGTGATTGTTTGTATGTATGTATATGTGCATAAGTATTTGGAATTGTACGTTACTATAAAAGAAGAATGTTATTAGTAAATGTAATTACACGATAATTCTGCTTTCTCCCCTCATGCATTCAATTATAATGTAACCGAAACATTTTGGTATCAGATTAAACTATAGTGGAAATTAAAGATCAAAAGTACAGTTCCTGCTTCAGAGTTCTACTGACATTCCAATGTATATGAAATTTCTAGTTACATCTAAAGCATAAATTATAGAAAACCATTTCATAATATTTGATCAATTTCTATCCGTACAAGATGCAAGAACCAGGAAACATGTAATGTAACTTGCATAACAACACATTTCAAGTATGAGGATGAGGAAGCATGATGTATTTGTTTTATTAACATGGCATTACTCACCTCTGTCCCTTCCCCTGGAATTATTAACGATAGTCATTTATTATAGAATGACCCTTGCGTTCCCTATAACTCTGTGTAATTATGGAGCTGTTTGGAAACAAAAATGGTTAACGAAATTCATGAATTGTTGTGAGAGCTACGCTCCACTTACCAGAACATTCGCTCATTAACGAAGTTCATGGTAAATTTTCACCCAGTCATATATTCTCTTAGCTATTATTTATTGTAGGTCGAAATTTCATGCGATATGCTTTTAGAAATTAATGTCTTCTATAAAAGAATAACATTAATGAATCATAAATTTCTTGTTCTAATTCTAGTTAGAATTTTGTTCTTCTCTGTCTTTTTATATCTTATACTTAATGGGCAAAAGCCATCTCGTCTGGCTATATTAATTTCTAACTTAATAATAAGGAGCTTTAAATCATTAATACAAACACATCCTATGTAATCAATTTTTCGTCTCAATTACGTGCTCTTCCTCCTGACATCGGTCCTGTCTTGTTAAAAACCCTTCATGTGGTGGAAAATATTTGATGTCTTTACGATCATTCTCAGTTTCCCGTAGGGGGGAAGCGCCTTCTATGCACCTAACACCGTGCACTGTAGACATTACTTAAGGTTCTTTGCAGCTACAAACCCTTTCATTCCTTTTACTATAACTCCGTTCATATTCTCTTTCTTCCATCTTACTTTCTACCCCATCCTAACAGCTGTTTCAAAATTATTCTCAGCGATCAATGAATTCATAGGTCCCAGCGCTTAGCCTTTGGCCAAATTTTATATTCCAATTCCAATTCCAATTCCAACTCTGACAGTGCCTATTGGTCCCCTATTCTGAGTGTCTTTTCAAAGCGAGTTCCTTCGATGGGGTTTGGTACAGATTGGAGAATTTTTTACTTTAATTCCAATAACTAAAGTATTATTATTATTATTATTATTATTATTATTATTATTATTATTATTATTATACAACGCATGCTTCACGCAAGACGAAAACAGAAACTTGGATGGGAAGGCTCCGCCCGAGGGTACATGGGTGGGCAGCCAATCATAATTCAGCACCGATCATGACCTCCCCTATAAATACCAACCTGGAGCACATCGTTTCTTCCAGACCTCCTGCAACCACGTCCAGAGGATGACCAACGAGCTGGTCGAAACATGTCGACGGTACCTACAATAGAACCCGAACCCAGACGAACGATTTCTGATTGAATATTGTAATAAAGAGAGCACTGTCCTTTTCCAACATGAATATCGGCCAGTTACTGACTAACATCGCTGAGCCTGTGAATCATAAGGAGTGATAGAAAAGACACTATATAAGATAAATTCGCATAATACAGCCATCCTTTTAATAAGACCTGTTTAAAAGAGGTCTACTCCTTCATATATTATTATTATTATTATTATTATTATTATTATTATTATTATTATTATTATTATTATTATTATTATTATTATTATGCAGAAAGCGTGAGATAACGCAAATTAGCAATAAGGGAGACTAGTATACCCACCTTCCGTTTGCCTTGTCAGCTGTTCAGTTATTTGTTTTCTGATCAGTCTTTATTGACTGATAAAGAAACTTTGTTTATAGTTAACCTGTATCTTTAGACTACCGAACAATTGTTCGCATATCAGTACCTCTACCAGTCCACAGATTTAATGATTGACGTTACCTGCTCCATAATATCATCAGAGATATTGCATGTACAAGATAGATTTACTCTCTACAAGTAAAGCAAAGCAACATGCACCTTGGGATTGCATAGACCCTATCGTAAATTCTTGAAGTGAAAACCATTTGTTTAGCTGAAGTCTCCTGGAGAATTGTACATGACTATTAGCTTACCATTTATTCAGCACATACCTCGCTGAATGTCCGTTCCAGTACCATACAAAAAAGGTCCTTAGATCTAAGGTATGCAAAGGGAATCAATATATCGGAGAACTACTGTTTACTTATGAGACATATTATCAGTAAATCAAGGGTGGGTATATTTTGGAGCAAACTGTTCCCAGTCTAAATTTTTAGACTCATATAAATAAGCAAATTCTAATTTTTAAAAAACCGTAAAATGTCATGAATGACTAATCAATGTGCGTTTGAACGTTGATTATCATTACCTTCAAAGTACTTGAGGAAAATGTTAACACCTATGAAAAAAAAGTGATGATACAAATATAGAAAGTTATTCTCCGAAATATTTCTGGTCTTTTGATCAACAAATGTTCCAAAATAAAGCAACACTATTATGTTTTAGCTTCACGCTAAACTTATAAATATATACACTTACTTATATGAACAAGTGAATACTCACCCCCGCTGGCCAACGCCCCATCCACCCAAATGATCAACTCATTCAATTCCCATCTTCGTGAGTTGCCATGGATGCACTGGATATAATCCCTTGGAATATTTTTGGCCTCAAGACATTCCTCCCTTAAACATGTTCTGCTAAAACTTCAAAGGCATCATTGCATTACAAGAAACGCTCCTCTGGCTTCATGACCTTGCCATCTGCAATTCAGTGCATGAAGACTTCAGAACTTTCTCGACCTCATCGATGCAAGTTACAGATCACATCGTAGCCGGTGCCCGAAAGGGGGCCTCTCTTTCCTGTGGCACAAATCGCTAGACAATATGGTGAATGTGTTGACCTATAGGAGTGATAGATTGCTGGGGCTTCAAGTGACAGTAGGGGATGCTAAGATCCTAATAATTAAGGTTGACATGTCCTGGGAAAAGAACAATAATTTTGATCAATACTACATGATCCTAGGTGAGTCACACAGCATTATTCACGATTCTACTGCTGATCATATTTGTATAATTGGGTACCTTAATTCTCACCCGACAAAACAATTTTATAACGAACTTACTCGCTTCTGTCAAAATCACGCTCTCCAAATTAGCAATGTAATGTTCCTCCCTCATCCTCCTGTACCTAGTACAAAACAGAACGGACACAATTACAACCTCCTGGCTGCACCACTACATCGAGTCCCCTCAACTTCATGATTCTATTGTGGCTTGCAACTTTCGCTACGATCTTGCAATGGGCTATGATCACATCCCCTTACAGGTGTCATTCAGTACTCCATCTCTCCCTGCTGTGAACCCTCTAACTGATCGCCCACCTGCTGTTAACTGGGATTTTGAACACCAACAGAAAACCAGATCCTTTAGGGAAATCACTGAAACCAGGCTGCGGTCAATAGTTCAACAGGCAGACGTCTTACTGTGCACTAACCCAAAATGTAGAAACGACCATCACAGGAGAGATCTGAAAGAATTCTGTTCGAATATAATTTCCGCTCTGCTTGCCTCCGGCAGGAATACCTTTAGATCTCAAGGCAACTCTCGTAATATACCTGGATGGAATGACTTGGTTAAAGATCTATAAACACATTCTCGAGAAATATTTTTACTGTGGAGGCAAAATGGTACCCCGAGGGAAGGACGTTTTGTACTGCTATAGAGGCAGGGGAGAGGACAGTTCAAACTTGCCCTTAAACACTGCAGACTGAATGGAAAGCAACTAAGAGCTGATGCAATGCCTAGAAAATTAGAATCTGGCGATTACCTCCGTCTTTGGAAAGACATTCAATCCCTAAATCCCAAAACTATAAAGCTATCACAGAGAGTAGGAGAAGCCGTCAGGGACGAGGCTATCGCAAGAA
>NC_089794.1:50214581-50224581 GCF_040412425.1 Macrobrachium rosenbergii | reverse complement strand
TTTTCTGTATTGGTGGGTTTACATGGGCGCTGATGATGCTCTTCAGGGCTGCCTTGTCTTTCTTATACTTGGTGTTCATGTAGCCCTGTAGAATAGGCTAATGGTCCCCTCACTCTCACAGGGGAGGGGTTATCCTGACCATATAACCTGTTGAGGGCATTTCCTGTCACTACGTTAACCCCAATTGCACTCTTCCTCATAAGAATAATGAACATGCAGCAGGGTTTGTCTTTCTTATGATTCATTGAGCTCATCAGAAGTGGTATTCCAAGACCAGTGTGAGAGGGCATGATGAATGTAGATGTTAATGAACGAGGATTTTTCTGGGCATTCACTATTGCCATTGAGGCACAGCCCAATGTGGATGGGCTTACAGAGGACCAGTTTGTTAAATCCTTGAGGAGTGCTGGCAACAATGATGTCCAAAACAGAAATGGTGCCATCCAAACCTCTCTCACAAGAAAACATGAAAGCAGAGAACCGATTCCTCCTCAAAGATGCCTGAATGTCTCCAGTTCATCTTCATCAGTGACGTTGATGAAGGTGTCATTAACATACTGAATGTGTACAGCTGGTCTGTGGATCCTATTGAAGACACACTGCTCAGCAACCCCAGATGAAAGTTGGCAAACAGCACACCAAGAGGAGAAGCCATGGCTACTCTGTTGATATGCATCCCCATTTGCCAGTGTCGATCGATGAAAGGGGCCTCCTTAATGCAGATCTTGAGCAAGAGCCATAGGGATGCCTCTGGCACATTCAATGTTGGGGTAGAATTGTGGCCACATCTACATCAGTGTAAAAACCCACAATGGCAACAACCACCTCTGCCCCATAATAAGCCAATGCCCAGCTCCAACCTACCAGCTGGCCAAGACCTTGAACAAAATTATGACTCCCTAGACACCCAGTGAACTCTGCATTACTTCATTCATAGAGTTTATTGAAAGGTTTCACTACTCACCATCCCAGGGCATTATCACATCATTGGACATAGAGAGCCTTTTTACCAATGTGCCTGTAGATGCAATGATATGGATGATCCTTGACAGGGTCTACAGAGATGATTCCACCCCAGCATTAGACATTACAGAGGTATTCCTATGGCACCTGGTCAAGAGCTGTACTAAGGAGTCCCCATTCATCGATCAACAAGGGCAAATGTGAATGCAGATCGATGGAGTAGCCATGGATTCTCTTCTTGGCGTGCTGTTCACCAACTATTATATGAAGGATGTCGAGCAGTGTGTTTTCAGTAGGATCCCCAGACCAGCTGCACATGTTCGGTACGTTGATGACATCTTCGTCAAGGTTGCCAATGAAGATGAACTGGAGACATTCATGAGCACATTTGAGGAGAAATTGGTTCTCTGTTTCATGTGTGAGAAAAGTGTGGATGGCACCATTCCCTTTTTGGATGTCAGTGTCACCAGCACTCCTCAAGGCTTTCAAAGGAAGGTCCACCATAAGCTCACCAACATCAGGCTCTGCCTCAACAACAATAATGAATGCCCCCAAAAATTTAAATCCTTAGTCATGAACACCTAGTTGTGCCCTCTCACACTGTTCTTCTTGGAATCCTAATTCTGATAAATTCAAACATGTTGCCCAAACCTTGTTGGGTAACGGATATTCTTACCATCAGGTCACCAGGGGGATGAGAGATGCCAATTACAGGTAGCATCAATTTTTGAGTACCATGCCCCCCATGAAAGTGAGAGGACCATTAAACTGTTGTACAGGAGCCACATGAACACAGTGTATAAGAAAAATGAGGCAACCCTGAAGAACATCATCGGTGCCCATGTAATATCCACTGATGTAGACAAAGAAGTTGATCTAATGATCTACTACAAGGATCAGAAGACTGCCCAATACCTCATGAGGAACATCCCGTCACTAGCAACAATCCCATGAAGAGGAGAGGAGTGGTTTACTAAATATCATGCCCTGAGAATGGATGCTGCCATTTGTACGACTACGTCGATAAGACTACGACTCGGCTCTCCAAGAGGATTGCCATTCACCTACACGAAGGGGCAGTTTACCAACACTACATGAGGGAACACGGTATTGGCCCCCAACACCAGCAGATCATGAGCACAAAAATCCTAGATGGCAACAATGACCATCATTGCCTCCGATATAAGGAGATCCTTGCCATCCTCCGATGGAAACTGTTGCTGAATGTGACCCAGGACATCCTTCTTCTCCCTATCACTGTCAAAAGAAGGGCAAGTCATGCTCCTGGGATAACAATTCAGCCACCCGCTACTTCAGGCGGTATGCCCTACAACCAGAATTCCCGGGACCTGGCGCCAGCCAATCAGCGATTATGTCAGTCTGCCAGACTCTCCAGGATGAATCATTCTGCTCCCAGCCAATAGGAGGAACCTCCCTCCCCCACCCCCATGTTTTGAACCAACTAATGATCGCCGAAATTTCTGTAAGCCCGCTTGCAGGCATAAATATGACATAATGTACCCCTGGCTTAATTTGCCTTTTGAAAAATGGCACAAAGCTCTGCTGAAACGCCAAGGAATAAATGAACTTTAGACAGCTGCTGTATGATTTACTTACTGCTACGAATAAACTCATTCGAGAGATTGAGAAACTATAATACGAACTCAACGGTATCCAGACGGCCAAACTGTTTAATGAAGTTTGTTTGGAATAGGGTTTATTATTATTATTATTATTATTATTATTATTATTATTATTATTATTATTATTATTATTATTATTTTCTACTTCATTGATATTATAACAGCACCATCGAAATAAACTACTAATATACTCCATAATAATATGTCCCAACCATGTTTAAAAGAAATTATTTGTTAAAGCAGGACGCTTCAAAAATCTGATCGGAATGACCTTTTTACAAAACATTTTTGTATTTTTTTAACAGATGAAGGTATATTATCGTGAACCTATCGTTCAAATTGGACAATAGTTTCCTTCTTGCCTAGAAAGATGTTACTTAGTATTGCTATTAAAATGATGTAGTGAACAAACTATAAAAAACTATGTTGTTTAAATGCTGTCTTGGCTTCTAAGCTGGGAGCTGTTTAATAATTGATAGTCTTTTCATAAAATCATAAACTTTATTAATTTTAAAAGCTTTAAATAAATTTGAATTGAAGAGTAATTACCCTAAATTAAGGGAATAAAGTAGTTTTAAAGAGTGCATATCAGGCAATGAATAGTGAACTTTTGATAACAGCAATGATAATGTTTCATAGAGAGAGAGAGAGAGAGAGAGAGAGAGAGAGAGAGAGAGAGAACACTATGAGGATAAAACCTGGGATCCTAACTCTGTCTCCTCTACCTTTGTTCCCTCTAACTGCAAAGTGGAGTTTGAAGGGCTTCCACCATATTTGTCTTACCAACAAGTGCAAAAATGGGAGGGCACTTCAACGAAATTGACATTCAGTTGGCGCAGTGGCAGAACCTCAATTAGGAACCCAAAATGGATTGAACTTGAATGAGAGTCAGAGAGGCTGGGAAAAGTTCCTTCTGTTAGAACACCGTCTATTTTTTCTTTCCATTGATCTCGCGAAAAGGTGGCTGTTATGTGTCTACTTTCAGCTGTTGGTATGGATGTTACGGACCTATTTACGCTCATCATTTTTACTAGGTTTTATACGTGACATTTATTTAAGTTTCCATAGGTTTCTATCAATAAGGGAAACCAACATTAATAATTAATGTAACCACAGGAGTGATTCTTATTATAGCACCAGTATAAAGATTATCACATAATAGAAACCAATACAAAAATGAGTTATTCTGTCCAAGTGCTCACATTATTCAATTACAAGCAAATAACTATGTAAAGCTTCTTTGAACGTTTAATTTTATATAGTTATGTTATAATATATATCTATAGGAGATAATTCATCTGACAGGCCTTTTACAACAAACAATAAAACTTTATGTTAATTATTTATAGTTGTCTAGAGTTATTGAATCTTTTATCTTAAGATGGCACATACGAGTTAGTAATTCTTTTCCTTCTGCTTAGCCTTAGTTAATTATTGTACACAAATTTTATGTACACATAACATACATTTTAGACATAATTCATCTTTAAAACACACGTAATAGAACTTCATGTAATTATATTGTTTATTTATTAATTGATGCAAATTTTAAGTTATTAATGCTCGGCGATAGTTGATTATCTTCGTTTTAATGGAAAGACATAACGATTATGCCTCGGCATTTCATCTTGGCTCTGTATTGATAGCTAATATACTTGCCCGTTTAGCGCAATTAATTACGACGAAAATGTTATTGTTTTTCAGCAATTATTATTTCCGGGCAGTTTAACTAGGCCACTTACCTAAAACACTCGGCTCTACGAGAGGTGAATGATTTTTTATAATGATACCTGGATAATTCTCTCATATGGTGAAGTTTGCTAATAGTCATCGATAATTAAAGATATCCAGTTTTTTTATGATACTATATGAGTTTTTATTTTTAGTTGCATCATTTAGGTTAAGTCGGCACTTTGCCAATCATGGACCCTTTCACTAAAGCCACTTTGAAGGGATAAAAGGCTTGTTAAGGACCGCTGGACTTGCCCAGTCGTTCATCGTTCTCCAGTCATAGGCCTTCTCCTTATCACTACTAACTTGTTTGTCTGCTTGCTTGAGGATAACAATGACTTTCTGCTCTACAGTAAACGTACTTTTAGTTTTCTATAAAAGAAAACTATTGAGATGGCTCTGTCGGTCCGTCCGCCCGGACTTTTCTGTCCGCCCTTAGATCTTAAAAACTGCTGAGGCTAGAAGGCTGCAAACTGGTATGTTGATCATCCACCCTCCAATCATCAAACATACCAAATTGCAGCCTTCTATCCTCAGTAGCTTTTATTTCATTTTAGGTTAAAGCTAGCCATGATCGTGCGTCTGGCAACCCTATAGGTGCCAACAACACAGGCCACCACCGGGCAGTGGTTGAAAGTTTCATGGGCCGCTGGAAAGAGTCTCATGGGCCGTGGCTGAGAGTTTCATACAGCGTTATACGATGTACAGAAAATTTGATTGGGCCGAAGAAACTTCGGCGCATTTTTTACTTTTTTTTTTTTTTTTTTTATTGCAGAGTGAGTATATAAAAGCATATTAATTCTAGCCCCTTATAATGAATACACCTTGCTTTCTTTTTATTAGAGTAGAAAATGTTAACATTTAAATAGTTGTCCATATCTGACTGACATTGCCACTTACTTATTAGGAAAACTGAATTTATCTTCAAATATATGTGAGAATATAATTAGCAAATTACTTGTTACGTGTCACTTTTCAACTCTTTGTTATAGAGTCAACATATAGACTAAATACCTAATCCTGCATTTCTTGGGGTTATCTTTCTAGCCGTATTTTATTCCCAGCAAAGAATAATTCAAGCACTGAGTTTAGTGAGCTTACTGGTAATTTGTCTAAAATATTCCGAAATAGTTTTTGCCTTTGTTATTGATTTCTCTTTATGTTTATATGTTTATTTATCTGTCAATTTATTTTCCTCTATAATAATAATAATAATAATAATAATAATAATAATAATAATAATAATAATAATAATAATAATAATAATAATAATAATAATAATAATATCTCCTTCAAAGGAATGCAACTGAACTGTTATTTCTGTAATAAATCATCAACCTGTAGGTAAAGAATTTATTTCACCCTAATAAAAATAATAATGTATCCTTTAGAGGAAAGTAATTGAAATGCCAATACTGTAATAAATCATCCTCCTTACGTAAAGAATTTACTCTTCTAATAATTATAATAATAATCTATCCTTCAAGGAAAGTAATTAAACTGTCATTGCTGTAACATATCTTACTGTAAGTAAGGGTTTATTTTATCCTAATAATAATAATAATAATAATAATAATAATAATAATAATAATAATAATAATAATAATAATAATAATAATAATAATAATAACAAGGGCTGAAGGGATAAAGCTACCAGACGGGAATAGCATCAAACACATAGATGGGACAGGATATAAATACCTGGGAATAATAGAAGGAGAGGATATAAAACACCAAGAGATGAAGGACACGACCAGGAAAGAATATATGCAGAGACTTAAGGCGATACTCAAGTCAAAACTCAACGCCGGAAAAATGACGAATGCCATAAACACATTGGCAGTACCAGTAATCAGATAAGCGCAGGATTAGTGGAGTGGACGAAGGCTGAAACTCTGCAGCATAGACCAGAAAACTAGGAAAGCATAGACCAAAAAAATCAAGAGCAAACAGACGGCAATACACAAATGAAGTGGGGAGAGGACTCAGAGTCAAATGCAGAGCACTGGGGCAATATCTGAAAACCAGGGAAGACGAGTGGCTAAGGAGGGCATGGGAAGAAGGACTGATAAAAGTAGACGAAGACCCAGAAATATACAGAGACCTGAGAATGAAAAAAAACAGAACAGAGGAATCCACAACAAACCAATGCAGGACAGTACATGAGACAGACTAAAGAAGTGGCCAGCGGTGGAAAATGGCAATGGCTACAGAGGGGAAAACTCAAGAAGGAAACAGAAGGAATGTTAACAGGGCAAAAGATCAGGCCCTAATAACCAGATATGTTCAAAGAACAATAGGTGAAAATAACATCTGACCCATATGAAGGAAGTGCAATATGAAAGACGAGACCATAAACCACACAGCAAGCGAATGTCCAGCACTTGCACAGAACCAGTACAAAAAGAGGCATGATTCAGTAGCAAAAGCCCTCCACTGGAGCCTGTGCAAGAAACACCAGCTACAGTAAACCCCCCGTATTCGCATTCTCATGATTCGCGGACTCACGCATTCGCGGGTTTCTCTGTGGAACATATCTAGCCATTATTAGTGGAAAATTCGCCCATCCGCGGTATTTTTCACAGAAATATTCACTAATTACTGTATTTGCATATAATTTTCATGAATAAATCCACTTTTTGTGATAAAACTATTAAAATACTCAGGTATATGCATTTTTACAGGTTTCTGTGTTTAAACTATCAAAATGGGCAGTTCTAAGTGTTTTTAGAGGGGTTTTAAGTATTTGCGGATTTTAGCTATTTGCAGGGGATGTGTGGGACGCATCCACCGCGAATACGGGGGTTCACTGCTTGCAGAGTTGATGAGAAAGAAAGAGAAAAAACTGATAAGTATCAAGACCTGAAAATCGAAATAAGAAGGATATGGGATATGCCAGTGGAAACTGTACCCATAATCATAGGAACACTAGGCACGATCACAAGATCCCTGAAAAGGAATCTGGAAAAACTAGATGCCGAAGTAGCTCCAGGACTCATGCAGAAGAGTTTGCTACTAGAAACAGCACACATAGTGAGAAAAGTGATGGACTCCTAAGGAGGCAGGATGCAACCCGGAACCCCACACTATAAAAACCACCCAGTCGTATAGGATGGCTGTGATAGACCCAAATAAAAAAATAATAATAATAGTAATAACAATTAAAATAATAAATAATGGAAAAAATAAAATCTGCAGTAGTATGTATGTACAAGTATATTGTTATAAACAGGAATAGGTGGAATAAAAATACTTTTTTCCGCTTTTATACGTAGATGGTCTAAATCAAAATTCAAGGGAACATTGGTGAAAAGGGCAGTTGCATCTAAACTGATCATTTTTTCGGGACAAATACTTAGGTTCCTGATTCTGTGTACAAAGTAGTATGAATGAAGTAGATGTGAAGGTGAAAAGTTGCCTAGATAAGCGCTTTCATAGAACTTATTAAACTTTGCGTCGACTATATACTTTTTACTTTAGATGGTGGAGCCTTTCAACAGAAGTTTAGTGTGGCCATGGATTCACCTCTAGGTCCCGTACTTGACATTTTATGCAAGGAGTTTATTAAATCAGAATTTATATTTAATTGTCCTAAATATTAGACCTTTGGTCTGGTTTAGATATGTTGATGATGTCTTTTTTATTTATCAGGAGGAGGAAGATAAATTCAACGAATTCTTAACTTACGTAGTTCACCACAATCCAGATACCCTTTCCTTCTCTTTTGAAGTGTATCGTAAGCCAACTAATTCAGAAATGTATATTCATTATTTTTCCTACCATAGTTCAAGTGTCAGGTCTAATGTCTTAGTGAATTTAGTTACTCGAGCCCTTAGAATCTGTGATCCTTGTTATATTGATAAGGAATTTGAACATATAACTAAAATTTTTCTTGATTTGGGTCATCCAAAGCATTTCATAACGAAAGAATTTTCCAGAGCAAAAGGTAATTACCACAATCCAAAAAATAAGGAAAAATTCGATGTCACTAACAATTTAGTCTTACCATATCACCAATCATTATCTGCTGCAAAGAAATTCATGCAACATAATGCCTTATATCCGAAAGGTTTGAAATTAGGCTTTAATTATAAGAATTCTGTAGGCAGTCAAGTTATAAGAAACAGACAGGAAAATGGTGCCACTAATAAGGAAGCTGGTGTTTATTCAATACCATGCAAAGACTGTAAT
Organism: Macrobrachium rosenbergii; assembly: GCF_040412425.1. Taxonomy (NCBI): domain Eukaryota; kingdom Metazoa; phylum Arthropoda; class Malacostraca; order Decapoda; family Palaemonidae; genus Macrobrachium; species Macrobrachium rosenbergii. The sequence continues at coordinate 50,216,053 of NC_089794.1, read as the reverse complement.
AAAAGATATTATGGCGAAACAGGAAGAGGACTTTCTATCCCTTTAGAGGAACATAAACGAGATTGCAGAATAGAATCCAAGAAAAGTATGGTAGCAGAACATAGTTAGAACTGGACCACAGGATAGACTGGTTAAATGCTGGTATATTGTATAGGAGTAGTGATATTGGCAAGTGTAGGGTTGTAGAAGGGGGTCTTACAAATTTAAAGAGTACTTTAGAGAATAATAAACCATTTACTCAGGAAAATTTCTTCACTAATAAGTTGGTTTGTTTAGCTGCCAAAATAAATTCAGATTCTCTTTCGATTGCTCCACCTGCTTTTGCTTCCTCATTATGCCTTGCAGATGTATTTAGCAACGTTAGAGCAATTTCTGGAACAACCGAAGAACCACCAAATTCACCAGTTTTGGAGACCCAACAAGCCGTAAGACCAATATGCCAGCCTCTAGTGCGCCACGACGTTCCCAGGGAATTGCTAATAGACCATTGAGCAATTCTGGAGTTACCTGAAAAAAATAACAAGCTTTATTATAATTTCCATTTTTCAAAGATATTGTCCCAAATGAATTATTATTTCTGTTTATTCTGGTTGAAGAGGCCAACTCATCAAGTTGGCGAAAGCTTCCTGTACTGTATATAGCAATAAACTCATACATACATACTATTGCAGACTTTATTTTTCCATTTACCATCACGAGAAAGTAATAATAATAATAATAATAATAATAATAATAATAATAATAATAATAATAATAATAATAATAATAATAATAATATACTTTAAAGGACAGTAATTAAACTGCCATTGTTCTAATAAAACGTCATTCCTTTAAGTAAACAATTTATTTTATCATAATAATAATAATAATAAATAATAATAATAATAATAATAATAATAATAATAATAATAATAATAATAATACACTCTTAAAGGAAAGTTATGAAGCTGACATATCTTTAATATATCACCTTCCTGTAAGCAACGTATATTGTTAACAAGAGAAGACGTAGAAGGTTCGAAATATCCCACTACGCCTCTTGCCCTCCACTTCTCAGCAAGTTCATCCTCTTCTCTCTGGAACAAGAGGGAAGAGGTGCCTTAATTAAAGCTCTTATTCAATGCTCATATCAGGAGACTGAAGACTTCATCATGAATGAACCTTACTGAGGAAGGTGCAGTGTGAGTGAGATGCTTCGGTAGAAAGACATTATTATGCTTGTAAAATTAATTATTCTGAATACTGAGTTTGATGAGAAATGAAATCTTCAAATAATATCTAATTTCGTTTTAAGCACCCATTATGAGATGGAGCCCAAAGGAAAATCTTGTTGGAAGGACTTGACCTGAAGTTACCTTATGAAATTGTCTAGCTGGATTTCACTCACGAATCGTAAAGGTCTGGAGGTGAAAAACCTCATTTTATTACCGAAATGGTCAGTTTTATAAGTTCGTTTACCCTTAGTTGTTTAA
>NC_089794.1:50207081-50209581 GCF_040412425.1 Macrobrachium rosenbergii | reverse complement strand
TTCTTTCTCTCATCCTTTTACCTTTAATACTGCACTTGCCAAAGGCATTGGGTAACCTTTTTAGTGTGCCTTCGTAAGAAGAGAAAGAAAAAGAAGAAAACAAGTGTCATATGGCAGCAATAAGGAAGACTGTACTGTTTCCCCAAATATCTTTTGTGAAAATTTTGCCCTTAACGTCAACTTCTCCTTGTTTCAAGTTTTCTTCTTCTCATTGAATGCTTTATATTTACACCGTCGCTTTCAATACTGATATTCCGTAGATAATTGTTAGCGAAGGTTCTAAGTTAGTTAAAGGACTATGTGACTTGTTTTTAATTTAATCTTCACGAAATTTGTTTATTCGCTTAACTGCCTTACTTTCGCATATTAAGCGCGATTCTACCAGTCGAAACATTGATATGTACGATAGGGTGCCGTTTTTTTTTTTTCATTTATCTTATACAGTAACTTTTTGTGAATATTCTCATGATGGCAAAATTCTCAAACAAATATAATAAACAGGACACGTGATCATATGTTTAAGTAACAGCTCATACAGTGGAAAATGTTGTCAGAAAATTTCTTACCTAGAAACGGTTAAAAGAATTGTCATTAACAAATAGAAATTGTATACTCATTTTCAGGGTAACATGTGACAAACTATGAAATCTTTCATCAAGTTTATACTTCTGTATTTTTCCAAAATTAACTACGAATAAAAATTGCCACGTATTTGCTAAACCTTTTTTTAGTTTTCTGCAAAAGAAAACTACTGAGATGGTTATTTGTCTGTCCGTCCTCACTTTTCTGTCCGCACTCAGATCTTAAAAACTACTGAGGCTCGAGGACTGCAAATTGGTACGTTAATCATCCAACCTCCAATCATCAAACATACCGAATTGCAGCCCTCTACCCTCAGTAGTTTTTATTTTATTTAAGGTTAAAGTTACCCATGTAGGTGCCAACAACACAGGCCACCACCGAGCCGTAGCTGAAAGTATCATGGGCATCGGCTGAGAGCTTCATGGGCCTTGGCTGAGAATTTCATACAGCATTATAAGCTGAACAGAAAACTCTATTGTCCCAAAGAAGTTTCGGATCATTTTTTTTTTGTTTTCTTTTATTGTTACTTCAAGCTATATGAGCAAGGTCACATTAGGAGAAAGACTCATAAATGTTTTAAAATATGATCATACACGAGTAAATAAATACATCTTCTATGTAAATGTACTTGAAATAATAGGAACAGATAAGAATGGAAACAGATAAATTGTTTAGTCTTGAAACTTTAGCTGTTAAACAAAATCCGGTAATTTCTGGCATGAGGCACAAAATTGAAGTAAGAAATAACTATGGTCCAAAAAGGAAATTTCCTGAGAATCCAGTTGGTGGTGTTTTTCCTGAGGTCCAATAGATGGCATTGGCTTGTGCTTCTGCTACTTGAGTGATAGCATTTTAATAACAGGGGGAGGAAACGTTCGATATACGTAATAAATTGGCAAAACTGTTATACGTTTAATATGATTCTGTCTATAATAATGCTTGGGCAAATAGCTGGAGTATTAATTGCACATTACATACACGTTCAAGTATTTTACTTACAGAAACATAATTCTTGGTGTTGACTGACTTTTTGATCCTCCGTGATGATGGTCTTTGCTCTCTTACGTACGTGAAATTCTTTCTGAGAAAGCACCTTTTGTTTTATCTTGTCCCAATAAATGGAGCAGCCATTGCGTGCAGAAACATGTGTAGATAAAGATTTATATAAAAATAATTACAACGTATGATGAACTTACAGTTCTTAATACGTTGTCCTGATGCATTTGGAAGTGTGATATCGTGTTAATTAATGCTGGGAGTTAGTAAGCATTCATAAATACTTGCAATCGTGGTCTAATACGTGGTATTACTACCAGAATGTATAAAAGAACGGAGTTTTTTGAGTAGATGAACACAGAATATACATATTGACTTAGGATTAAAGGAAGCTTTCTTAATATCTGCAGAGAAGGTAGGCAGCAGACGACTTTTACTGAAGAGATTATGGCTTAAAGGGGTTCCACGAAGAGACGATACCTGACGCATTAACAATACGCATTCTGTTATTTATAAATTAAAGAAATTCTCAGTAACTGTTCGATTTCAATACCGAAGATTTTCTGTTTCCTCAGAAATCCGTTTTCGGCAGTGGGTCCCTAGTGTCCCTAGGGGTGAATTCTAATCTTATGTCTCTATATTTCCCTTTGATTATAGATAAGAATATCATTTCCTTCATAGTTCGCCATTTTACAACGTGTTAGTTTTATTACATTCTCTTTTTGTGATGTGTACTCAATTTGACACTCTTTAACTTGGTGTTTTTCAGAGAAAATGCTCTGTGTTCAATCCTTAGCTTAGAATTCATAACTTCCAGCATGTAACGCAAACCCTATATGGTTTGCCCAGCTAATTTAATATGCTAAACAATGGTTTTGTGTGAATGCACGTAGATGAGAACACGTTACAATCTACTGAAACG
>NC_089794.1:50177081-50202081 GCF_040412425.1 Macrobrachium rosenbergii | reverse complement strand
TTAGGATTCCAGTAATACGTGAAACAATTACATGATGTCATTAAAGCATTTTGGGTACGAGATACAAAAGTTCTAGAAGCAGGGAGGTGACGTCATTAAAGTGTTTTGGGTGCGAGAGACAATGGAGAAGCTTCTAGAAGAAAGTTACGTCATCCCAGCAAAACGTTTTGAACGCATCTTACAAAACATGACGTAATTGATCAGGACACGTATTCTTTCTCTCAAAGTGGCGGACGTGACTCAAACAACGCATGCAACAACATGAAATCACTCGTCTTGAGCCCGTATGGGACGAATTGGCGTTTGTTTTGCAAATCTGTCATCGCTAACCCAAAACAAAGCGTTCCTCTTATCTCAACTGATGACAACTGAAATGAAACAAGCCCTTCCTGGACACACACACACACGTGTTCAAACACTACGCTTTTACCAAGAAAGATATTCGTTTCTAAATTACGTTACTATTAAAATTATAACAACAATTCTAAATTACGCTATCAAGTAATCATTAGTACTTTTGAGATCTGATGTCAAACTAAATATGACACTTCAACAACCATTATCATTAAACATAACACATGAAAAAGTAAATATGTCAATATTATAGGAGGATATACGTATTACAAGGCAACATCATGAAATTCCTCCCGAGAAGATTACTTATCCCGGGTTTGAATCAACGATTCACAACGGGATAAATAATCTGCTATGACATTATCTTTTCTGAAATGTGTTTAACACTTACATTATATGGTTGCAGGCATAAAGACCACCTGGTCAGTCTCATATTATTATTTTTCATCTTATTGATGAATGAGATTGGGTTGTGATCCGACAATACTAAAATTTCTTCATTCCTAGGTCGGTTCACATACACTTCAAACTTTTTCAATGCTGTGATTAATGCTAATGTTTCTTTTTCAATTGTTGAGTATGTTTTCTGGTGCTTTTTCAACTTTGAAGACATAAAACATACTGGATGTAAGATTCTGTTGTCATCTTTTTGAAGTAGAACAGCTCCAATTCCACAGTCGGATGCATCAACTTGTATCACGAACTTTTTATTGAAGTCTGGAGCTTGAAGCACTGGTCTTGAAGTTAATATGGCTTTAACCTTCTCAAATGATTCTTGACATTCTGAGTCCAATCAAACTTTCTTTTAGGACTGGTTAAGTCAGTTAAGGGAGCTACTACGGCTGAGAAATTTGGACAGAAGCGGCGATAAAATCCAGCCATGCCCAAAAATCTTTGTAGCTGTTTCCTCGTAGCAGGAGGGGTAGCCTTACGGATACCTTCTACATTAGCGTCAATAGGAGCGAGAAGGCCTTTTCCAACTTCAAATCCTAGGTACTGTACAGTTGCCTTTCCAAACTCACTTTTTGTAAGTTGATTGTTAGTCCTGCTTCCTGAAGTTTCTTGAACACTTTCCTTAATATCTTCAGATGTTCTTCCCATGTATTAGAATAAATCACAATGTCATCAAGGTATACACCTACTCCTTCTATTGATGCTAGTAGTTGATCCATCACTCGCTGGAATGTTGCAGGTGCATTCATCAGACCAAACGGCAAAACAGTGTATTGATACAGTCCAAAAGGAGTAATGAAAGCTGACAGCAACTTAGCATTCTCATCTAAGGGAATTTGATAATATCCTTTCAACAAGTCTATCTTGGAAACAAATTTGGCTTGCCCAATATTATCAAGTAATTGATCAATAAGAGGCAAGGGATAATTGTCAGCCACACTGATGGAATTCAGTTTCCTATAATCAGTACACATCCTAAATGAGCCATCTGGTTTCTTCACTAACACACAAGGGGAACTATAATGACTTGAACTGGGTTCTGCTAATCCATGCTGCAACAAATATTCAACTTCTTTCTTCAAAACATCTCGATGAAAAGGTGATAAGCGATAAGCTCTCATTTTAAAAAGGTTTTCCATCTTCTCTGATCTTTATCTCATGCTTTGTCAGATTGGTACACCTAGGTACATCTGCAAAAATTTCAGGGAAACTTTGAATAACTTCACTTAATTCACTACTTTGCTCAACACTCAGATGTTTTAGTTTATCTTCCAAATTTTCTAATATTGAAGAATTGTTCATCTTGTTTTCAGCTCCTAATTCGTAGCCGTCATCGTCCTCTGTAGATGAAGTTGTTTGTGTTATTGACACTGTTTCAGTTTTAGTCTCTGAGAAGTAAGGTTTCAAAAGATTCACATGTATCTTCCTCTGTCGTTTTCTTCTTCCTGGTGTTTCAATCACATAAGTTCGATCACTTAACTTCTCTATTATCCTATAAGGACCTTGAAACTTATTGGTAAGGGGGAAATCTTTTCACTGGTAAGAACACTAGAACTTGCTGTCCAATACTAAAATTTCTTAGCTTAGTTTTAGCATCATATTTCCTTTTCATTTTCTCTTGACTTATTTTCAAATTTTCTAAAGAGAATTTTCTAATTTCTCTTAATCTTTTCCTCAAGTTCTTCACATATTCTCCTTGGATTTCCTCTTGATTTTCTTCCCAATTCTCTGCAAGAATCTTCAATGGACCTCTAATGTCTCGACCAAAAATCATTTCATTTGGTGAACATCCCATGCTTTCTTGATATGCATTCTAACTTCAAATAACATTAAAGGTAAACCAGCATCCCATTCTCTTCCTGATTCATTACAATACTTAGTTAACATACTTTTCAATGTCTGGTGGAACCTTTCCAAGGCTCCTTGAGTCTCTGGATGATAAGCAGTTGATAACTGTTGTTTTACTCTAACAAGTTCATCACATCCTGGAATAATTTTGAAGTAAAGTTCGTTCCTCTATCACTTTGCACAATTTCTGGTATTCCAAACTTGGAGAAAAACTCCACCAACTTCTCAGCAATTACCTTTGCACTTATACTTCTTACAGGAATCGCCTCAGGATACCTAGTCACTGGACACATTAATGTTAATAGATATTCATTTCCTTTCTTTGTTTTCGGAAGTGGCCCAACCACATCTATAATTACCTTGCTAAAGGGTTCTCCTCTAACTTCTATGGGTTGCAGGGGGCTTTCTGAATGGTTTTCATTCGGTTTTCCAGCTATCTGGCATGTGTGACACACACTGCAAAATTTGCTAACGTCCTTGTGAAGTCCAGGCCAGAAAAAATACTTCATAATCTTCTCAACAGTCTTCCTGATTCCCATATGTCCAGACTCGTGCGCTACTGCTACAACTTGTTTCCTCAATGGATATGGAATCAAAATTTGATGATATTCACCCCATTCAGCATTTCCTGGTATATCTGCAGGTCGATGCTTCCTCATTAGCAATCCTTCCTTTAGATAATAACAGGTGGAGGTTTGTTGCATCTCTTCTTGATCAACAACTCTGAAGAACAAATCAGCCAACGTTGTATCCCTCTTCTGCAGTTTCATTAGCTTCTCTCTTGTCACTTGACCAACTTCAAGGGCTGAACTCTCCATATCTGCTAACTCTGCCTCTGTAGTTTCACTACTATCTTCAGGAACACTTTGACTACTCGGAGTCTCTTCAGTAACAACAGGAACCTCTTCTTCTTGGGAAATCTCTTCACTACTAACACTAGGGGAAACTTCACTTTCCTGGAACAGTTCTTCTACTCTTAAAGATCCTTCACTTGATTCTTCTGGTGCAGGTAAATCCTCAGTATCTTCACTTGCAGACATAGTTCTCTTCATACTCCTGGTAGTTACACAACTTGGAAACAGGTGGGGTTTTCTTCTCTAAAGCTACTGTAGGACTAACCCTTAACGGTTTGTCTGTCACTATAGGACAAGGAACAAATGGTACACTACCAACTTCATTACCCAGTAAAACATGTACACCTTCAACAGCTAGTGAGTCCTTTACAGCAAAATCAACATTTCCTGTCACCAATTCACAGGACAAGTGCAAGCGGCATATAGGAGTTACCTCTTCTCCTCCTATACCCTTCAAAATAACTGAATCTCCGGTGAGATTCTTCTCCAACTGTGGGTGAGCACCACGAACTACCACACTATGGTTACTCCCCGTATCACGTAATACCTTGACTGGTACCTGCACACTTCCTCCTTGAGTTGTCAGCGTACCTTCATAGATATATGGCTTAAAAGCCTCTAAGCTGCTCAGCCACTCACTGCTTGAAGTTACATTTCCACTGGTTTGCTAAACACTCTGCTTGTTTAGTCTCAGTCTTCCCCCACACTGCTCTTTGTAGTTTGCTTCACCTGGTTACCTTTAACCACTTGACCAACTGGTTTGGTCTGCTGTTGTTTCTGATAACAATCTCGACTGTAGTGTCCTACTCTTCCACACTTGTAGCAGACAACATTAGTCTTCTGTATCTGTCTTGAAAACTGACTGGATGATGAGGATTTAACATTTAATTGCTGAGGGTGTTACCTGACTTTGTATTGGCATAGCCACTAGAAGGATTTCAGTTGTAATGTTCTGAAATTTGGATGAGATCTGAAACCTGTGCGTTGTTGGTTCTGGTACTTGACATTATAATTTCTTTTGCTAGAAATTATATTAAAATCTTCGCTCAATGTAGCAGCTTTGTCAAGTTTTTTAACTCTCTCTCTCTTAAATAGGCTCTTATGTGTTCAGGAATTCCTCTAAGATATTGTTCTAGGACTACTAACTCCTCAAGTTCGTCCATAGATTTAACTTTAGCAGCCTCAACCATCGTTTAAAACATCTTCTTACTTTGTAAGCATAATCCAAGAAAGTTATCTTGTCATCCCCTTTCTCAAAGATCTGAATCTTTCATTATAATATTCAGGGTCATCTGGTAAATTTGTAGCACATTATGTTTGAGTACCTTGTACTCTTTACACTGATCAGCTGATAAGGCTAAATAGGCACTTCTTCCTTTACCAATGAGAACACTCTGTAACAAGACCGACCATTTATCCTCTGGCCATCCCATACCTGAAGCTACTTTTTCAAAGTGATCAAAAAACTCATCTGGGGCTTCTTCTGTAAATTTCGGAATTAACTTCTGCACTCTTACTACATCAAATACAGGGTCTAAATTACCTTGAGTAGGGTTAGACGGTATTACAGGTAATGTGGATCGAGCTTTTATTAACTCCATCTCCCTTTCATGTCTTGCTCTTTCTCTCTCCTCTTTTGCTCTTTTTCTTTCTTCTTCTGCTGCTTTTTCTTCTTCTCTTTCCTTTTTCTTTCTCTTTTCTCTCTATCTTCTCTTTCTCTTTCTGCTTGCATTTTCTCTCTGTCAGCCTGTATCCTCAGCTTAATCAAATTTTCTTCTGCTTCTATACGTCTAAGTTCTGCTTCTGCATCACTTTTCTCTTTCTTTTGCTCATGTTTATCTGTAAATTCTGCCTCGGCTGCATTCAACAATTCTTGTGCTTCTCTAACTCTTCATCTACTTTACCAGAGTCCATCAATGCTTGGATTGCAATATGTTTGATTTGTGCCTTAATCATACCACTAGACACATTACCCCACATGCTACTGCTAAAGCAATCCACTGTGCCTTAGTCAGGTTGGATTCAGATAACTCTTGGATGGAAGGAGCTGCTAAAAACCTCTGAACATTGAACAGAGCCATTTTCTCTAAGTTACTCAACTAAATAATTCACAATACAAAGCAAAAAATAACTATGTGGTCACTCTCCTAACAAAATATATCCCTAACACCACCAGTATAAACCATAAACCAGAGTGATATTTTGTTTTGTTCCACGGGTCTCTGGGCACCAAACAATATTATGTCACGATGCGTATCAAGTACCTGGTTATTACACAACTAATCTCAAGATTCAAAATATACCTCACTTCAGCCAGATACCTGAACTCTCATAACATTAATTGTTACGACTGAGTACTCTAAAGGTAACAGTGATCCTTAAGAAAAAACTTATTTATCAATCACTTGAAAAATCAAACTAAGTTCGTCAGAATATGTGTGAGGTATAAAAAATTAAACTAGAATTCTTCTAGAGTAAAAGGGCATCACTCCATCAAAAAACTCTAACTGTTTCCCTGGTCTTAATTCACTTTAGCAAAACTAAAAGAACAAAACATGTTTATCACTTTGCCTTATGCACACACAATCAATCCTATTCACTGGTGATCAATAAATGAAACACTGTTTTTCTAAAAATGTTAAATACAAAAATTTATTTTCAGATTCAAAGTTTATAACTAGAATTCACAATTAATTAGAATTCACAATCTGAAAAATTTACTATTAGTTGAAAATAACACAAAACTCAATGAATTCTTGAATTAAATTATGAAACAAAACTAATTCACAAAAAACTTTATCAGAATTTAAATTAATCAAGTAAAATTTAAACTATCAAGAATTACTCAAGATTTAAAAGAAAATCTCAACAAATGAAATCAAGTATGCAATGTTAAATTAAGTATGCAATGTTAAATTAAGTATGCAATGTTAAATATGCAATATTAAATTAAGTATGCAATGTTAAATATGCAATGTTAAATTACCAAGAAATATTTACAATGCTATGTAAATAAATGTTACATCACAAACATAAAAATGTGAAAATATAAAGAAATTGTAAACAGAAAAACACACAAAAATACACGTAAGATTTATCAATAATGATTTCACTTGTTCAAAATTTCCTAACTTATCACCATAACCTAACTTATCATACCATGGTATCAATAAGTAAAATTTCACGTTACCTTACACAACTTGTGAAAACCTCTGTAAATCACTTGCTGCAGCTGCGTTACACAATACACACTTTTTTACCAGGCGCCGTTACGAACTAAATAACTTTGCTAAATTCAGATCTCAAAAGTTAATGTTAAAAGTGACCACAAAAATTTACGTTAAAAGTAATATCTTCCTAATTAGGAATGAGAGAGAGAGAGATATGGAACCAAATCGACTGGTCTCAGAAATCAGAATGAAACAAATTTTAGGATTCCAGTAATACGTGAAACAATTACATGATGTCATTAAAGCATTTTGGGTACGAGATACAAAAGTTCTAGAAGCAGGGAGGTGACGTCATTAAAGCGTTTTGGGTGCGAGAGACAATGGAGAAGCTTCTAGAAGAAAGTTACGTCATCCCAGCAAAACGTTTTGAACGCATCTTACAAAACATGACGTAATTGATCAGGACACGTATTCTTTCTCTCAAAGTGGCGGACGTGACTCAAACAACGCATGCAACAACATGAAATCACTCGTCTTGAGCCCGTATGGGACGAATTGGCGTTTGTTTTGCAAATCTGTCATCGCTAACCCAAAACAAAGCGTTCCTCTTATCTCAACTGATGACAACTGAAATGAAACAAGCCCTTCCTGGACACACACACACGTGTTCAAACACTACGCTTTTACCAAGAAAGATATTCGTTCTAAATTACGTTACTATTAAAATTATAACAACAATTCTAAATTACGCTATCAAGTAATCATTAGTACTTTTGAGATCTGATGTCAAACTAAATATGACACTTCAACAACCATTATCATTAAACATAACACATGAAAAAGTAAATATGTCAATATTATAGGAGGATATACGTATTACAAGGCAACATCATGAAAATATATATATATATATATATATATATATATATATATATATATATATATATATATATATATATATATATATATATATATATATATATATATATATATATATATATATATATATATATATATATATATATATATATATATATATATATATAGCTTAATGATAAATAATATTGCCAAGACCAGGAAGAACATTCTTTATTACAAGCTTTGAGGTATAAAACCTCATCATCAGGCTGAAAAAACTGACAAGGATGAGAATCAATAAAATTACAATAAAATGAATTGTCATAATAAATCTTCAGCAAAAATACTAACGAAATATAAAATGAACAAGTAAATACAAACTAAAAGGGTGAGACGTAAAATAACGAAAAATTAAAAACACAGACATAAAAATATGAAAATAAAACTATAGTGAAATGTAAACAAACTACCACTCACAAAGTAAAATATTTAACGACCTAACTGAGTACCTACTATGAAATTACACGATAGCTAGTTGAATACCAGACGAGTTGTTGTTCAATTCCGGCTTCATCTTTTAGTAGTCAGCGACTCTGAAATTAAAAGGTCAGTCTATTTGAACAAAAAGACAGTACCCGAAAATCCAGGTCAGTGAAAGGATGGTCCCTGTGCTAAACTGTGTTCTCTAATGGCAGAAAAGGGTGGTTTGGAAAGGGGAAACCTAGTTCTAATAGAAAGACCTCTGTATTCAACTAGCTATCGTGTAATTTCATAGTAGGTACTCAGTTAGGTCGTTAAATATTTTACTTTGTGAGTGGTAGTTTGTTTACATTTCACTATAGTTTTATTTTCATATTTTTATGTCAGTGTTTTTAATTTTTCGTTATTTTACGTCTCACCCTTTTAGTTTGTATTTACTTGTTCATTTTATATTTCGTTAGTATTTTTGCTGAAGATTTATTATGACAATTTATTTCATTGTAATTTTATTGATTCTCATCCTTGTCGGTTTTTTCAGCCTGATGATGAGGTTTTATACCTCGAAAGCTTGTAATAAAGAATGTTCTTCCTGGTCTTATAATATTATTTATCATTAACTTAAGATTTCAAGTAAATGTATATAACTACTGAGACTACTATATATATATATATATATATATATATATATATATATATATATATATATATATATATATATATATATATATATATATATATATATATATACATATACATATACATATACATATACATATATATATATATATATATATATATATATATATATATATATATATATATATATATATATATATATATATATATATATATATATATATATATTGTTACAAAGTGATCAAGCACCTGGTTATTACACAAATAGGTCAACAAATCTGTTGTACAAATGATAATGCCAAAAGTTACCTAATATCGACCAGATACTTGAAACCTCATAACAAAGCTTCGACTGAATCACTAAAAGGTACAATGATCCCATAAACTTACGGATCTATAACCTGTAAATTGTTGGTCCTGGTACCTGCCATTATAATTCTTTTTGCTGGATATTATATTATAATCCTCGCTTAGAGTAGCAGCTTTATCAAGTTTCTTCACCTTTCTCTCTCTCAAATAAGCTCTTATATGTTCAGGAATTCCTCTTAGATATTGCTCTAAGACCACTAATTCTTCGAGTTCGTCCATAGACTGAACTTTAGCTGCCTCTAGCCATCGTTTGCAGCATCTCCTGACTTTATAAGCGTAATCTAAGAAAGTTATCTTGTCATCCTTTTTCAAAGATCTGAAATTTTCATTGTAATATTCAGGGGTCATCTGGTAAACCTGTAGTACATTGTGTTTGAGTACCTGGTACTCTTTACACTGTTCAGCTGATAAGGCTAAGTAGGCACTTCTTCCTTTACCAATGAGAACACTTTGTACTAAAACTGACCATTTATCCTCTGGCCATCCCATACCTGAAGCTACTTTTTCAAAGTGATCAAAAAATTCATCTGGAGCTTCTTCTGTAAATTTTGGAATTAAGTTCTGTACTCTAGCTACATCAAACACCGGGTTTGTGTTACCGATATAGTTATATGGGTTTACAGGCAGTAGAGATCGAGCTCTGATTAACTCCAACTCCCTTTCATGTTTTGCCTTTTCTCTTTCTTTTTCTTCTCGCCTCCTCACTCTATCTCTTTCGTCTTTTTCTTTATCAGCCTGTATCTGTAGTCTAAGTAAGTTTTCTTCTGACTCCAACACCTTCATTTTACTCCTAAATTCTTCTGAGTCTAAACTCCTAAATTCTGCCTGTACATCACCGTTCTCATTCTCTTGCCTTACCTTATTTGAGAATTCTATCTCAGCTGCATTCAACAAATCATAAGCTTCTGCTAATTAGCCTTCTACTTTACCAGAGCTTATTAATGCCTTGATTGCGACACACTTAACTTCTGCCTCACTCATGTCACAAGGAACATTAGCCCCATATGGTATTGCTAAGCGAATCCACTGTCCCTTAATCAGGTGAGATTTAGATAACTTTCTGATGGTTGGAGCTGCCATGAATTCCTGAACTTCAAACCGAGCCATTTTTTAGTTTACTCAATAGGAAGGGTTTACAATTCACTTTTATATGGTTATTCTCCGACCAAAAATATATACTGCTAACACTACCAGTACAAATCATAAACCAGAGTGATATTCTGTTTAGTTCTCCTTAGACAATGGGCACCAATTAATTTAATTTCCCTAGTCTGGCTAACAAATTATTTGAGTTAATTTCCCGGATGATGGACAACAAATCTTTTGATTTAATTTCCCGGCTCTGGCTAACAAATCTTTTGTTTTAATTTCCCGGGTCTGGCCAACAAATCTTTTGTTACGAAGTGATCAAGCACCTGGTTATTACACAAATAGGTCAACAAATCTGTTGTACAAATGATAATGCCAAAAGTTACCTCACATCGACCAGATACTTGAAACCTCATAACAAAGCTTCGACTGAATCACTAAAGGTACAATGATCCCATAAACTTACGTATCACTGGAGAAAATCAATGTAACTTTATCAAGTTATAGATGAGGTAACAATTATTAAGTTATATCCAGATTAATGGAATATGAGTGTCACTTCAACCAGCACTGTAGCTGTCTCTCTGGTTATATTTTACCTAGATAAGTCTTAGGTGAACAAACAGGAATATCACTTACCTTATACACACTCATTAATTTCTGTAAGTACTGGTAATCAAAATGAAACGCTATGTTTTAAAAAACTTTAAACAAACAGGTTTATTTCTAAGTTCAAAAGTTATATGTAAATTTTACAATTTCAAAAGATTTACCATTAATTGACGACAGTGTAAGATTTAAGTAACTCTTAATCAAGTTTAATTCACAAAACTTTATTTTATCAAGAAAACAATCTGATTATGTAAGAATCAAACTATTAACTATCACTTAAGTGCCAAGCTTTTACCTGGTTCTACAATTACAAACAGTCACCAAAATATTACTGATTGAAACCACATAACATTCTCAAAAATCTCTATAACAGGTAGTCACTAACAAAATGCTAAGAAATTACCAGCAAAACACGGCAACAATAAAATCACAATAATATGATAGCACAGACATATAAGAATGCGATACACAAAAATGAAAACACCACAATCACCAATAATGTGTTTAAAAACTACATCAATCTTTTATATAACTTTCCTTATAAAAAGAAAAGTCAGACTCACTTCTTTTTAAAACTTATTCAAACACAACAATTCTCTTTTACCAAGAATATTAACAGAACTCAATATTCACCACATTACCTTTAGTAAATATTACACCAATATATATCTCCTCTTCAACACTTGTACAAAATGTTCCTGAACCCTTCTACAAAATTAACACACTCCTGGGGTGAGTTTAACAGAGCTTTTACAGACACATCTGTTATTTCCCTTATATATAAACGAGAGAGAGAGAGAGAGAGAGAGAGAGAGAGAGAGAGAGAGAGAGAGAGAGAGAGAGAGAGAGAGAGAGAGAGAGAGGTCTGGCCTGATTGCCCCTTGCCAGCAAACTGATCTGTCTCTAAGAGGACACTGGATTTTAAGTTTGTAGGCTGAGAATACACATAGAGTGTTCACAGAGAATACACATGTATGAATACACCTACACACACGTATACAGGTATACTTGTACACACGATGGGTTGAAGCAAAACTGGCCTTATCGCTTATGACTGACACTTCCTGGCCAGAGTTCACAAAACCTTTTGTCAGCCTTGGGCAGCTGGGCAAACAGACACAAAAGGACAGCACTTATTCGCTATTTCTCTACCTCTCTTTCTTCAAATTACGAATAGAACAGGCATAGGCAGAGTTAATAATGACGTAATAAGCACACAGTGATAAAAACATAACAGTTTAACTCGCTGACTGGGTGTCAGTTCGTCAGATACCAAAAGTGGATATTTTTTCCCAAAGCACCTGAATAAACAGAGAAGCGAATCCTTTCTCTCGGCAGACAGGATGTAGGGATCTGATAAGCTTTTCAAAATACAATTTCAAAAGATTAAACAAAAGGGGAAAAATATCCCACAGAATCGTAAGTTTATATAACACACAACATATCTGTAAGAAAAGACATTTTAAAATCACGTCTTCACAACAAAGGACGAATCTTGCAAGCAAAAAATCAAAATTTTTCACAGAGACATTACAAACAATTACAAAATGGTTATAAAATTATATCACCTTATAATAATAATAATATTTTATATATATATATATATATATATATATATAAATATATATATATATATATATATATATATATATATATATATATATATATATATATATATATATATATATATATATATATATATATATATATATATATATATATATATATATATATATATATATATATATATATATATATATATATATATATATATATATATATATATATATATATATATATATATATATATATATATATATATATATATATATACATTATATATATATATATATATATATATATATATATATATATATATATATATATACATATATATATATATATATATATATATATATATATATATATATATATATATATATATATATATATATATATATATATATATATATATATATATATGTATATATATATATATCGATGTACTCCACAATGAAAACGAAGGAGAAACCAGAGAGGAAAAAGGAAATAGAGTTCTTAATTTGTCCCAACAGTTTCGCCTTCCATCAGGCCTCTTCCGGGGAAAAAATTGAAGTATATCTTATTTTAACCAGACCACTGAGCTGATTAACAGTTCTCCTAGGGCTGGCCCGAAGAACTTTATTGACTAATCAGTTTAAGAAAAACATATACCGGACATATGTTTACATTTGACTTGAAGACTTACATAAAACATAAACAAGTAAAAATGGTTAACAGTGTTTACAACTGCTGCAGAATAATATAAAATATAAATTGTCTAGTACATAGTTCGTCCAGCATAAAAGGTTAACAGTCTAATCAGGCTATACAGGTAATTAAGTGAATACCTAAGTCAATACATTACATAATTTGTACTGATTTCTCATGATATGTAGAAAGAGCGGGTCTGTCTTGAGTTAGCCTATACTGCCATTAAAGTTATTGTTTTCACTATATTGAATACATGCCGTGTGTATTAGATTTCTCTCTATAAAATTATTGTTTCTGACAAGATTCTTGCTTGAGACCACTGAATTGGATAAAAACACTCTCTAGCATGTTTACTAATGGCACTGTTTCTTTGATCAGAAGCGATACTATACTTATGCTTTGCAATTCATTTCTCCTCAACAGTTTTTGCCGATTGTCCGTGAACTGGATATATAATCGCCTCAGAAGAGTAAGAGCGGAAATACAGACCATGCACAAGAGGAAACTTGAATCACTAATCAACAGTCCGACGTGGGAAGAGATAGAGATGAATCCAATTTCTGCAACATTTCATCACGACAGCTATGAAGAAATGAGAAGACAGCTTCAAGTTAGGGTACAAAGTTAATAACCCTACAAAGAAGCCGGACATTGTAAATATCTTCAACGGTTTTGTGTAAAGCGAAAAATTAGTAGAATATAATTCCAATGAAAATAATATTTTGAGCATAACCAAAGGCATAGTTTATGGGGTTTATATCAAGCAAACCAATTTCAATAATTTTCCTAAGAGATTCAGTGTAGCCCTGAAATTTTTAAAAGATGATGATACTCTATATATCACCAAAGCCGACAACGCAAGTGTTATTGTCATTGTTGATAAGAATTAATGTATCTAAATAAGATGAATGATTTGTTAAGTGATGTCAATAGATATGAACCTTTGTTATCTAACCCATTAGAGAGATTTAACAGCGAATTTCACCTGACTGGCAGGTTTCGTTCACATAATGCAAGCCTGCCCTATTTGTATGGTAATGTCAAGACCCATAAACCCCAATTATCCTATGAGACCTATAATCAGTACAGTCGGTAGTGTCACATATGCTTTGTCTAGATTCCTTGTCTCATTGTTACAGCCGTTAGTTGGCACAATTTCCAAGGCCAATGTCATTAATTCTTTGTATTTTGTTAATAAACTGCAAAAATGTAAGCTTACGGACGATGAAATTATGGTTAGTTCCGATGTAACTAGCTTGTTCACTTGTGTACCCGTTAATGATGTTCTGGAATTTTTGAAATGTGAGCCAGATAAATATGTTTTTACTTTGCCAGTTAGTGTCATTTTACAATTAATTAGACTTTGCGTAGTAGATACTTGCTTTGTTTTTAATGGTAAATATTTTAGACAGAAATTTGGTATGCAGATTGGGAATTGCCTTTCACTTGTTCTCTCTAGCATTTTCATGGAATTTTATGAGAGTAGGAAGCTGGCTAATTCTATTTTACCCGACAACATACTTTGGTTCCGTTTTGTTGACGACATATTCAGTATTTAGAAAATTCACTTGGACATAGACCTTACATTAACACATTTGAATGGGTTAGTACCTTCGATCTAATTTACTGTTGAGAAGGAAGAAAACAAGAGTTTCATTTTCTTGGATGTTAAAGTCATTAGAAATAACAATGCGTTAAAGTTTAAAGTCCATCTAAAAGGTAGCAAGAACAATCTGATTATCAGTGCGAGATCTTTCTATGATAAAACAACCAGGAATAAGATCTATGTTTTTAAGAGCTCTTCATCTAGTCAGCCCGGAATTCTTTGTTGACGAGATGGATTATATATATGGATTGGTTCTTAAACACAGTTTTACTTTACATGATATAGATAAGTGTTTCTCGCTAGCCAAAAAATCTTTTTATTCCACTAGCGGAAATAAGAATTTTAATAGCAATATACTGTGTTTGCCATACATGCCAGCCTTCGATCATATTATCCACCCAATTAAATTACTAAATATGACTGTTGTATTCTCCTATCGCAATACCATTGGCAGAACTTTAATAAGAAACAGCCCTATATACGACAACGGGGTAGTAAACAAAATTCCTTGTGGTTGCAATAATTTTTATATTGGAGAATCGGCAAAAACTGTTGAGTATCGCTACTGATCAAAGAAATAGTGCCATTAGTAAACATGCTAGAGAGTGTTTTTATCCAGTTCAGTGGTCTCAAGCAAGAATCTTGTCAGAAACAATAATTTTATAGAGAGAAACCTAATAGAAACGGCATGTATTCAATAGAGTGAAAATTATAACTTAAATGGCAGTATAGGCTTATTCAAGACAGACCCGTTCATTCTACATATCATGGAAAATCAGTAAAAATTATGTAATATATCGACTTAGGCATTCACTTATTTACCTATTTAGCCTCATTATACTGTTAACATTTTCTGTTGGATGAATTATGTACTAGACAATTCATATTTTATATTATTCTGCAACAGTTGTAAGCACCGTGAAGCATTTTTACTTATGTTTATTAGTCAATAAAGTTCCCCGGAAGAGGCCTGATGGAAGGCGAAACTGTTGGGACAAATTACACCATGTAACACAATTTTTGTTCCCCGGTTCTAAAGGTAATTTCCTTGTTAGCTATATCACATTATTATAAAAAAAACACCATTATTTAATCAGAAGTTTGGTTTTGTGGTCAGGACTTTGAAATTTCAAAATTGTCATATTTCTCAAGAAAATACCCTTTTAAAATGAACAAGCTTCTAAAATTCAATCAGTAAAGTAAGTATATTTATTCCATGACACAAGCTTATCAAAAGCAAACAAATAAAAGTATATTACACTTCTGAAACAATTATACACATCAGAAATGACTGGATTTCCTCGATTTGCGGTTGTAGTTCAGGTCGCATTCTCGCACTAGGTTCCGGATATAGCCACCCATCATTTTTTCATTGTTGTGGCCCTGATACCTCCTCTCTATCTTTCACATCTTGGTGGAATCGCTCGCCTTGTTTTTCTGAGTAGGAGCCCATATTATCCTTGAATCTGTCCATATGAGCGTCCATCGTATGGAATTTCAGCGACATCCTGCATCCCATGGCTCCAAAAGCCTTGATCAGATCCTGCACAAGTTGCTGGTAGTTTTCTGCTCTGTAGTTGCCCAGGAAGCCCATAACAATTGCTTTGAAGCAGTTCCAAACTGTTCTCTCAGCACTACTGAGCTTATTGGAGAACTCAGTAGACTCAAGAACCTTCTTTATCTGAGGTCCAACAAATATTCCACCTTTGATTTTGGCCTCAGATAACTTGGGAAAAAACTTAAGAAGGTACTTTGAAAGCAGATGATTCCTGGTTTAGGGCCTTCACGAACTGCTTCATCAACCCCAGCTTAATGTGCAGTGGCGGGATGAGCACAACTCTAGGATCAACCAGTGGCTCTTTAAAATGACGTTCGGGTCCCAAGTACAAATTCTGTTCGCTGCTCCCAGTTCTTTCTTTTGTAGTGGTCAGAGGTAGCTCTGCTGTCCCAAAGGCAGAGGAAGCATTGAAATTTGACAAACCCTCCTTGGAGTCCAAGCAGGAAAACCACCATCTTGAAATCACCAATGATTTCCCAATTGTAGCTGCTGTATTACAGAGCTTCCAAGAGAATTTTCACACTGAAGTAATCTTCTTTCATGTAGACTGAATGAGCTAGAGAGAGCGCCGGTAACTTGTTATGATTGTGGAGGAGGAAAGCTTTCGGTGGAGCTGTCTATGAATAGTCTCCACCCGCTGGGCACAAACGGCACTCCAATAGTGTCAAATAGTCCAGGTACATCATGGCAGAAACAGAGGCCATCCCTAAGAGTGTAAAAGCCTGAGAAAGGTTCGTATCGAACTCTCTGACCTGCAATATGCAAATCTTCCTTGACCAAGTTCCACTGCTTCATAATGGAGAGGAATAACTCTGCACTGGACTTTGTCAGACCCATATCCCTGATGAAGTCATCGAGACTGACAATCGTTGGTGCGATTCACCCCAATCTGGGCTTTAGAATATTTGCGATATTTCGTGAGCACTTACATCTTTCATGTAAGAATGTTCTGGAACGATGTCGTTATTTCTTCATTACTGATATTATGACAAATTATAAATATATGATTAAAACATAATATACACAGTAACTTTTGGAAAAAATAAAGGCATTTTTTAATAAATTTTAATGAATATCCTAGTATTTTTTTACAGACCCAAACTTTATATTGTGTAATAGCACTTTTTTCTTTATGTAGGACCTAAGCAACACAAAAAATTATTACAAGCCAAGAACAGAAAATTATATATATATATATTTTTTTTACATTTGGTGTTATGAGCTCTATTTCCTTTTTCCTCTCTGCTTTCTCCTTCGTTTTCATTGTGGAGTACATCAAGATATTTTATCTTCGTGACTGAGAAGAATAAACTATATATATATATATATATATATATATATATATATATATATATATATATATATATATATATATATATATATATATATATATATATATATATATATATATATATATATATATATATATATATATATATATATATATATATATTTTATTTATTTATATTTATATTAATATCTGACTCACGTCAAGATCGAATGCAGGTCTTTCAATTGAAAGGCAAGGGCGCTGCCCACTAGGCCATACAAGTCATAAAAGAAGTTGGAACCTGAGGGCGACTGCACCCAAGGAATTACCTGGGCAAGCTAACCGCTTGCATACCAGCGTGTTTTCCCCAACTTTCCGACTCAGCAATGACCCAGTTGACAGCATTCCATTTGAATTATCCCTTCTGAGTGAATAAAATAGAAACAACCAACAGCCAATCACGTGTGGAACAGAAATAAATTTGTGACTCACATCAGGATCGAACCCAGGTCTTTCAATTGAAAGGCAAGGGCGCTGCCCACTAGGCCATACAAGTCATAAAAGAAGTTGGAACCTAAGGGCAACTGCACCCAAGGAATTACTTGGCATTTCATTCGAATGATTCCTTCTGAGTGAATAAGATAGAAATAATCAACGTACAGTCACATGTGGAACAGAAATAAATTGGGTCATTGCTGAGTAGGGAAGTTGGGGAAAATATGCTGGCATGGAAGCAGTCAGCTTGCCCAGTTATTCCTTGGGTGCAGTTACCCTCAGGTTCCAACTTCTTTTATGAGTTGTAAGGCCTAGTGGGCAGCGCCCTTGCCTTTCAATTGAAAGACCTGGGTTCGATCCTGATGTAAGTAAGAAATTTATTTCTTTTCCACATGTGATTGTGTGTTGATTATTTCTATCTTATTCACTCAGACGGGATAATTCGAATGAAATGCCAGGTAATTTCTTGGGTGCACTTGCCCTCATGTTCCAACTTCTTTTGTGAGTTGTGTGGCCTAGTGGGCAGTGCCCTTGCCTTTCGACTGAAAGACCTGGACTCGATTCTGATGTGAGTCAGAAATTTATTTCCGTTCCACACGTGATTGTGTGTTGATTATATATATATATATATATATATATATATATATATATATATATATATATATATATATATATATATATATATATATATATGTATGTATATATATATATATATATATATATATATATATATATATATATATATATATATATATATATATATATATATATATATATATATATTATACGTATATATATTATAGGCCAAAAACACTAATTAGTTGTAATCCATTTCCGTTGTCGATCACCCACAAGGTATGGTTAATCCGGTATTGAATAATACAGTATTTGTGTCTTATTATTTATATATATAATATATATATATATATATATATATATATATATATATATATATATATATATATATATATATATATATATATATATATATATATATGTGTGTGTGTGTGTGTGTATGTGTGTGTGTGTGTGTGTGTGTGTGTGTGTGTGTGTGTGAGAGAGAGAGAGTGTGCTTGTTTGTTTGTAGCACAGAACTGAATAATAGTGCATTTGAAATAAATCATGAGAACATTCATGTGGAAAAAAACATCTTCTTAAACGTGTTCCTATGGTGTTTCAAAATTACATTTCTTCTTGGCTTCTCTCCTTTTAACGGTTGCACATTAGCTAAAATAATGAAGTTTCTCTAATTACACTCATATTCTATAATACTTGAAGCTAACTAATGAAAAAAGAATGTATGTTTTTGTTAAATAAACTTTTACTTTATCCATTATCAAAGAGACCTGTAACAATATAAAGAAATGAAACAGTTTCGTAAAATCTTTTCCAGTTCTATGAACCGATGACAAGAAATAGGTATTTGTAAAGTTAGTATTGATACATATTGTCTTGTATCTGTTTCGGAAAAGTAGCTATATATTTGCTAATTTGATTAAGAAAAGAAAATTAAAACAATTAACAGAGTAAAATATTAATGTTGACTGTTATGTAAATAATATTTGCTTTGGAGATACATCCTCCTCTGCATTCACAAGGTTAATACACGGCCCTTTGAGTTTCCAAGCATTATTTTTCTTACTAATAATAAAAAAAAAACTTCAACCTGGACAAACTGTCATGAAAACTGTGATCCTATGAAGCGTCTAAATCTAAAAGAAATGTGATTTCCCCAGAATATTCTTATTCATGAAGTCCTCATTACTTCCCACCGGCCCCCGTCCCCTTCCGCCCCACTCTCTCTCTCTCTCTCTCTCTCTCTCTCTCACTTGCATATTCTCCTTTTGCTTCGGCCGTAATAGACTCGCAGCTGGAGTCCTCCTCTGCCAGATAAATGAATCGCAGGGGTCTGCGAGCCTTGTAAGAGGGTTTCAACACCTTCCTTTGAGAAGGCAGAGTTTGTGGCATGGCTGTGGCAACCCTCACTTTCAGGTGACGTTTAGACGTCGTGGGCCGCCTTCATTTGGGCTTATTTATCACACACCTTCGCATTTCATGCTTCTGCATTACTTCTCTTTATTTTGGTGTAGTGCAGCCTCTCGAAAATCTTCTCTCTATCATCTGTAATTCATGGGAAATTCACTGGCCGTCTATTTTCTCTGGACCAGATGACTTGCAATTTTTTTTTTTTTTTTGCCAAGTTAATCGAAATATGTAACGTGTCGCTCAGTTTTAACACGTACTGTTCCTAATGTAAATTCGTCGTTGGGGAGTTAGTGCTGTCAGTGCACCTCACACGCGCTGCGCTGTAAGCATTACTTAAGATTCTTTGCAGCGTCCCTTCGGCCCCCTGGCTGTAACCCCTTTCATTGCTTTTACTGTACCTCCTTTCATATTCTCTCTTCCATCTTACTTTCCACCCTCTCCTAACAATCGTGTAACAATGGTACAACTAAGAGGTTTTCCTCCTGTTACAGCTTTGTAACCTTTTACTCCCAGTTTTCCTTTCAGTGCTGAATGATCTCATAGGAGCCAGCACTTGGCCTTCGGCCTAAATCATATATTTTATTCTATTCTATTCTACATGTAATTTTACAAACACACGCATATATATATATATATATATATATATATATATATATATATATATATATATATATATATATATATATATATATATATATATATATATATATATATATATATATATATATATATATATATATATATATATATATATATATATATATATATATATATATATATATATATATATATATATATATATATATATATATATATATATATATATATATATATATATATATATATATATATATATATATATATATATATATATATATATATATGTGTGTGTGTGTGTGTGTGTGTGTGTGTGTGTGTATTACATGTGAACTGAAGAATACTGTAGTTTACATTTCAAAAGAGTAAAATTTATGCTATCCTCATTTTTCTTTTGTTAAACACTTTTAAAAGGAATAAGGCTACAGATGTAGGTTGTAAGTTGAAACAGAAAGAATAAATAAATATGAAAGTTACAGGCAACTGGTTTGCAAATAAAGGAGAAGATATCGTCTGTAACGTTTAACGATGGATACAATGTCAAACAAGACTAAGAGATAGAGAAAAAGAATTGTAGTTATAATTCATTTATGAGTAAGAACAGAGTAAACTTGTTTCATAACGTAAAGAAAATACATAAAGTAAGTGAGGCAGGAGAAAGAAAAGCGAGAACAATCAACCATGAGCAAGATAATGACAATGAACAGCGACAGATGAGACCTGTCGTGGAAGAACATGGAAGCCATTTTTAGTCCCGCTTCTAAATCGATGAACTTGATGTTCATTCGGAACTATGAGCGAAAACATTCCAAGGATGAAAGGCCTTCGCTCGTTACGTTTCATGAAATATGCGTCCGTCATCCTTCGAAGCTTTCTCTTGCTTTCTAAAAATTAACTCCCTTTAAAGAGAGAGAGAGAGAGAGAGAGAGAGAGAGAGAGAGAGAGAGAGAGAGAGAGGTGTTATTAGTGTTGAAATACCGCGTTGATATAGCAAAGAGAGAGAGAGAGAGAGAGA
This sequence comes from Macrobrachium rosenbergii, assembly GCF_040412425.1. NCBI lineage: Eukaryota > Metazoa > Arthropoda > Malacostraca > Decapoda > Palaemonidae > Macrobrachium > Macrobrachium rosenbergii. The sequence goes on along the minus strand of NC_089794.1, from coordinate 50,180,578 downwards.
GAGAGAGAGAGAGAGAGAGAGAGAGAGAGAGAGAGAGAGATAAAGATAACAGTAAATAATCTCATATACTCAAAGAATAGAAGAAGGCAGCATACAAAAAATCAACATCTAGAAAATAACTACAAAGAAAAAAAGAAAAGTGAATAAGGTATTCTATCTAAAACTGAATTTCATACTTTTCAAATATTATTAAAAGATGCAACACTAATAACGGATTTTATAAGGAATTATACATATGATTTTATATCCATATATTATACTCATAAAGAAAATAACAATACTTAGGTAAAAAATGTTTATGGAAATTCTTAAAATAAAATCTACCACCTGATTTAATTATACATATTCTTGACAGAGAATTGGAATTACAAGTAGTCAGCAAGAACATGAGCCTGGCGACCAGATTGGATGAGCTACTAACTTCTAGTAAGGCATCAAGGAATGGCCAGCTTTTATTTACGGGAGGTGTAATTTTTCAGACAGCTTAATTTTCTTTTTCTTTTAGATATCACTGTGTAATAACCTGTTTAGATCTCTCCTATGCTTTGTATCATGAACTTAACACAGAAATCAGATTCTATTTTCAAGAGAATTCCACCTAATCAGGCAGCAACCTCTTAAAAATGAATGATCCTATTCATTAGTTCATTATTGCAAAAACATCTCATTCGAAGATATCATTTGTAATGAAAAATCAGTTAAACAAAACTCAGACCTAAGAAGCAAGTTATACATTATATGGCCAGAGGGAAAATATAAATCACAGAAGAAATCTGTAAACATTCAGAAGGCAACAATTTCCATCAAGCACGATCCTGGCCAGATGTGAACGTCTAATTAACCAAATGAATGGCCCGAAATGCTTTCGGAATCTCCTCCGCGGTTCTATTAATATTCGCATGACAAAGACATTGCTGTCAAGAAAATGAACTCATTCCCGTTTCAGAGCTTACTAACTGTCAAGTATGCTCACTCGGTGCGCGTGCGTTCAGTAAGTTCTGTAAAGCACACTCCAGCGATTTTATAACTTTCACAGGGATGGTAATAATTAAAATTCAGCCAGAGCTGGGCCATTGGTTTGTGTTTTGTGCGAGGAAAACTTTGAAAACAATTAGAAAATTTCACTGGGATGTCAAACACATTCTTATATATATATATATATATATATATATATATATATATATATATATATATATATATATATATATATATATATATATATATATATATATACATATACATATATATATATATATATATATATATATATATATATATATATATATATATATATATATATATCTATCTATCTATATATATATATATATATATATATATATATATATATATATATATATATATATATATATATATATATATATATATATATATATATACTTGTGTATGGTTGGGTGTAGTTCCCTTCTGATGCCTTGGCGCTAGAGTGAGATCGTTAGGCTTACTCTTGACCACAGCTGACGCTGTGGCTGGACTGGTGATCGGCAAACTGGGATCAAACCACAGATCTTACAAAAGCAATATCACGTTTATAATATCGGTCGTTATCCGATTAGCAATATTACACAGCGCTAGTTCTAGTGGTTAAGAGCACTTCACTCCTGTGCACTAAGACAAAAACAAAAAGGTTTGTATACAAGGCATATTCATTTCATTGTCTGGAATCTCAGCGACTTCGATTTTATTTCATTTTAGTTTTGCCAAAGATGAATACGTATCCGCATAACCACCATGCCTTAGGACTTATTTTGCAATTCGACTGGACAATTTTCAAGAAACATAAAAGACTGACCTGATATGGTTTTATGAAATTTAGGCTGTCAAGCCAAGCACTAAGACACTTCTGGCCAATCAGCGCTTGACAGTGGAAAGAGGGAGTTAAAACGGTTGGACAGGAAAATCAAGAGATCCAGAAACTAAGTGATCTAAGTTCGAAATACATAGAAAATAACAAGTCGGTATTAAAAGCAAGGATAGAGAATTTTAAAATCTCTCTTTCGATTTCTTTCCATATCTCCATTTCTCTAAAAAATAATATTCAATTACAAACAAACTAATGGTTATTTATCGTAATCATTTTAGTATAACTGTTATGCTTCAAAGTATCACTCTTGCATAAGTAAAGTGATATCCTTTGCCTACTGGTTATTTCTGCGCCCCCAATTCAATTCATTTACTTCTGAAAACTATCAAGGGAAGACTCAAGTGCGTCCATTAGCTGATTTCCCTGGTGGTGCATTTCTTATTAAGGTTGTCTATAAAACAGATTGTTTTTGGATACGAGCTGGAAAGGTGCTGACACATATATTTAGTGGAATTTCGTGCACATTCTCAGGGGGGAGCTGCAACCCGATCAAAATTCATTTGAGAAGATTACTGATTATTTTTTTTATTTCACGATAACAGCAGTAAAGCCAGTAACCTTATTCAAGCTTTGGTAATTAGAAATATAGATGCTTATATAAATTAATTGATAAAGTAATAAATACATATCTGAACAAATCAATATTCAAATATTTTACAAAAGAAATCATTTTCTTCAAAGTGACTGAACGTTTTTGATTAGCATAAAAAATCGGAAGATGCCCATGAATTTTTTAGATATAAACATCTCTAATTCTTTCTTTCCGCATTATAATAGCAGTGAATGTATGGAGAAGTGTTAAATCGATACAAGCATAAACGTTTTAATCGAGAGGAAGCACTCATTTGTGAGGAAAGTGGAAAGAATTAATTTGCGTAATTTTAAGTTAAACCAAATCTCCTTAATTACTGACCTCTTAAAAAAGAGGAACTTCTCTTGAAAGCAATTTGCTCAATTAATTTATTCAATTAGGTCTCATAGAGCTGGTGAATATTTTATATTATATATTCTATTTGTTACTGCGATGCTCATCTCCCTTTTATCAGGTTTCTTTAAAGTTATGTGAGTACCTTATTATTTAAATTCCAAACCCCCCCAAAAAAAATCTGTATAATAAATTTATTAGGATTACTATGTATCGCATTTGCTGTAGCATAGCGGGTACCAGCGAATACATGATTGCATCACATGAATCTTTAACTTTATATAACAAATATCCATCAGAAAAGAGTTATGCGTCCTCTTTTTCCTAATTAATCCGATAATGAAGAATGTACCTATAAGTTACCAAACAAACATACGGGTGTATATAACTCCATCCCCGCTGTTGAAAAGTGTCTTGTGCAAAATGTCAAGAGTAAACGTCAGTCTTTTAAACAGCAGCATGTAGAAAGAAATACGTTTTTATTTTTATTGCTTCCATGTTGCATATCCCCCGCACTACGACGCAGTGAGCAGAACACTGGAGTCAGTGTAAAAGGTAAATCACAGTATATGGACATTCCTGAAATTTCAAACACACGCTGAATAATTTTTGGTATCTGTTTAATTGAAATACTTGTAAATTCTGCTATTTCTGATATGTTCAGACCATTGAAGGTATCCTTGGAAGTGC
>NC_089794.1:50114581-50172081 GCF_040412425.1 Macrobrachium rosenbergii | reverse complement strand
GATAGTATCACTCTTCGCAGAAAAAAAAACAGTCCAAAATCTTCCTCATTACGATATAAACTATCGAGACTAAGATAATGTCAACTATAAATCTAGTATTCATTAGTATACTTCCGTAGAACTCTCAGGAATGCATTTCGGTCAGTGACCCATTAGTTTTAACGCTAGATAGTTTACTGTTAATAATTTTAATACATTTCAGTGTTACACCAGTAGAAACAATTTCTTTATTATGAAAATAATTATAAAGTAATATCAGTTACGCAAGTTTTGTGGTGTGGGTATTATATAAAATTAGATACTTGAATTGGGACAAATATAAAGCGTTTGGCAGATCGAAGTGGAATGCTTGCCTTCTTAACATCTGGTTAGTGCTAAGAAAGCAGTAAAAGAAAGAGAGTTATGTTTCTCCTATTTTAACAAAAATTAGTTTTCAATGATTCTGTCACTTTAAAAAAAATAACCATTTCGAACTGGTAGGAATGACTTAAGGTACTAAACACACTAGTACTTTTGTAAGGGAATATAAATATGAGATGACAATTACATTCACCTGTCACATCTCTTGAGTCCCTTCATCGAATCCTACTTTGACAGAATTTAGGACAGCTTTCAGTTTCTTTTTCAGTGTTTTTTTTTTTTTTTTTTTAATAACCCACACAATAACCATTATATAGGCATTCATCCGGGAACATCAGAGAGACCCTACGGTCCCCAGTTCGGCTGAAGGACCGTCTCATCCTTCCTTGGGGAGTTCAGGGGACACTGTTCTGCAGAATATGGCTCTTCAAGTGTTTAGCTGGGGAAATCCGGGACCGATGTTTGACTTAAACCCTCCTCCGGTGCTTCCAGTAGAGAACCGAGGAAATCTTAAGATTTGGGAAAGCAAGGATCGTATATCATTATGTCAAACGGAACTGCATTTTCTTTTATTTCTTTCAAAGAATAAATTAAATCCTTGTAGACTAATTTGATCTGAAAAAGTTATGGCTATTTTAATCATAATTATAAATGTTGTGTATGACTTTTATTTTAGCTATTTCTTCTATTTCTAAAGACTTTGAACGTGAAAATTCAATGCGCGAAAAATGATCAACCCCTCATCAATAAACTTATAAGAAACGTTATTTTTGGACGATACTTTATAAAAATTAGTGACTGTTGCTTTGGGTCTTTATTTGAATAGCTTATTTTTTGTGAAATTTATTAGTTTGCTTTTTCGCCGAAACTATTATTATTGAGTGCTAAAATAAGCAAGTCATTCGGGATTACAAAATTCCTTGCAAGTCATCATTGGACTTTTATTACCGTCTCCTACTCCAATGGCTAAAGCGTAACATATAACGGTGTTTGCAGTTTCCCGCACAGTATTTTAGGAGCTTTTTCATCCCCAAAGAAAATTAAAATCTAACGTTATCGCAAAATTCTCTCACGAGAAGTAATTCTGCGGAGTCACAGTATCCCAAGAAAAAGAAAATATGAAGTGTTCCCATTCCTCTCTTCCTATGTAAAAATCTTCTGGTATCTCCCTCTCCTGGGAAATGCTTTGCATAAATCAGGATTATATTCCAAGTGGTTTTCTCTCTCTCTCTCTCTCTCTCTCTCTCTCTCTCTCTCTCTCTCTCTCTCTTTTTATTATTATCTCTCGAAGGTCGTATTTTACGTTTCATGGAGTCAGATTTCCTTCCTGCGCGAAATGAATTGTTTCCCCAAAGGCATAAAGATAGAAGTGGCAGGGCTCAAGAAATAGAAGACGCTAAAGCCAGGAGAGTGTGCAAGTCATTTATGTCCTGAAAGGTTTATTACAGCAGTGATAATGCTCTCTGTTAAACCCAGAGTAAACAGCTTTTTGCTTTTTTGGCAGAAAGGTTGCAGTCATTTTTCTTAAAGAACATGTCTAAGGAGTAAGTTACGAACAAAATTCGAATTCTTATAACGATGCATTTTGTTTGTTATACACATGTATCCATACACACATTAAATACACACACATATATATATATATATATATATATATATATATATATATATATATATATATATATATATATATATATATATATATATATATATATATATATATATATATATATATAATCATGTTACCAAAGTTTAAATATTTAATGTATAAGAAAAACAGTAGAAAATACAAAATATTATCTGTGATAGAATTGCGGTTAATCACGCATGAAATCTTGATTTTTTTGTACATAAATGCTGAAAAATGCTCAGTAATCATTCACGATTTTCCAGAGACATTAATATTTATATTGACAGTGGAAGTATATTTTCATTTACTATTATTTTATACCTGAATTATTGGTCAACGTTATTTCAGTGTATAGAAAAACTGTAGAAAAAGAGGAATGATGCATTCCATGAAATCTTGATTGTTTTTGCTGCCGAAAAATGCAGTAATCAATTTTCCAGAGACATTAATATTTATATTGACAGTGAAGTATATTTTTCATTTACTATTATTTTATACCTCAACGTTATTTCAGTTATAGCCAAAAGAGGAATGATGGATTCCTCTCATTGTTTCTCTCTCTCTCTCTCTCTCTCTCTCTCTCTCTCTCTCTCTCTCTCTCTATATATATATATATATATATATATATATATATATATATATATATATATATATATATATATATATATATATATATATATATATATATATATATATATATATATATATATATATATATATATATATAGGTAAATAGGTATCGCAGCAGTTACCTTTAATCTACGCAAGAGCTAATTTAGATATTTCTTTCAAATGCTAATCAAAGGTAAGTAACAACACTGAGCATTTCTAATTATTTTCTTTGTCACATTTTATTAATGACGCTCTCTTTAATTGTTAAACATTGTATAACATAATAACTTTGCTGTATTAAACCGTTTACGAACCAGTTTTTTAGGTATTAGTGTTAATATTATCTTTATTATTAACTGGTCTATATAAAGGTCAAAATTTAACATTTGAAAATTTATTGAATAAAATGTGATTTGTGGGTAAATTTCAGCTTACTGATTCAAGGTCCAAGGTGCATACAACGGACAAACTCTCAGCGGTTTTTCTTCATTTATATCTTAAGTTTTTATCAGGAGATATGGTAGTTAAATTTCGAGGTAAAATCAGTCATTTTTGGAGGCAGAGTATTATACTCATCCCAGTGTTCTGAAACAACTCATTCATCAATTCCTCCAAACTTCTGATAGTCTTACAGACAACTGTATTATTTTTTGGTAATGTCTAAAGTGACAAAACATATGATAAAGAAACAAAGGAACTCAGTAGCCTACTCGTTTACGAGTATTTTCCGGTACTCTACTGTTGGCCTTTTTTTTTTTTTATTTCGTCGGTTAGATAGACATGTATCAGTCAGCTGGTGCAAAAATAAGGGAGTAAAACAGAGACAAGCGACATTCGCACAACAGAGAGTGGGTCATTTAAAAGGAACTGAATTCTGCCAGCCGTTATAATGCAGTGGGTAAATTGTTTCAACATAATTCAAACTTACTCCTGCAACTCGGTCACAGTCCTCCGTACGCGAGCTCTCGTGAATATTCATAAAAGGATTACGTGTATACTCTGCGTCAGGCAAACTTTTTCTCCTCTTGTTTCATTTTATTAGCTACGTGGAAACATTTACTCCCAAGTGGGAATGTGTTCTGTTTCGCGTTGTTTTTCTCTATTTCACGAAATCTTTTACGGATTACTTGTTTTGTAGTAATGGAAGGACTTTTTTCCGAAATTTTAAATTCATTCTAGTCATTAACTACCATTTATTTTTTTTACTGATGGACGCTATATTCTTTCGTTTTCTAGACATTTAAGAGATCAGTTGTTTTTCTCCATTTAACGAAATCGCTTGCCGATTACCTAGTTGGTAGTTATAGAAAGTTTTTTCCGAGATTTTAAATTCATTTTTTTATTTATTTATTTTAATTTATTTATATGTTTTTTTTATTTATTTATATTTTTTTATTTATTTTTAATTATTTATTTTCCATTTATTTATTTTTATTTGTTTTTATTTTTCATTTAATCATCAGGTAACATCAGTTTTGTTTATGACTGATGGCTGCTATATTCTTTTTACAATGCATTTTAGAAACAGTTAAAAAACTGTACAAAATTTATATTTTCGTTTCTAAACTTTGCCGTTCAATATTGCAGCGCTTCCCAATGTAGGTTGATTTGCACACGTGCGGCCACGCTCACAAAACACGCGGATGAATAGAAACAATTATCCAGCGGACGTTAACCCAAAACTAAATAACACTAGATATTCTGGTCCGGAACACCGCAGGAATTTCAAGCAGTTTCAGTATCATTAACAAAAGTTTATGAAAGAAAAGTTTTGAGAAACATATCCGAGATATTTTCTTCTAGATATATAATGAAAGGTATACTCCGCATAACAGAATATTAAAAGCAGGCTTTCGTAAAGAAAAACTCTCCAATAAAAAAGCCAAGGGATTCTGAAGTTTCTGTGGGATCCTGGTTTGCAATTCTGTGGGATCTTGATTTACAAGCACGTTTATTGTTCTGCTCGTGTTTATCGGTGCTGCATCACCGTGAAAATATATTCTTGATTTTACATTCAGTCTTCAAGGGGTCTTTGCGGTCGTTCCTGGCTGTTTGTTTTTATGTGGTTTTCAGTTTCTAAATAAAAATTTATATAATTTTTCACTCTTAATTAGTGATTTTATTTAGAGATGTGAAAAAGATGGCTATAATAAAGTTCCAAGAGTTCAATATGTAGTGTTTCTTGAGCTACATAGCATCTAAACTGATCTATATATATATATATATATATATATATATATATATATATATATATATATATATATATATATATATATATATATATATATATATATATATATATATATATATATATATATATATATATATATATATATATATATATATATATATATATATATATATATATATATATATATATATATATATATATATATATATATTATATATATGTATGTATATATATATATATATATATATATATATATATATATATATATATATATATATATATATATATATATATATATATATATATATATATATATATATTATATAATCACTTTTGTATATATATTCATTTATATACATATATATATATATACAGGTGAAAATATAAGAGCTGGGGTGTAGGTCCTATAACCTTTTTCAATTTTTTTTCCAAGCCACTCCTACCCTGACACCGGCCTGTGGGTGGATCTGTAGTCTCAAACGGTTGTGTATGTTCATGTTCGTCAGCACTTTTTCTGTAGTATATATATTTGTGACTTCTAATACTGTGTATCAGTCCTTTGTCAGTGGCTTGGGAATAGTTGAAACCAGTCGGGACCTACACCCAGGCTCTTATTTTTCACCTGTGGTAATGTGTGATTTATATATATATATATATATATATATATATATATATATATATATATATATATATATATATATATATATATATATATATATATATATATATATATATAGGGTGTTTCGAACTTAGAGGCACCCCTCTACAGCATAAACTAAAATTGACATGGACAAAAACAAAAGTAATTCAGAACAGGTATTTATTCAAGTTTCTCTCTGAGTATTTAATATTATGTGTGGCCTCCTTCTGCCTGTACCACAGCCTGCATTCTTGAGGGGTATCATTTCAGCAAATTGCAAAACAGCTGAGACTCAAACACCATTTCCCTGAGCACTTTGGTCACCTCTCTTCGCAGATCGTCGAGGCTTGGTATATCATCATAGTTCACTGTGCGCGCTTCAACACGATCCTTTAAGATACTACCAATGTTTTCATTCACATGAAGGTCAGGGGTGCTACCCGGAAATTCACTTGACGAGAAGAAATCGATACCACTGCTTCGAAGCAGCTCCTGTGTCTTCAACAGATAACACATTTTCAGGATCTTTGAGGAAAGGAAATACTCCACCAGTAAGCACAGTTTCTCTGAAGTATTCACCATTCCATGACTGTCCTTTTTCTTTGATGATCCACATTAACCGTTTGGCTGTGAAAAAGAGAAAAATTCCCAAACATTCAGGAAATTTCACAACTTGGCAATAGCACATGTCATCGCTGTATCATCTAACTTTGCAGCCCAAATGATGTCATTTTTATGATTTGGCTTCCTGACTGTGTAAATGAAGAATTCATCTGATGCAGCAACATGGAGGAAGTCAGCTTTATCCCAATCTTTAAACAAAAAACCACAAAACCATGGACGGTCTTCTCTCTGTTGCTGAGTGATGTTGGGCTTGCTGATAACATGAAATGGCTTGTTACCAGATTTTTTCAACTCACGATATACAGCACTATAACTCTCTTCTTTCTTTCCCTTTTGTTTCTAGTTCAAGCGCCAACTTACGTAAAGACTTTCTTGGTCTACCCGCTGCCTCAGCTATGATGTCTTTTGACTCCTGAGAAAGGACTTCAGGCCTCCCAAGATTCTCACTCTTTTCGTGATGACAGTCATATGGATTTTTGTTCCAGTTTCTTTTAACAAAGGACTCATCTCTTTTAATGTATTTAGCAATCCAGGAACATGAAATGAAGGATGCGCCAGCATCCATGGCCTCTCTGAAGGTTATAGCCCGGATTCGGTCAATCCATCTGATTTCCTGTGAGACATTAGCCATGGCTCTATCTAACTCCGTCAACAGTATGAAAATACAAGAAATGTAAAATGAAAAAAAGCTTAATAGAAACTTAGAATAATGTACTTGGAGATAGGCTATAGCAAAAAACTTCATAATTTTCCATTTGTTCAGTGGAGGGGGGACTCTAATTTCGAAACACCAGTATATATATATATATATATATATATATATATATATATATATATATATATATATATATATATATATATATATATATGTATATATATATATATATATATATATATATATATATATATATATATATATATATATATATATATATATATATATATATATATATATATATATATATATATATATATATATATATATATATATATATATATATATATATATATATATATATATATATATGTGTGTGTGTGTGTGTGTGTGTGTGTGTGTGTGTGTGTGTGTGTGCGTGTGCGCGCGTGTGTGTGTGTGTATATGTCATGCTATCTTATGCCAGAAGCAAGCCCAGGAGGCAGAAGAAACTGGATATTCCTTTAAATAATGCTGTCGCGTAAACAGGGACGAAAAGGATCCGAGGAGGGAACTTTTCCCGCTTTAGGAAATCCGAGGGAGACGGCAACTGGTAATTCAATATATCCAGAAGCTCCGTTCAACAAAGGGGGAATTAATTTTTCGAGAGTAATAAGTAAATCATAAACCGGAATCAACAGAAAACAAGTAAAAATACGCCGAAGTTTCTTCCGCGCAATAGAGTTTTTTGTACAGCGTATAATCAAGACCACCGAAAATAGATCTATCTTTCTGTGGTCTCGGTATAATGCTGCCTGAGCCGCGGCCCATGAAACTTTAATCAGCATATCGCTGCAAGACGCACGATTACGGCTAACTTTAAACTTGAAGAAAATAAAAACTACTGAGGATAGACGGTTGCAGTCTGGTATGTTTGATGATTTGAGGATGGATGATCAACATGCCAATTTGCAGCCTTCTAGCCTCAGAAGTTTTTAAGATCTGAGGGCGGACAGAAAAAGTGCGAACGGACAGACAAAGACGGCACAATAGTTAGTTTTCTTTTACAGAAAACTAAAACGGAACATATTTTTAAAAGCAAAATGATTTTGTCAACCCTTTGATATGGCCATCTAAGGCAAATGACTCCAAACAGTTCTTCTAATAATGGCGCTAATACACACACACACACAACACACACACACACAAACGTATAAATACATAGATGCATACATAGCCTAACGGTTATTGACACTGAAAAGTCGTCGTTCCGCATCCATTCTGTGGCTTGAGCCCCCCTAGTTACGGATCGCTTATCACTTATAAATTCGCCTTCCGTTTATTATTCCGAGGTTGAATGAATTTGATACTAAACAAGATTTTTAGCCCAGCGTTTGTGAATATCAAAAATATATCAAGGTGTATGTGAAGATATACATACACATATACAGTATATATATATATATATATATATATATATATATATATATATATATATATATATATATATATATATATATATATATATGTATATATATATATATATATATATATATATATATATATATATATATATATATATATATATATATATATATATATATATATATATATATATATATATATATATATATATATATATATATATATATATATATATATATATATATATATATATATATATATATATATATATATATATATATATATATATATATATATATATATATATATATATATATATATATATATATATATATATATATATATATATATATATATATATATATATGAAAAAATAAAATAAGAAAATGAAAGAAAAAAAATATCATCGCCAATAGTAATGATATTCTAACTAAGCAGAGGAAACGCATCAAAAGCAACCAAAGATATCAGAGTACTCAAAAGTAATTAAAGAGGAAGTGATACGTTTGGATAAGAACAGGAAGAAGCATTAACTATATTTATGCTATATGGCGTTCGTCCGTCCAGTTTTTGTGAGGGTTGTCATATTACGCCTTTCAATGGCTGTGAATTATTAAAATGAATATATACATCATCAACTTAGTTTTGGGAATCTTCAATCCTAGATGTTTTGAAAAGTATTTACTTCACTCTTTCGTATATCCTGTATTTCTTACGTTACATCTTAGTATGGTGTCAGCTATTTGCTCTAGCAAGAAGACGCCCTGAAGAGAATGCGACCAAAGTGCAAACGGCAGCATAGAAAAATTCTTTTAGAAACTTTTCATAATATCATAATGCAAATGAAGAATGACGTCTCAGTTCCGAGAATTTATTTTCACTTCACGAGGTATGAATATGTAGAAATGGAAATCGAGAACTTCTGAAGACACAGAGCGAAAACAAAATGACGAAACGAAAGAATAAGATTCCTGAACGGCCAAACTTGTGGCGTTTTATTAGTGAATTTTTCGGAGTTAAAAAACGTAACTTGAATTGTAAAGTCAGATTATAGAGTTTTCTCGGCTCTGAGGTGGAGTCTTTATCTTAACTCTTTATGATCTAATGCAAAAAGATTTTGAAACGACCTACCATGAAAAGATTCAGTCTTGACAAATTTCTTCACTGAAAAACAAAAGAAAAAAGAAAAAGATCGGCCCTTTCCAAAATGCTTCTCGAGTCTAGTGTTACCATTGCAAGTGACATCGGTGTGAATGTTGGCAGTGAGTAATTCACCTTTCTATTTTTAATGTTCCTGTTCCTTTTAACTTGCTCTATTATTTATGCGATGGAACAAATTCAACAAACAAACCTGCTGAATGTCATCAGTAAACGGAGCAACGTAACGGGAGCCCCTATCGGTGTCTGTAGGTGAGACGAAACCCTCCAGAGAGCGTCACTTCTCTTTTAAGGTTTCCCGGGAAAGGCTGCGCTCAGGCAAACCGGTCTGTTATTCTATGGCTGAGAAACAGGTCGGTGCTCATGTACATTTCTTTTTCAAGACCGTTTTCGGTGATGCTTCTCTCCGTGTCCTTATGGGAATCCTTTTATGCATTTTCTTTCTGGCTGTTTATAAACTCTCTTGCTTTTGAAAGTGATTCTTGAAGTGAAATTTCTGCACTAGAGTCTTGTAACTAGTCAGCCGGTTTAACTTTGTTTTTCCAGTTTATCTCTTAGAAAAGTTTCTGATATTGTACTGAAATACCTTTCAAAATTTTAATTTACGCAGTAATTGCAGTGCTCACTTTATAGATTCTACTGTTTTTAAAAATTGTAATAGTACGTTATCTATTGTTTCATGTAATGTTTCTTACTTTTCTAACGAATTCTTACAATTTTGTTATATATTTTACTATTATACACGGTTCTTCAATGTTGTTCCCCTACATTCCCCTCCTTTAAATTACATAATTTTTCCTTTATGGTCAACTTTTGCAAACCTAAAGTTCACATCTATTCTTATCAAGTACAAAGTTCTAATTAACAGCGATTGTAAGTAACGAGCTAATAACAGCAGTCCTTAGGGTCTCACTAACTTTAAAATTATCTGCTGACAAGTTAGAACTGGGAAAACAAGTGATGAAGGAAAGACGTGATATTTGGGCACTTTTTGAAAAATATACTCTTTTTCTCGAATTTGAGGTTCCGCATATTCATAGCACTTTGATAATTGGCTTCTGACCCCATAATTTATGATTTTTAAAAGATCTGTTGCACTTGCGAAGAGAAATTCTACATCACTTTTTATCTTTTAAGTATAATGCATCACTGTTACGTGATATCAGTTTTATATCAATTGCCATTACATAAGCATAAGGACTTACCTTTTACAAAATTTTTCTCTCTTCCAAATTTCTCTTTGCTAAAGCTCTGGGAAGAGACCTAGAACCTTGAGTGACAATTGGGATTTTACCCAGAGAGCCACTGAGTGTTAAAAAGTATTTTGTCAAATAATCCAAAACCTTTTTTCGGGAGATTTCCTCACAGTTTACAGATTCACACACACCCTACGGAAGGAAAAATCACATGAACTGAGAGACTTGAAGGATATAAAAGAAAATCAAAGAAAACATTATTTTTCCCACCTCTTGCCGGCCTTCCATTTCACGCCCAAGAAATACTCGATAGCTGGAAGTTAGACGACAAGAGAAGGAGAAAAGTTGAATGGAACTTCTTTACGAATTTCATATCAGTAAGACTGATAACGCAGCATCACTCTGTTTACGAATGATTCTTAGACTGTATGTCATTTTCTTATATATATATATATATATATATATATATATATATATATATATATATATATATATATATATATATATATATATATATATATATATATATATATATATATATATATATATATATATTTTTATTTTAGCCATTATGTCTTCAATAAAAATAAATAAATATATATATACATATATATATATATATATATATATATATATATATATATATATATATATATATATATATATATATATATATATATATATATATTTATTTATTTATTTTTTAGCCATTATGTCTTCAATAAAAAGAAATAAAATACTAGACTGTGTGGCACAAATGTGAACAATTAATTAGGCTAAATTTACTACACAACCCAATATCTTTCATCTATACATTTGAATCGACTTAATACCATTTAATCATGAGTTAAATTGGCTACAAGGACAACTAGAGGAAGTTAGTCATACCTAACGTCCAGAAATTATACGGAAAAATATATTTCGCAATTTCAGCTTTTTACGTTCGGTGCGAACCTACTCTCTGCCAATTTCCTTTGAAGGAACCAGAGTGCTTTTAGTCAGCTGGACATACAGAGAGAAAGAGAAAAAATAAGGAAGCGTTTGAAAGCGGAGATAGGTGGAAATGAAAAGTTTCGATGCTGAGGTAATGAGAGTAACTGAAAGTTGGTAACAAAGAGAAATGGATAGTTGCAGAGAGACAGAAAATGAGTCGTGCATGGGCATATAACGGATGACAGTATCATGAAAGAAAGGATAAAGGTATCAGAAACTATGCAGAACATTAGGAGAAAAGAGGACTACCTATGAAAACTCTAGTACGATTGAAAGAAGGATTGCTGAATCATCTCACCTTGTCAGCGTATGCATTGTGGATGTTCGCTGGGAGAAAATACAATGGTAAATACCTATGGTACGAACAGTATGCAGAGCGTGTGTAGAATAAGAAAGTTATAATAGTAAAAATGACCTATGGAGTGGAAACAGGGGGAAGGCCCCTTAAGTGTGGATTACCTGGAGAAGCTGATAATAGAGAAAAACAGTGTTCATAAAAGGAGATATTCTAAACTGAGTTTTAGCCATATTAAGACAATGAGTTTATGGGAGTTAGAAATATGGAGAAATAATCATTATAAACGGTTCATATTGGAACTTTGAGGTAAACATAACAGATTGGTGAAAGAAGAGATCCGGCAGATTACTTACAGGAAAGACAAGGATGATAGTATGATATCTGTCAATGACTTTGAAAATAAGAGGAATTTCTTTTTAACGGATATTTGGACTGCTTGAAGGATTGTTGGTCTGAATTTCCTTTCAAGAAGTAGATGTTGAATGTGAATGAGAGAGAAAATAGAAACTCTTAATTTGCTGAAAGGATGCGAAATATGCAGATACGATGAAGACACAGAAAAGATATAAATACAGGGGAAAAGGACCAGATAGCTTTTGAAAGCAATAGGTAAATATAGAGTATGAATATATCTGGAAATTTGGGAAGAAAAAGAAAAGAGGTAAACTGAGGAAACATTGTCAGGATGGAATGGAAAAATCATTAGAATTCAAACGTTTATTACAAAGAAGTGGGACGCACAAACACGGTGAATTTCACAGTTTTCCCAACCTACGCTACGTTTTATGCCTCCGAGACTAATTTTCATCCTTTCTTTGCTAACAGATAATAACCGTCATCATCAATACCACATTATCATCAGCATCATCCTTCCTATTATTATTATTATTATTATTATTATTATTATTATTATTATTATTATTATTATTATTATAAGACAAGCTTGATGGCGCGCTACGCTGCGCTGGAACCCGGCTCAGCCGCCATGTCTCCCTACCCTCCCGATCCCCTACCTGGTGACAAACAAGAAAGACCCACTCGGATTTTATTATTATAGAAAGATGCGTTGTTGTTGTTGTTGTTGTTGTTGTTAATAATGACAATTCAAAATTTTATAAAAAAAAAATGCATATCTCTAGTGGAATGTCTGAATAAAGAATAGCTATTGAGAGCCTTTTTGTCAGCCATCTTTACCCAAAATCGCCTTTTTTTTAATGAAAACAAATGTGGACGGTTGTCAGGAATTGTACAGAACCTTTAATTTCCATAATTAGTCTTTTTGGTCTCTTCATTACCTGATTCCTCTGCTGTTTTATTTTTCGTAAAACGAAGATGAACAGTGTGCCGAAGTGCCAAGTCCTAATAATTCTTAAATAGCATATTTGCAAAAAATTATACAAACACTAATTTAGATTTCATGTACAGTTATTAGTAGTAGTAGTAGTAGTAGTAGTAGTAGTAGTAGTAGTAGTAGTAGTAGTAGTATTCCAGATAATCTTTTCATTCAGACATGTGCAATATATTTCACAGACACTTAGGTTGATTTTCTTTCTCATTTATTATTATTATTATTATTATTATTATTATTATTATTATTATTATTATTATTATTATTATTATTATTATTATTATTATTATTATTTCGGAAGAAGCCCTTCTCTCAAACAAACTTCATTGAACAAAATGGCCATCTGGAATGAAATGAGTTTGTATTGTAGTTCCTCAGTCTCTCGAATGAGTTTCTTTGTACCTTCAGGTAAAGCATACAGCAGCTGCCCAAAGTTCATTTATTCTTTGACGTTTCTTTAGAGCTTTCTATCATTTTTCGAAAGGCGAATGAAGCCCAGGGGTGCAAGCATGCCATATTCATACCGGCAAGCAGGCTTACAGAAATTTTTTGGCGAATTTTGATTGGTTGTCAAAGCTGGGGGTGGGGTGTGGGGGATGGGGGGGACCTCCTATTGACTGGAAGCGGAATGAATCGTTCAGGAGGCTACTGCTGACCGACGTTGGCGTTGACTGGCCTGAAACAGTAGGCAGCGAAACATATCACTGTAGTTGGGCTTTTTTTGTTATGATTTTGTACATTATTGCTCAACTTATTCTTTTAATCATTTGGTATAGTGTTATTTAGATGTTTAGTTTATGGTCATCTATATGGAAACACTATTTCTTTTCTATGATACTGAGAGTATAAAATGATTTTATTCATGCAAAATCGTAAAGGCGATCGTGAAATATTTTATTAATAATTTATTCTATTTTTTTATTCATGCTCTTGTCAAATTCTTTTTAATGGACGAATTCCGCTGTAATGCAAAAAGAGTTTCAGTTATTTTGATACAGAAGTTAACATGAGATGTAGTCTTCTGAACTATGTAATGATATGAACTTGCCATCTTGGGTACATGCATTGCAATATCCCAAAATAGCGCAAATGTTCGTGCCTCTATTTCAGGAAATATAGGGTGCATCTATCACTATTTAATCGAATGACAGTAAACATTACAAAGTAATATAACTCATGCGATTTTGCTCTCCCTTTTATTTTTTTTTTTTTTTTTTTTTTTGTAAAAGAAAACTATTGAGATGGATATTTGTCTGTCCGTCCGCACTTTTTATGTCCGCCCTCAGATCTTAAAAACTTCTGAGGCTAGAAGGCTGCAAATTGTTATGTTGATCATCCACCCTCCAATAATCAAACATACTAAATTGCAGCCCTCTAGCCTCAGTAGTTTTTATTTTATTTAAGGTTAAAGTTAGCCATATTGTGCATCTAGCAACGATTTAGAACAGGCCACCACTCGATTGCGCTGAAGAAAATTCGGCAAATGTTTTTATTTATATTATGAAATGCGTGTAATATGAAATTTGTGAAATGGTACCAGCGAATAAAAAATCTACCAAAGATCAGCTTGTGTAAAACTAAGTTACTTTTAACTATATTTCACTCATCCTGTAACTCTCTACTGTTTCCATAAAGGGTTTCTAAATTAATCTATTCATCAGAAAAAGAGGAAAACAGTAAAATATGCACTTGTTCATCGATACATTTTTTTTTTAGAAAATAGAAATATTAATACGATATAAATATTGTAGCCTCGGCTACGTAGTTTCTTATAACTTTATTATTTGAACGACTTTGGCTCTGTATTCGGTATCCTAATCCTTCCCAGATGACGAAGAAAAACTGTAATTTCTAGTAAAAATGGACGTTATTATTATTATTATTATTATTATTATTATTATTATTATTATTATTATTATTATCCTTATTATTATTATTGTTTCCATAAA
Organism: Macrobrachium rosenbergii; assembly: GCF_040412425.1. Lineage (NCBI taxonomy): Eukaryota > Metazoa > Arthropoda > Malacostraca > Decapoda > Palaemonidae > Macrobrachium > Macrobrachium rosenbergii. Next base: position 50,157,023 of record NC_089794.1, on the reverse strand, counting down.
TAATAATAATAATAATAATAATAATAATAATAATAATTAATAATAATAATAAAAAATAATAATAGGTTTCTATTGAAAACAGCAAATTTATTTTGTAGAAGACTTTTTCTGTTTTATGCGGACTTGTTCAGTGGAGGTGCGTGCTAACATATATTTTTTTCATGAGGAAAAGTCAAAATCTAGATTCTGCTTCTTTATATATTCTATACGATATACAATTGTAGCCTCGGCTACGACTCTTCTGTCATTCTTAGGAGCTAGTACTTTATTATTTGAACGACTTTGGCTAAATTCTGTATTCAGTATCCTAGTCCTTACTACCCCCGCTGGAGAATGACAGAAGAAAACGTGTAATTTCTAGAACCAACTGTATAGAAAATATAAAGAACAGAATCCAGATTTTGACTTTTATTACGAAATGACAAATATTATTGTTAGCATTCCACTGAATTCCGCAATAAGGAAAATAGAAAAAGTCTTTATTAAAATAAATGCAGCTGAAGCAGCAATATTATTCAATAGAATTGTTTAGGGTCTGCTGCCAAATTATAATAATAATAATAATAATAATAATAATAATAATAATAATAATAATAATAATAATAATAATAATAATAATAATAATAATGAAGGTATTGTAGCCTAAAAACTGTGGATGGCCAAGGTATAAAGAAAAGTCAGATTTAAAGCTTGAGAGTATTGGTTGTTCGGTTGCAACTGTACGTGAGTCAACTAAATGAAATAACCCAATTGCCACGAATCGAAGTATGGATACTCAACTCGATTTGTCAGTCAAGCAGAATTGAAGGAAAGATAAAAGAAAATGAATCCTCAGCATCATAAATGATGAAAGAAAATCTTCTAATATCTCAGAAAGATAGAATTAAATAATGTTTTGTGCGTGATTTGGTCCTCTCTTGAGATTTATCCTTAGTTAAAGTATTTTTGTTTATAATCTACTTCTTTTCATTCATTATTTTCATCCTTCTTCATCACCATCATCATTTTCTGCTATATCCTGTTTTCTAAACTTATCGTCTTCGTTGAAGCTATATTTCCGTTTATCTCTCTTGAGCAAAACTGCTTTGAAATGGCTTGGAAAACCTCTTGATGTGTAACCACCCTAATTACACAGCCTCCTTTTTTGTTCTCCATATTCTGATACTCCTCTATCGATTATATCCTCCCCCTCCCAACTAATCATCACCAGCTATTAAAATATACGAAAAATTCTTTATGTCTAAATTAAACAAGTGATTTGTGCCTCTGTTATGAACGATATCTTAATCATTTATCTTCTTTTTTTTATGATTCCTCCAAAGATTTTAATGAAACATAACTTGAGACTCTTGGGCTGAAGTAACTTTTGCGTGAAATCTATTCATGAAGGATTTGATTCTTTCATTAAAGAAAAGCAAGTAAAAAATATAAGTTCATGACATTTCAAAACCTATCTCCATTAGTCTTCATGATATCGTCTACCGATATTTAACGTCAGGTCGTAAGAACGGAGTCTTTGGAAACAGAATGACCATCGAAGATCCCAAAACTGTAAATAGGGTGTTAGTTCTAATATACTTTCAGCTGAACCGGATACTGCAGTTACGTGTTTTTGAATGTTTATGATCTATATATGGTAAACTGGATGCCTCTCGAGGAAACTGAATCTTTGGCTGTGTGGTTCTAGAACTCTAGCAAATATAATAATCGAGAATTATATAGGATTATGTGTATAATAAACTCAAAATCTGGCCATTCAAAATTGTACTCGAGGAAGAGATATGAAGAGGAAAAGTGATTACATTTCATAATAGAAGAATGAAAAGATTCGTTTTTTTTATTTTATTGTTTATTTCTAAGTTACAGGAAAGGCGAAAGTAGACTTGCACTGGTTATCTATCTATCTATCTGTCTATCTATCTATCTATCTATTTCAGGAATTTTCGTTAACTTACAATAGCAGCAGAAATGTTAGTACAGGCATGTATGTATGTATGTATGTATGTATGTATGTATGTATGTATGTATGTATGTATGTATGTATGTATGTATGTATGTATGTATGCATTGATGAGTTTGAATAGGTAAAATCATTTAAATTCTTTGTGTATATCATAACCTGCGATTTGAATTATAATGGCGACATAATTCGGACAAGAAGTAAATTTTACGTTGAATTCAACATTCAGTTGAGAAAATTCGGTTTTGCAGATAGAGGGGCGAAGATATTTCTATTTAAACAAATTCTGTCTAAAGATATATGGCTGAAAAATGTGGTTTGGTGGTTCTTACTCTAGGAACTTATGCATAATTTTGGTGCTGTCTACCATAAACAGTCAAAAAGATTTCAAGCCTCTCATATCATGACAGCAACAATGAACCTTGTAAAGAGGCACCGATGTTAACTTTTTATAAATAAATCTAAGTTTATTTCAGCCTTGTGGTTACTACTGAAACCATGCGATTTTATTCGAAAGATCTACAGTACATGCTTTTTCATATACCTTCGGTTTCCTTAAAGGAAGTTTACAAAATTTTTCAAACAATTTATGATATATATTCTTTATTATACAATGATAAATATGCTATTAACAAAAGTTCGTTTTGTTCAAAATGATGACAAGCGTAAGTGGGAATTTAATCATGCATGTACAGTAGTTAGTACAATTATAGTTGTGTTTTATATATGCCATGATTTATGTTGCCTGTCAAGCTTTTTACATGTTCCCTTCTGAAATTGTATTAAAAATGGTGAATGTAAATTTTAGAAAGTTAATAAGACTAGAATGTTATGGGATTTTTATGTGATATCCTGCCTGTTTGTTTGTTTGTTTTTATGCATTATGAAGATATATGTGCCAGGGTAATTAATCATGACTGTTTTATGTAAATATGTACATATTTCGACTTGAGTGTATTTTACATCACTGTCTTCTTTTTATGTATCTTAGATATGAAATAAAGATAACTATTCTGTCCTTGATTTACAGAACTTAGAAAAACTCCTCTGTCATTGACATGCGGAATTCGACTATTCAGTAATTAATTTGAAATAGAAATGCAAATTTTTATTAATTCATTCACTGAATGTTTTTTCATTACCGACTGGCCGACAGTGAGTTTGGTCGAAATCCGCGGAATGTTGTGTTTGTAAATTAATAACATGGAAAAGTTTCGGTAAGATTGATATAGAATAAATGAAGAATGCCTGAATATAGAGAGTCACCTGTGCCAATACGAATGAGCGTAATTCCATCATAAAACGATGTAAACGGAATGAAATCCTTCTTCGAAGAGGTCTGGGCTGTTCATTAGCGTGATTCAATATTGTTAATGCAAAGAATTCACTTTCCAGAACTCCAGATGTAAGAATACAATTTTTTCAGCACAAGGGGAGCAGATATTATGAAAATGTATGAAGAATTAAACTCGTCGTTAGATTTGAGAAAATAGAAAAAAAATATATAGGAACAAACAGAATTGACCATGTGAATTTCTTTTGCTGAAATGTTCCATTCTTCTTTCATTACGAAGAACAAAAATCGAAACTTTCTGTCGTTACATCATAATGACTCACTTCAATATGAATGAAGGTAATGGATCGCAATAGTATATTAAAAGTTCTTGGTAAAATACTATGAACCAGGCAACGCATAAGTTAAGAGCCACTACGAATCTCTTTAAATATCTAAGAATTATTCAGTATCGGTGAAACATGATAATTTTTTAAGTTTTTATAGATTCAGAATTGTAAGAATTGCCTTTAACATAGTCCTTTTAATCGTTGAAAAATGCTCTGCCCTATTTGTGTTTAAGTTAATTTGTTTGTAATATCCAAAATAATTTAATAAAAATTTTACTAGTTTCAATGGTCATTTTTACTTTATAAGTGCCACATTTTTCTTTTTTTACTTTTTTGCCCCACGCTGTAAAGCAAAGGCGATCTAAATACTTGCTGATTAAGATAAATATTTTTCGAATAAAATATATACCAATAACATTCAGGAAGAGTTAGGTCTTTAAGTAGTATGTGCATTGCATAATTTGTTAGTGTATAATAAGTAAAGCCACTGGTACGTGCGTATGTAATTAAATAAACCATATAGCCTGAGAGAGAGAGAGAGAGAGAGAGAGAGAGAGAGAGAGAGAGAGAGAGAGAGAGAGAGAGAGAGAGAGAGAGTGAGTTTGATTGTCTTCAAAGGAGTTTGGCTTCTAATATCACCTTCCCGAAAATGGTTAACTAGATACTATGGTAGGTACAGTGTTATTAATAATATCCTCAAATACAGTATGTCACGTTAACTAAAATAGAAAAATTTTAGTTTTATACTTGCTAACTCTACAGATTTTCCGTTGACATTAAAAACTAAATTGATGTTTCCTATAAATGAATTAATGATGTGCTGATTCAGAATACTTTGTTATAAGTGGGTATGATGAAAGGTAAGTTGCACTAATGAACATTGTATAATTGCCATACAGATGCCATCACCCAGTGAATCTAATTAACTTTCTTATTGCTGCCTTTCCTACCATTCCTACATGTTCTTCATTTTTCTAGTCAGTATTGCTATGTTTGTTTAATAAATTGTGTAAAAGAAAACCATTGCTAAAAAAAAGGTTAAATTCCAAAAGTTAATCTATTTGTCAGTTTATATTTGAATATATATTTGTCCTCCCTATTATTTGAATGATGAAGAATTACATACGAGAATTATAAGACATGTTATTTTCTCTTTACTGGATATTCCAAATGAGGCTATTTTCAGCATCAGTGTGGGGTCTACCATAATTGGGCAAATAAAATAAATAGACTAGCATCATTACAATGGTTTCAGGCGTGGCTGATTTTTCTGTTAATGCATTTGATTTGTTCGACAAGAAAGTGAAAATGAAAATAAAGATATTATAGGAATTAATAATTCAGTTAACACCTAGGATCTCGCTCAAAGAATTGAGCTAACATGAGCTGCTAAATCAAAATGGATTAATATTCCTTGAATTCTCTTTGAGCAGAGGAAGAGGGATATTCAGGAGCTTATTGTATTTAAACTGCAAAAGTTTAATAGAAATGTTAAAAAAACCAATACACTTTGCGGAGCACAACAGAGCTAGTATTATAAGCCCATTTCTGAATACTTACTAGAATCATCTCCAACTACTTTACCACTTCCTAGAATATCCATTCATTCATCAATGTTAGTTTCCCTCTCAGGCTTTTGCATGCAATCATTGATAAAGGAATTTGATGTGGTAAAGGGTCGTGATTTCCATATCTGATTAAATATAAGAACGATTAATTTAGGGTGCCTAAAAATCAAACTAGTGGAGAGAAGAATAATTTCTGAAAAAAAAATTATTGTTGGATATTTTGGTCTTTGATTTAGTCTTTAGAACAAATTTATAATCCTCTCGTGTTTACCATTTTAAGAGTTACCTTTATTTTCTTTTTCTTTTTTTTACTTTAGTTAGAAGAAGAAATCCTCATAGCTAGACTGGGCAGAGGATTCGAACTTATAAAGTAAAAATTAACTTAGTGCCAAAAACATATTTCCTGCTTAAGTTCTAAACTTTAATTATGGTGGGTGCTCTTTCCATTTGTTATCGATATGAATTTTAATGGTTTCCATAAATAACACACGGTGGACGAGGAATTGAACAACTTAATAAAGCTTACACGATTAAGAATCCCGTAATTATGAAACCTCCATTGAATTAAGGACCTCATTAGGGGTGATTCTAATGAAAATCGCGTGATAGAGTTGTTGATAAAAACTATTTTTTATTAAATATTTCATTATGCTTCTCATTTTATTATGATGCGATTAGTTTAATGGAATATAATGTTATCATGGAAGAAAATCTACTTAGTTTAATACTAATAATGAACGAACAATGGGGAAACTCATAATTTTTATCCTAGATTAAGGTCTGCCACAGAAATTGTTTATTTCAACCACTTGAATAGAAACAAAAGCTGAAAGTAGAAAGCTCTAAACATTTTTATGGATTATGTGTCACTTGAAGAAAAATACGAATTTCCATTTTATGCTACAATGAAAGTAAAATCGAAATAAAAAATAAAGTTATGGTTACGTATCAGAACAGCCAAAGGAACATTGTTAAATATTTACTAAGAGTATCTTGATTAATATAATACTTTTCAATAATCAAATAAATTGCGCTCTGTCGAATATTAGGATATATATTTCAGATAAAAATTGTAAAGCGATGAAGCATACTAGCAAATGTAAAAAAAAAAAAATATGTATAGCAAATGCATTCGCCATGCCACTCAGTACTGGTGAAAGGCCAATATATAACAGAATATGAGATAAAGAAAAATCGTCCTATATTTTTCCGAACATATGTTGACAATTTCATCGTCGTGGCTCACAAGAAAAATAAGAACGTCGAATTTCAATCCGATGTTTTATTTGTACGCTGAAGTGTGGAGGTTGCAGGGGCATGACATCAATTCTCAAACTGAACGACAAAGGAGTTTTTGGATTATCTTTTAAAGGCACATCTTTTTCAAGTGAAAATTACTAATTTATTCTCTAGTACATTATTATTATTATTATTATTATTATTATTATTATTATTATTATTATTATTATTATTATTATTATTATTATTATTATTATTCAGAAGATGAAAAATAATAAGAAGGGACCACTGACTTGAAATTTAAGCTTGCAAAGAATATGGTGATCATTAGGAAGAAGTAAGAGGAACTAAAGGGAAACACAGAAAGAAGAGATCTTACTTATTAAAAGAAAAAATAAATTAGTAAATAACAAACAGATAAAAAAATTTATTAAAATGCAAGCAGAACAGTATTAGGGCAGTAATGCATTGCGTCTTCGCTTGAACTTTTGAAGTTCAAGTTGCAGGACTTCCTCAGGGAGACTGTTCCACAGTCCACCGGTGTGAAGATTAAAGGACCTCTGGAACTGAGAAGTTCGACAGCGAGGCACAGTTACTGCATATTGGTGCTACCGTTCACTAAATCTGGTTGTTCTCGGCAGGAAAATGGGATTATGGACCAACTGAGAATGTGAAAGATCTCTGTTAAAATACAAATTATGAAAAATTGACAGACAAGAGACCGTCCGTCGATGGTCCAGGTCATAGCTGCTAATATTAGGAAACCACTCTATCTAGAAGAGATAAATCTCAGACCAGTATTCTAGTAAGTGAAGGACAAATGACCTAAAACAGGTTGCATTTATTTTATCGCTGTTATAAATATATGTGCATTCCGTACAGTACCTAACTTTCTTGCGGCATTTGCTGACACTTTCGTTAGAAGTTTCTCAAAAGTTAAATGTGAGTCTAAAGTTAAACCTAGAATAGTTAAAGCTTCAGATTCATTCAGCAGAGTCCCATCGACTTCGAGGGGAGTGTTTTCGTTTTACCAGAGTTCAACCTCATACCATACAGACTACACCATTCACTAATCTGTTCCATGTCCCGACTGAGACTAAGGGCAGCTTCATTTCTCATAAGTGGAAACTACTGCACCCATGGTATTGCATCATCCGCATACTGAACAATCTTGTTTTCCAGGCCAACAACCAGACCACTTGTATACACTAAAAATAACAGTGGACCAAGAACACTATCCTGTCGAACTCCAGACACAATAGGCCTTGGTTCGCTAAAGATTTCATCAACAGCAACTCGTTGCTGCCTACCTGTAAGAAAATCTTGAAATAAACCTAAAACATATCCACCCACTCCCAAATTCTGAAGTTTATAAATAAGTGCCTTGTGATTTACTAAATCGAAAGCAGTACTAAAATCTATTTGAATTACTCTACAGTCAGAATCCTTATCAAGCATCTCTTGCAAATGTCATGTCAAATCTAAGAGAGCATCGTAGGTACCTAACTGCTTCCGATATGTACATTGACTACACTGGGGAACAATTTAAAAACAATTTTTTGTTGAGTTGGATTTTTTAGCTTATTTAGACTAAAATTGGCATGCTGATTCCAAATCTGTAGTTAGTTTTTTTTTCTAGCACGTCAAGTTTTTTCTAAACAGCTTACCTACCAGATAAGCAAAATTCCACTGGTTAGCTGTAGTAAAACTTGCCAGCTGATAACGATTTGACTCATCTAGAGCTATGTGGCAACTTGTTTGTGCAGTCACAATTGAGACAGTGCGGTGAGAGGTTGTGTGCAGTTCCCAATAGGTCAGTATTGTCAATATCTGCAAACAGAAAGCTAGGACAGTAGGAATTAGGAGGATTTGTTATGGCTTTTCTATTAACCTTGTAACAACATACCTTTGTAATTTCTATTTCGTTTAATGCTTTTTTTAAGCTTGTAACTATTCCAGCCTAGTGTTTTATTTGCACAGGTATATATTTATTTTGTTTCAGATCATGTCTGTTCCTGCTACGTCTCATCGTAAATGCCTAAACAGCCCTGACTCCTTCTGCTATATATGTGGTAGTTTCACCATTCCAAGTCAGAGGGCAAACATCAGTGTATTTGTCAAACAAGCATATTTCGCATATTTTAAAGTGAAACTCGGTGATCAAGAAAAGCCATGGGCCCCTCACAAAGTGTGCAAGCAGTGCGTCGAGAATTTACGGATGTGGACCAAATGAACACGTGAAAAGATGCCATTTGGTATCCCCATGGTTTGGCGAGAGCAAAAAGATCATTCCACAGACTGTTACTTTTGTTCAGTGAAAACCAGGATTTAACAAGAAAAATAGAAGTAAAATAGAATATCCTAATATACCGTCAGCTATAAGACCAATGCCTCATTCAGCTGAAATTCCAGTGCCAGTTTTCGAACAACTACCTCCTCTAGAAGATCTGAGTGATGTTGAAGAACGCAGTGACAGCAATGATGCAGATTTTGACATTCACGAGGATCCAGTTCGTAGGGGATTTGATCAGCACGAGTTGAATGATTTAGCACGTGATTTGGGCCTATCAAAAAAAGCTTCAGAAATACTAGTGTCAAGACTGAACGAGAAAAACCTACTTGAACAAGGGGTGAAGGTATCATACTTTCGAACCAGAGAAAGTACATTTCTGCAGTACTTTCGAAGTGACAGCGGTTTTGTGTTTTGCCATAACATTCCTGGTTTACTGAAGGAATTAGGGCTTTCAAACTACAATCCAAATGAATGGCGAATGTTTATTGATAGCTCAAAGCGGAGCTTGAAGTGTGTCCTTCTACACAATGGCAATTTGTTTGGCGCGGTCCCTATTGGGCATTCGGTCTGTCTTTGTAAAGAATATGGAGATGTAAAGAGAGTTATTGAGTTATTGCAATATGACAAACACAATTGGATCGTCTGTGTTGACCTTAAGATGGTTTCCGTCCTTCTTGGTCAGCAACGTGGATACACAAGGTATCCCTGCTTTCTCTGTATGTGGGACAGCAGAGCTCGAGAGAAGCATTGGGTTGGGAAGAATTGGCCTCCGAGATTTGATCTTAAACCTGGAGATCCTAACATTGTACATGAGCCACTTGTTGACAGGAAGAAAATATTATTCCCACCTCTGCACATAAAGCTAGGTCTCATGAAACAATTTGTAAAAGCATTGCCAACTGATGGTGACTGTTTGAAGTACATCATCTTGATATTTCCTGGACTGTCAATTGAAAAAATCAAGGCCAGTGTGTTTGATGGTCCAGAAGTTCGACAGCTCATCAAAGATGAACAGTTCACTGGTACTATGTCAGACCTTGAAAAGAATGCTTGGCTATCATTCAAAGACGTCGTCAAGAACTTTCTTGGAAATACAAGTGCAAGTAATTACACAGAAATTGTTCAGAAACTATTAGAGAGCTACAAAGCACTTGGTTGCAACATGAGTATTAAAATACATTTTTTGCATTACCATCTTGCCAACTTTCCGGAAAATCTTGGTGCTGCTAGCGACGAGCAAGGTGAACGATTTCACCAAGATTTGAAGGTTATGGAAGAACGTTACCAGGGTAGATGGGATGTCCATATGATGGCTGACTATTGTTGGAGCATCAAACGCGATTGTCCTCAAGTTGAACACTCCAGAAAAAGCAACAAGCGTAAATTTTACCTTAACCTGCACACAGTTATAGCCTTATCCTTTGTAAAAACATAATAATATTAAATAAACATTCTATTCATGCCTATTTCTTTCATTTTTCATTGTATATTAATATTTGCACTTTTTATAAAACAAGCACTGTAACTGTTATGTACAGTATTTTTCATATTTTTTAAGAAAACGAAAATCCTATAGTTCAAAAACTTCACGTGATAGAGAAAAACTGAGATCAGTTTTGGATTCAGCACCCAAAAATTACTTAATAACAACTGTCAGACCTAACTCAACAAAAATTATGTTCCCCTGTGAGCTATCAGCAAACAATCCTTTATATTCCACATACTTATATAATGGCTTAAAATAAGTTTTTCTGCAACTCTGGAGAGCACAGGGAGAATAGAAATTGGCTTGTAGTTATTGCAGTCTGCAGATATTCCATTATTTGGAACAGGCAGCGATACTACATCAACATAAAAATCTATCTACTAATCTTTGGAGACAACACTCTAGAATTATTTTTTTTAAACAAAGGGAAGAAACCATTAGGATCTTCACCCCAGATGTCAAGCTTATCAAGAATTTTCTTAACATCCGTAGAGCAAAATGCAAATTTTGTAAGAATAGGTTCAGGATGACAAGCATCGGGAGAAGGACATCCTTAGCTGATTGTTCAGCTTCAAAAGCTCGATGAAACAGTTCGGCTTTTTTCTTAGGGCCGTAACCAATCTACCATTGTCTGTTAGTAGTGTAGGAATGGAAGATGAGCCTGACCCAAAGATAGATGTTGCCAATTTGGTCAAACTACAGATTATGAATTATAGTAATTTCTCTCAGCTACATGATAAATTATATTCGTAGCGCGGCGAGACCCTACACGGGATCTCTTGATCAATTTGTCATTATGTAAAAAAATACTTCAAAAACCTCCATACATACACATGAATAGAATCTAAGTCCTACGGCTCTCACAGAAAGCGTTTGACTAGATCTGTAAATGATGAGAGCTAAGAAAAAAATAAGTTAACCTGATGCAAATCAAATTGTTAAAACGTATGCAACAAAGACGGGCTTCAACTGAGAGGAATATGTGAAGAATCTGTCACAGACTAAAATAAAGATACCTATATGCAGACAAGGATGTCTACTTAATTGTAATCGTTTCAAAGCTCCACTATGCGCAAAAATGAAGAGTAGATTACCGTTTTCTCGCTATAATGATAAAAATTTCGGTTAGGACAGAAAAACATCTTATGAGACTTGTTTTACTGAGCAGTAAATTTTGGTCTTTGGTCCTTTTTTTCGTAAATTATATGGTAATTTTCTTTTCATCTGATGATAATTATTAAGTTTTAGTATCGTCCCTGTGGGGTGAGAAAATATATAGTTTTTTTTTTGCTTATAATCATAATCATCATCATCCTCATCGTATTCAGCATACGAAGATGAAGTAGAAGAAGTAAAAGAAGCAAGAATAAAGTAATGAGAGATACTCTTTGCAAATTAAATCAAATACTACTTGTATACTTCACGACCTCATTGTGAAGTTGGGAACTGAATCAGTATATCAAAAGTTTTGGGATTTATAACTGGAGAAGGTGAAGAATTCATTCCAAAGCAGGATGCGAAAAATAATCTCAGTTTTAAGTACAGAAGAAATGAAAAGCTTTAGGGTTTAGTTTTATTTGGAAATTCAATGTGGCGTTTGAATTTTAATTCAACTTAGAAAACCCTGTAAATATTTAAACTTTTACGAAGACAATTTCACAAAGAACCTGGGATATAGTGAAGAACGGTATTTTATGTATTTTGATTTTCCAGAAGCATCGAAGAAACAAAAGAACACAACAACTTTAATTTTGTCAAGTTATATTGTAAACATATGGTTATTTAAAGACAAGAATGTCCCTGAACGTCTGATTACAAATAAAATAAAAACTTCCATTATACGCAACCAAAGAGTTGTCAAAAGCATTTTAAAAGAGAAAATGTTTAAGCTTTTCACAAAGAATTTTTGTGATACTGAGAGCAATATATTCTAAATGTAAATGTATGTAGTTCGAGATTGGTTGTAATCTTTTGTAAATAATTTATTGAATAAAGATATACAGAAAAACTTATCACGTAAAAGGCTTACAAGTGCAATAAAATAAAATATGAAAATGGTTTTAATTATCATAATGTTTAAATCTTATTAGGTAGGGCTTCAGAATAAGCACCTTGAAATTAAAATGAAATTGCTGCTCTGGCATAATAAATGTAGAAACACAAATACTGCACTATAATTTACAAAAAAAAAAAAAAAAAAAAACCGAAAATTTGATTAATGTATGAAAGTGCTGTATGAAGGGAACACATACAAGGAGAAAATTAGTTGAGTAATTTGAAAATATAATTTGTTTCCAGGAGACATCTGGTTCAGGCGAAAGGGCATCAGGTATTCGTAATGATACGTTCACTGACTATGTATTAGAACATTTATCCCATATTTTCTAATAAATACGATAATTTTCCTGCAATAATTTGAATGCAGAATAGTTTTCGGTCTGAGGAGAAGTAATTAAACCTGATAATTCGAGTAAAAATAAAAAAGATACTGATTATTCATTCAGAGTAAAATTTTATGAATTAAGGCGAAGTTATTATTCAGAATGAAATTTTGTGAAAGAAGATTTCATGTAATAATACTGACACATTCATAAATTGTAGAACATAATTTAAAGTGGGTAAATGAAGAGAATTCATAATATTGTTTGCATAAAACAAATATCAAAGCCACTGTGAAATGAACAAGATAAAGGAGTGCACAGTTACAACCACACGTTCCCGCAACAGTTCCTTTTTTGTTTTATATTTCCCCTTTTATCTTAGCCTGATTTTCAGGGAGTTAATGCGAATAATGTTGCTAAACAGCACTGTCATTTTCGAGGTACCTTTTTCACTTGGACATATTAAATTTCCCCTGCATGAGGAAGGCTTCTTTATTTTCCTTTTTGATGCGTCAGATATGTAATTTTAACGACTATCCTGTCCCTCTTACTTCCGGGGATTCAATTCATAAATAATTTTAGATGGAAGAGTTTCCTTTATATTTATAGATAAGCTTCGAATCTGTTTGGTATCTCTCTATCTCTGTCTCTGTCCCTCTCTCTTTCATACATAAGCACACACAAACACGCACACACACAAACACACACACACACACACACACACACACACACACACACACACACACACACATATATATATATATATATATATATATATATATATATATATATATATATATATATATATATATATATATATATATGTATGTATATTATGGATTACAGTGGGGTGGACTGCGTATTTTACTTTAAGCTAATAATTTCTTAGCCTTGCAAAACCCCTCATAAGCCCACAAACAGAATAATTAAAAGAATAACCACTAATAGGTAGGTCACCAAGTGAAAGTGTGTTTCTTAATGCTAATTTATTGTTTAGAAACACATGGTAGATTGAACAGGGGAAAAATTGGACACTCTCACTAAAATAACAAATGGAAAAGGACACAACAGCAATTACTGAGTGAATGACAATGCATCAAATTACATATACTGGCCACTTGCAGGTGGTCCTTAAGCCAATCGGCCATGAAATTCTACCAGTCTCGGTATGGGATGATTTCCTCGGGCAATTGGGAACACAGAAGCATGGCTATGTAGGTAACTGCACTGATAACACTCCTAGAAATGAGAAAATTCCCCATGGGACTACTCCCAAAATACCATCTCTCTAAAAATGAGTTACTGCAAAAATTGGAGGGAATTGCTTTATCCTACTCACTTCTTGGCAAGGGGCATGAGTTACGTTATGCACTGGTTCAAGGAATTACACGCTGGGTATAGCAAGTTAGTTTTTCAAGTCAAGGAGACAAGAATTTACTTGAGTGATGAAATGTGAGAGAGATGATAAAACGAGTCAGAGAAAAAGACAGGCCAACCAGTTTCCCTTCCTGGGCATGTACTGTCTTCGCCTCCAGTTATTGCTTGCACACACAATGTCCGGGAATGGCACAATCAGTCCACTGAGAGAAAATGTGAGTTCCATAGCCTTCACGTCTGAGGGTTTGATTGGGTAGAGGTTACCTGTGGTTGAATGTTGACTGAACTCAAGATGGGCCTCGTATGTTGCTTGGGGCATTGCTTTGGGTGGTATCCTTGGCTATGGCAAGTAAAACGAGGAAACTCAGCAGGAGCTTAATTAAATTTGGAGATTAAGGCAGGGGAAACAACTACCTACCCCAGCTGTGTTCCTTGGGGACACATAAAGCACAACCCTTGAAGAGGGTTGTGACTGATAATTGCTAAAACTCTCCTCTCACTCCAAGGCTCATGGGCCTGCCTGTGCCCCTACTGTCTGGTATTTTCCCCACAAGATTCTTAAAAGTTAGCGCTCAGGCAGTGATAACCGTAAAAGCTTCCTCTTTAAGCAAACATTCCATTCCCTTTCGGGTGTGAAGGTCTGCACTAGCAGTGGGTCCTTGCCCATGCAAATGGAAATAGGCTAAAAGATATAACTCTAACTTATCCCCTGAGGAGGAGTGAGCTTGCTAGCTAGCTTAACTCAATGTCCCTAGCAATAGCGTAAGGGGTGTCTGCATTTGTTTAAAGGTACTAGCTGTGGAATAAAATGAACTGGCAATGCTATTGACTCAAGGTTATAAATTAGCTAACTGAATTTCACACAGCACTAAGCTAATGCAGCACCAAAATGATAACTAGCTATGTGCAGTGAACAATGTAAATTACAAAGGAGTCATTTAATCTATGATGTAATGTACATGGACAACATTGAAGTACACATGAGTTAGTTACTCTATGATACATACTACAAAACAAATAAAATGCAACAGGAAGGCTAAGATGGCTAGGACATGCTCTTCAGCTTGTTGGGCTTGAGAACAGACAGTGAAGTACAAAATAAATTTTCTCAATAAAACTATACTGATTAAGGTAGGAGACAACCCTAGACGTCCTTTTTCGATCAGGGCTAGGGTTGCTCTATTAAGATGAGGCACTGTTACAGCTATATGATGTGAGTGCCATGAGAGTGTGGTGGCTCTTGTAAGGCTACCTGAACCTTCTACGCCCTCTACTTCTCCTGTTCTTTGGATTTCTTCGAGCCTTAGACCAAGATGAACCTTGTGCCAGGTCTATGGATTTTGCTTCCACTGGCAGAACAGGCACTGAATAGGCTACTGCCTCGACAGCTGTGACAGCTGGGCCAGAAGGGGTGCCAGCTAGTTCTGCTAGCTTTTGTGGTATGGCCTCCATATGGGTGACCAGCTTAGATGGAACTTCTCTAAAAGGTTCGTCTACCAGAGTCTTGTCTTTTGGGAATTGCGCTGAAGTCAAAGAGGTGGATGCAAGTGTCAGAGGTTCACAGGTTACAGGTTACAAGGACCACTCATGCATGGGTTGTGAGGCTGCACTGGTGAATGAGCTTCCGATGGGGTCAGGGGAATCTGGAAAAGACCCTACTGAACTTTGGGCTGGCTCTCGGCCGGACACAGGTGGCAGGGCCAGGCCTGTGGATGAGATGGGGGCCTTGATTGGGATCTCATGAAGGGAAATTAACATTGTGTACTGGCACTGGCACTAAGGCAAGCTCAGGTACTGGGTTTTAAGAGGGGACATCAACAACCTCAGCACCACGAGTGCCGGGCGTCCGTGTTTGTATACTTCGCAAAGAACCAGTATCTGGCTCTGTGGGGGGCTCAACAACTGGCCTAGTCAGAGTATGACTCTGGCCAGGCATAGGCACTGGCTGGGGCTCAACAGCAGGACTGGTATTAACACCAGAAGCTGATGGAGACAGCTACAGGGTAGGACCCTGGACTAACCCAGAAAGGGGCTGAGGAGGGGGGTTTCTGTCCTAGGAGGAGGTCATAGCTTCTAGGAATATGGTCAACTACTCCAATCGTACAAATCCTACTTTTGTGTGGTCTACTGACCCTCAATCAGACAATTGGGGGTGTTAGTCTCCAATTATTAATGCCTTCAATAGTTACAGGCTTATTTTCTTTGATAATTGCCCCATAGGGGACTTTGTATCGCCTTATAAGGGAGATTTGAGCACCAATGTCTTCAAAAACTGAGATCTGTTGGGCGTGATAACCACCTTGATGAGGTACAACATATTATGACCCACAGTTGGGGGTCTTGAAGAGGATGGCAGATTGGCTGCCACAGCAACAATGGCGCCAAGTTTCTTCCCAGGGCAATCCCTGAAATTTGGGGAATGCATGTATTTCTTACAAACCTTACTATAATCTTGACTACGAGCGGTTACAGTCTGAGTAGGCTGGGAGTTCTGATTAGAGGGGTGTTTGACATGGCTCCCCATTTAGCTTTGCGCTGGGTTTCTAGATGCCCTACATTTTTACAGTTAGTACATATAGGTGGGATCAGAGTCAATATAGATAGGGTCTGTTTACGCAGGGGAGCTTAAACCTAGCCCCGCCCCTTGTGAAACGTCATTGTAGGTACATCTGGCCAGACTGCCACCTGACTCCATCTCATTGTCATGAGCTACACCTTCCAGCCTCCGTGCACACTATTTATGAACGATGTTGGGTTATTGCGCTGTCTTTGGTTGCTACAGTGTCAGAAGAAACACAAAATGTAAAGGAATCAGATATTTCAACTCTGATTAGGCATGCAAAATCATTTAAATGTGAATCCTGTGTTTTGGTAGAAGTTTTATAATGGTTAAGATCAAAAAGTGATACTTTAAAAGACGTTGAAGAAATTGCTGTCCTGTCATTTGACGACATGAGTATACAAAGTGAATGGAACTATGATATAGGGAGCGACACTCTGTACAAACTATACAACAATGTCCAAGTAATAATGCTAGGAGGTCTCATTGGTAGGTGGAAACAACCTATCTTTTATGATTCTGATAAGTCGGATTTACGCAATAAGTTGCTGAATATAGTAGCTGAAATTGAAAATGTAGGTTATATCATTGTTGCTGTTGTTCATGACTTAAGGCCTACTAAATATGAGAATCTAGAAGCATTTTGGTATAGACCCAGTTAACTCAACTAGAACTTCCTTCAAAAACCCATGTGCAGATAGAGAAATATTCGTGTTTGCAGATGCACCTCATATGCTTTAGTTATTAAGAAACCGTTTAATTGACTCGGGATTTGTTTTAGCCACTAGGAAGTATGTATCAACACGGTATATTAAAGAAATAATACGGAAAAGTGAAGATGAATTTAAAAGCTCATAAGATCTCAGAAATAAATCTTAATGTGTCAGGATCTCAAGGACAGCGCGTGTGTCTAGCAGCTAGACTTTTATCAAAATCTTGCGCTGCTTCAATTAGTTATTTAGGTGAGAATGGTATGTTAGAAGGTGATGACTGGGCATATACCTCATGCTTTATTTTACTCATTAATACTGGCTCAATGTCTTGAAGTCGCATGGAAAATACGGAGATGTCGAGTCACGTAATGCATTTAGAGATAAAACTGATGCACAAACTGGAATACTTAATAGGATGAGTGAAATGAAAATAATGAAAGTGAAAAGTGAAAAAAAAAAACAAGAAGTCTTTACCCATTCCCAAAAGGGATATTATCCTGCGAAGCATTAAAAGGGCCATTTGAGATGTTCTAAAACTATTCAAGACAGAACACATAATAACAAGACGGCTCAATCAGGATTGTATTGAATATTTTTTTGGCTGCATCAGACAAATGACAGGGAGTCTTGATCACCCAAACGCCGTCCAATTTAAGTACAGACTCAGGAAATATCTGTTTGGCAAGAATGTCTCTCTGATGAATGAAAACAGTAATTCAAGTAGGAATGCGTTTCAAGTGGTAGTATTTCAGGTAGGCCTAATCCATGTACATCATGTGATAGTTTCCCTCACAAATCCATGCAATGCATCAAGCGCAACAAGACTATCAAATAACTCCAATCTTGCACTCGAATTATGTTTAACGTCTATGTTGTTCAGCGATACTGAATTTCATCATAACGGTGATGATGATGCAACAGCTGTATGTGATGATATTTGCCCTAATTTTGATAACCCAATGTCAGATGTAGGTGATAAGATTGAAGAAGAATCTTTAAGATACACTAGGGGATATATGGCAGGAAAATTCATCACCAAATATCCATATCTAGGAACAAAAGATGGCAGAACTACTGATAGCAACACATGGATTAAGACTGCCAGCCGAGGGAATTTGTACTATCCATCTGAACACTTCTCTTCCTAACTATTTATTATGAGAAAACTATTCAAAGCCATAAACGGCGAGACACTACAGGCTGGCAAAGACTGCCTACTGAATTTGGTTTCGCAGCTAAAGAAATCGGATAAACTATCCTTGCCTGATGAAATTGTGTGCATTCCTTTGCTAAAATTAGTATTTTCTTTAAAATCCGTCATTTAAATAAAAAAAAAAAACTTATCATAGAAAAAAGAGTAGCACTAAGCGGATGTTGACTAAGAAAATAAAAAAAAACAATCTCTTGAAAGAATTTGTCTTTATGTCATACATAAAATTGTTCAAGTGAAGACTATCCAGAGTTGTTAGTTATTTGTTTGATCATTTTATTCCCTAGAGGGCTATATATTATATAGAATTTTCTTATGAAGTCAAATAAATGCGAACACCTTTTTGTACTTTTTCCCGAAAATTTTATAGCCGTTTGATGCATGTATAATTATTACCTTTATGTATACAGTATGTGTCATATTTAAACTTATGTGTTCGGATGTATATTTATGTGATATCGAGTGTTAATAAGAAACTTGCTTCAAATTTGTTCTCTGTATCATATTCTTCATCATTTACTCCTTTGATTCCTTACATGCTATATGATATCATTTTCATACTCTTAATATTGTTTTTTTTTTTTTTGTGGTCAAGTCGAGTTTACATCAGTATAAATATCTTTCCACAGACTTCCACATATGTATTAGAATACTTGGCAAATGAAGTCATGATAACTCTCTTCTATAATAAGGCAATTCTTTTTATTATTATTATCATGTACAGTAGAACTGTCTGTGCCAGGGAACATGACCCCCTCCTCTCTCTCTCTCTCTCTCTGGGGTCCTCAGTCACATGTGAATATCCCATTAATATAGCGTAATTTTACCATGTTATTTTGATGTTTATTGTTGCTCATCATAATAGCCCTCTGAGAACATATTCATGAAGTAAAATGATTGCATGTCATTCTCATATCCTTATTTTGTAGGTTAATCAAATGGGCACAAATATTGCAATTGCTTATAGTCTTGATTCAGTTTTAGATATAGGAAACTACACTGTATAGGTCATGTGATTATAGGGAGTTATCATGTGTTCAAAGGCTAAATATTTCGTTTCATTTTGAGTTCTTTTTCATTCCTCTATCTGAAAAAGCGACCAATGGGAATTATTCTTTCAATATTGCAGAAAATTGTATCAAAATAATGAATAAAATCGGATTTCAGTTTCGTCTTCAATTCTCCGTATACTCTAAGGCAGCCATGTGGTCCCCATGCGGTCCTTTCTCCACAGAACAATCTAGAGGATTTTTGAGACTATAAGCAAGTCGTCAGCGCCATCTGTTGGCCACCGAAGAAAATCGGAGCAAGTGGACAACTGCATCTTCCAAGATGGGCGTGAAATCTAACTAAATTATTTTTATGACAAGCTTTCCCTCATTATATAAGATGATAATTGTGTTGGGATAACAAAACAGCGCCAACTGGGAATAAGTCATTCATAAAACGAAAAACTACTGGCTTCACTGG
Source organism: Macrobrachium rosenbergii (assembly GCF_040412425.1). Taxonomy (NCBI): domain Eukaryota; kingdom Metazoa; phylum Arthropoda; class Malacostraca; order Decapoda; family Palaemonidae; genus Macrobrachium; species Macrobrachium rosenbergii. The sequence goes on along the minus strand of NC_089794.1, from coordinate 50,137,143 downwards.
AACATAAAGCAAAGGAGTGACAGACACATCCTAAGACGAAAACATGAGGAATGTCTTTCTTTAAAAGTGCTTGAACACCCTTATGTGACTAGATGTTGCATCACGATGCCTGCCCCATCATACCTGTTACTCGTGACTGATTTTACATAATTCTTCTTCTTATAAGCTGTTTCTAAGAATGAAAATGATAAAATAAGAAAAATGTTACTGGAGTAGAGAATGTCAATTATCTCTATTTTTTCATATTTAATTTTTTTAAAATAAATTTAACTCGGCTTTGAAAATCCCAAGATCAGGACGATATCTATCGAAAAATTCCAAGATTCCAAGACTACTTACAAAATCCCAAGATCTTGGGAAAAAAGCCAAGGAGAGGTCACCCTGCTACCTACCAATGGCATCATCGTCAGTGGCCCAAGGAGTCTGGAAAGAGGGTAGACATGACCTCTCAGCCAATCAGAGGCCTCCAGTGCCAACCTCTGGGCACTTCTCCAATGTGTCAGCCAATCACAACACGCCCTCTTCACTGACGCCCATCTGAAAAAAGTTGAATATGAAATGTAAAGAGATATTTTCTTATATCATCTCATCAAGGGTTCTTGCATTCTCTTTACTCATACGAAAATGGATGGACGATTTGGTGTATCACAGACAGCACATTAATAATGACTATGATTGAGACATTATTATATATGAAAGATGTGTTAGTAGAAGTAACAGGCGAGATTTGTCTCTGAAACGGCTCCTTCTCCTCCCTTGCTCCTTTTATTCCTCATCTGTTTGTGTTTGTCGAAGTTTTTCGTCTCTGTAATGCCATACATCTTTTGTCCTAAATTCTTTCTTGTTTCCAATGTCCCCCTTCCTTCAGCAGATCTGTAAAGAAAAGCATATTAGCTATATCAGTTCCTCTTTATTTTCCTGACATGGCTGTTGCACAAAACTGTATCTGTTTCTAATGTCACTGTATATATGGGGGACAGTAGAGTAAGAAATGGTCTTCTAAGCGCTCATTTGTTTCTTTTCCTGTTCACAGCACAGACATTCTTCATCTTCTTCCACTTTTAGCCTCCGATGTGACTTCATGTTTTCGAGAAGACATGGCAGGCGGCTTTTGGTGCTATTTTTATATTGATTCTCGCGTATTTTACGTAAAACTAACATTAAATAGGGATATTAAATGATTAAACATTATTTTAACACTTTAAAAAGTATATCAATATATAAGGTAGTATTTTAATCGATCCTGTAGCAAAATAAAGCGAAATTAAATTACATTCTTTGAGATACAAGACAACAGTTTAGTCCCACCTAAGTTTTAACATTGTCTTTTGTTTACTTTACATAGCATTTGAGCTCAAATTTACCTTTATTTCGGAATAGTTTTTTTATAACAAAACATTATATTAGATTCTTTTAACATTGTAGTAATTAATATAATATTATTTTAATCGATTTATACCGAAAAAAGCGAAATTATACGGCGTCTTTTGAGCCAAACTACGGCAGATTCAAATTCGCTGGTCGAGCGTATTGCCTCGAAAATATTTTTTCATAAATATGACCCTATTTTGCGATGTTATACTTGCAAATTTAGTATTATATATATAACATCAAGGGCTGGATAAAAGGACTTAAATTTCTCTAATTGATATGGACCGGACAAGAGATGAGACACTCATCAAACAGCAATAGATAGGAAAACTGCAGGATGAAAGTCTTAGGAAGAGCGAAGGAACCATAGAAAAAGTTGGTTCAAGACCTTGGTTTAATGGGAGTTCCGGAAGAAAGTGCGCACAACAAAGGATAGTAGAGAGAGAGTTCAAATCATAAAAACTATTAAGGTTATGACGATGACAATGGTACCCAAAGAACATGCATTCAACAATTATTTAGATTATAGGGTTTCTGTGTTCAAGTTACTTAGGCTAAGAAAAAGAGAAAGAACACATATCCAAGGCAAATTTCCCACCTAATTAGCCTATGCTAGTTTCCCCTAAACCTGAAAACACAACGAAAAGTGGATTACATTACAAAAGATGTGGAAATGCTTGAGGAATTATGCTAAGAATGGATCCGTACGTGCTGCAGAAAAGGGCGAGAAAAATTCTTGAAATCAATCAATAAGTAGCCCGGCTTTCTATCAAAGCAACCAGCGCTGGAAGCAGTTTTATGATAAGGCAACTACAGCAATAGTGCCCTGCAAAGAGGAGGAGATTAAGCCACATATATATTCTGATCTTGAAAGAGTATTTGACACAGTACTGAGACAAAAAATTAGATAGACATTACAAAAGCAAGTACCAGAACAACTCATTAAGCTACTGAGCTATTCTACTATAACATATGATTAGTGAATCCAAAGAATTTGAGCTAAATATGAGGCTCATTCAGGGATTAGGCCTGGACTCTCTGCTATTTATCACGGCAAAGGACTGCAGGAAAGGAGGCCATCAGTGATTGGTGTAAGCATATGAGTCGAGCAGTGAACAGAAAAGTCTAAGGAAAAGATTATGGAAATGTCTGAAAGGCGGAAGAACAGAATGGGGAAGCCCAGAGTTTTCTCCAAGGCCATGAGGAGTTCATAAGACACTCCTTCAATGCCCACGCCTTCTACCTCTGCTACTCATGAGTCTGTTGGGAAAGTGGCGTTTCCAACCAGAGGTCAGAGGTCACCAGAAGTGCCAGAAGCTGTTAGGACTGATACCTCCACTCTCCATGTGCCGGTCTTCACCCCCATGAGGCAGACATGTAAGAACTGCTGCACCAAGAAGAATATCCACAGGTCCAAGTGGATGTGCAACCTTTGCAATGTGGCACTGTGCCTTTCTGATACCAGGAACTATTTTGTGCCGTATCATAATGTTTTGATATGAACATGGACATTATTTTCTAGCACTTTTTACTGAGCTATTTTACTATTTTTTACCAGTGATGCAGATGTATTTTTGTAACTTTTTCTAGTAAAAGTATAAAAATTAGTTTCCCTGCCTTTTCCTTATTTTTACTATATCTTATTTAGTAAAACATTATGAAATAATGCATAAAAGGATGAAACAGTAAAATAATAACGCTTGGAATTTGAAAATGATGTAAGAAATAACATGATAAATTAAAACCATGAGAGGTAACAGTATTGAATTTGGAAGGTAATCCGCCCAAAAGTTACTAAAATGCTTTAGAAGGTCATAAAAATTTCTTGAAAACGTTGATCTCAAATGGGTAAAACATCCAGTTCAGGATGCTGCTGTCTAAAGACGATTTCCAATGAACCGGACAGTGGTCCTGTTGAGGGCACTTCATTGTGTGGTCTCTGGCCCAATTTTTGCAAAATTTCAAAAAAACACAGGAGTAAAAGTGTCTTAGATTTGGTTGTACTACAACATACTAAGAGTGTTTTTTGCTGTTACCATTATTTCTGGTAATGCCCACAAGAGAGTTAAGTGGTCCTGACTGCTACTGGTTTCTACAATAATTTCATAAGACTACAAAATACTGAATGAAAAGACAGGCCACCATGCAAAAGGTGGTAATCAAGATTTCATCATCAAAATCCAGATTCTCTTTATTCAACTGAAAATTTCACGCCGGGATCAGCAACGATGACAGAGGTAAATTCCTTCAGTATGTCTCGAACTGGTATACGCCTCCTCTTTGTGACATTCAACCGTAAAAAACGTGTTGTCTCTGGACCTGACAGCCAATGATTTCCAGCTTATGGAGACAGGCCACAATCCAAAAGGTGGGCAGAGTTAAAGTCTTGAACGTAATAGAGAGCCAGTTTCAACGAGACAGGCCACCATGCAAAGGTGGGCAAAGATTGCCTATGTCTCGAACTGGTACACCTAACCTTAAGTGGACCTGATGACAGCCGACAAAAGGTGATTTCCTTAAGGAGACAGGCGACTATCCAAAAGGTGGGAGAAATGCAGCTTCAGTGACAGAGGCAAAGTTGCCTATGTCATGAACTGGTATACCCAACCTTAAGTGGGGGTGATAGCCACTAATTTCCTTAAGGAGATAAGCCACCATCCAAAAGGTGGGCAGAAATCCAGTTTCGATGACAGAGGCAAAATTGCCTATGTTTCGAACTGGAGTATCCAACCTTAAGTGGGCCTGATAGCCACTGATTTCCCTAAGGAGACAGGCCACCATCGAAAAGGTGGACAAAAAACGAGTTCCAATGAGAGACAAAGTTGCCTATGTCTCAAACTGGTACACCCAACCTTAAGTGAGCCTGAGAGCCAATGATTTCCTTGAGGAGACAGGCCACCATCCAAAAGGTGGGCAGAAATCCAGTTTCTATGAGAGAGGCAAAGCTGCCTATGTCTCGAACTGGTATACCTGAACTTGAGTGGACCTGATAGCCACTGATTTCCCTAGGAGACAGACCACCATCCAAAAGGTGGGCAGAAAACCAGTTCCAACGAGAGAGGCAAAGTTGCCTATGTCTCGAATTGGTACACCCAACCTTCAGTGAGCCTGAAACCCAATAATTACCTTAAGGAGACAGGCCACCATCCAAAAGGTGGGCAGAAATCCAGTTTCGATGGCAGAGGCAAATTTGCCTATGTATCGAACTAGTATATCAAACCTTAAGTGGACCTGATAGCCACTGATTTCCTTAAGGAGACAGGCTACCATCCAAAAGGTGGGCAGAAACCCAGTTTCAACGAGAGAGGCAGAATTGCCTATGTGTCGAACAAGTACACCAACCTTAAGTGGGCCTGATAGCCACTGATTTCCTTAATGAGACAGGCCACCATCCAAAAGAATTGCAGAAATCCAGTTTCTATGACAGTGGCAAAATTACCTACGTCTCGAACTGGTATACCCAACCTGTAGTTGACCTGATAACCACTGATTTCCCTAAGGAGAAAGGCCACCATTAAAAAAGGTAGGCATAAAACCTGTTTCAATGAGAGAGACAAAGTTGCCTATGTCTCAAACTGGTGCAACCAACCTTAAGTGGGGCCTGACAGCCAATGATTTCATTAAGGAGACAGGCCACCATTCAAAAAGTGGGCAAAAACATATTTTCAACGAAAGAGGAAAAGTTGCCTATGTCTTGAACTGGTATAACCAAAGTTAAGTGGGCATGACAACCACTGATTTCATTACGGAGACAGGTCACCATCCAAAAGGTGGGTAGAAATAAAGTTTTGATGACAGAGGCAAAGTTACCTTTGTTTCAAAATGGTGTACCCAATCTTAAGTGAGTCTGATAGTCACTGATTTCCTTAAGGAAACAGGCCACAATCCAAAAGGTGGGCAAAAATCCAGTTTCGATGACAGAGGACCTGATAGCCACTGATTTCCTAAAGGAGACAAGCCACCAACCAAAAGGTTGGCAAAAATCCAGTTTTGATGACAGAGGGAAGTTGCCTGTGTCTGGAACTGGTACATCCAACCTGCAGTGGACCTGATAGCCACTGATTTCCATCCAAAAGGTTAGCAGAAACCCAGTTTCATTGAGAGAGGCAAAGTTGACTGTGTCTCGAACTGGTAGACCCAAACTTAAGTGTACCTGATAGCCATTGATTTCGTAAAGGAGACAGGCCACCATCCAAAAGGTTGGCACATATCCAGTTTCGATGACAGAGGCAAAGTTGCCTGTGTTTCAAACTGGTATACCCAACATTAGGTGGACCTGATAGCCACTGATTTCCTTAAGGAGACAGGCCACCACCCAAATGTGGGAATAAATCCAGTTTCGATGACATAGGCAAAATTGCCTATGTCTCAAAATTGTAAACCCAACCTTCAGTGGGCCTGATAGCCACTGATTTCCTTAAGGAGACAGGCCACCATGAAAAAAGTGTGCAAAAATCCAGTTTCAATGACATAGGCAAAATTGCCAAAGTTTTGAACTGGTCTACCATCCTTATTTGGGCCTGATAGCTACTGATTTCCTTAAGGAGACAAGCCACCATCCAAAAGGTGGGCAAAAATCCAGTTTTGATGACAGAGGAAAAGTTGCCTATGTCTCAAACTGGTATACCTAAACTTAAGTGGACCTGAAAGCCACTGATTTCCTTAAGGAGACAGGCCATCATTCAAAAGGTGGGCAGAAACCCAGTTTCAATGCGAGAGGCAAAGTTGACTGTCTTGAACTGGTATACACAACCTTAAGTGCGCTTGATAGCCACTGATTTCTCTAAGGGGATAGACCACCATCCAAAAGGTATGTAGAAATCCAGTTTCGATGACAGAGGCAAACTTGCCTGTCTCAAAATGGTATACCCAACCTTGAGTTGCCTGATAGCCACTGATTTTGTCAAGGAGACAGGCCACCATACAAAAGGCAGGCAGAAAACTAGATTCGATGACAGAGGCAAAGTTGCTAAAGTCTCGAACTGGTATACCTAACCTTAAGTGGACCTGACAGCCACTGATTTCCTTAAGGAGACAGGCCACCATCCGAAAGATGACCAGTAATCAATTTTTGATGACAGAGGCAAAGTTGAGTATGTATCAGAATTGTTTACCCAAACTTAAGTGTACCTGACAGGCAATGATTTCCTTAAGGAGACAGGCCATTATCAACAAGGTGGGCAAAAATCCATTTTCTATGACATGGGCAAAACTGCCTATATTTCGAACTGGCCACCATCCAAAAGGTGGGCAGAAATCCAATTTCGATAACAGCAGCAAAGTTTCCTATGTCCCAAATTGGTATATCAAACCTTAAGTTGGCCTGAAAGCCACTGATTTCCTTAAAGAGACAGGCCACCAACCAAAAGGTGGGCAGAAATCCAGTTTCGATGAGAGAGTCAAGGTTGCCTATGTCTAGAACTGGTATACCTGAACTTAAGTGGACCTGATTGCCACTGATTTTCCTAAGGAGACAGACCACCATTCAAAAGTTGGGCACAAAACCAGTTCCAACACGAGAGCCAAAGTTGTCTATATCTCGAACTGGTACACCCAACCTTAGTTGAGCCTCACAGCCAATGATTTCCTTAAGGAGACAGGCCACCACCCAAAAGGTTTGCAGAAATCCAGTTTCTATAACAGAGGAAAATTTACCTATGTCTCAAACTAATATACCTAACCATAAGAGGACCTGATATCCACTGATTTCCTTAAGGAGACAGGCCACCATCCAAAAGGTGGGCAGAAACCCAGTTTCAACGAGAGATTCAAAGTTGCCTATGTCTCGAACTGGTACACCAACCTTAAGTGGGCCTGATATCCACGGGTTTCCTTAAGGAGACAGGCCACCATCCAAAAGGTTTGCAGAAATCCAGTTTCTATGACAGAGGCAAAGTTACCTAGGTCTTGAACTGGTATACCAAAACTTAAGTGGACATGACATGACAGCCACCAATGATTTCAATTAGAGGCAAAGTTGCCTATGTCTCGAGACAGGCCACCATTCAAAAGGTGGGCAGAAACCAAGTTTCAACGAAAGAGGAAAAGTTGCCAATGCTTCGAACTAGCATAACCAAAATTAAGTGGGCATGACAGGCACTGATTTCATTAAGGAGACAGGTCACCATCCAAAAGGTGGGTAGAAATAAAATTTCGATGACAGAGGCGAAGTTGCCTGTATCTCAAAATGGCATACCCAATCTTATGTGAGTCTGATAGCCACTGATTTCCTTAAGGAGACTGGCCACAATCCAAAAGGTGAGCATAAATCCAGTTTTGATGACAGACGCAAAGTTGCCTGTGTCTCAAGCTGGTATACCCAACCTTAAGTGGACCTGATAGCCACTGATTTCCTAAAGGAGAGAGGCCACCATACAAAAGGTTGGCAAAAATCCAGTTTTGATGACAAAGGCAAAGTTGCCCGTGTCTCCAACTAGTATACCCAACCTGTGGTAGACCTGATAGCCACTAATGTCCTTAAGGAAACAAGCCACCATCCAAAAGGTTGGCTGAAACCCAGTTGCAATGAGAGGGCCCAAGTTGACTGAGTCTCGAACTGGTATACCCAAGCTTAAGTGGATCTGATAGATACTGATTTCCTAAAGGAGACAGGCTACCATCCAAAAGGTTGGCAGATGTCCAGTTTCAATGACAGAGGCAAAGTTGTCTTTGTCTCAGATTGGTATAATCCACCTTAAGTGGACCTGATAGTCACTGATTTCCTTAAGGTGACAGGCCACCATCCAAATGTGGGTAGAAATCCAGTGTCGATGACAGGCAAAGTTGCCTATGTCTCGAACTGGTACACCAACCTTAATTGGGCCTGATAGCCACTGATTTCCTTAAGGAGACAGGCCACCATCCAAAAGGTTTGCAGAAGTCCAGTTTCTATGACAGAGGCAAAGTTACCTATGTCTTGAACTGGTATACCCAAACCTAAGTGGACTTGATAGCCATTGATTTCCTAAATGAGACAGGCCACTAACCAAAAGGTTGGCAGATATCCAGTTTCTATGATAGAGGCAAAGTTACCTATGTCGCGAACTGGTATACCCAAACTTAAGTGGACCTGATAGTCACTGATTTTGTAAAGGAGACAAGCCACCATCCAAAATACTGGCAGATATCCAGTTTCGATGACAGAGGCAAAGTTGCCTGTCTCAGACTGGTATACCCAATCCTAAGTGGACCTGACAGCCACTGATTTCCTTAAGAACACAGGTCACCATTCAAATGTGGGTAGAAATCTAGTTTCTATGACAGAGGCAAAGTTACCTATGTCTCGAACTGGTATACCCAAACCTAAGTGGGCCTGATAGCCATTGATTTCCTAAATGAGACAGGCCACTAACCAAAAGATTGGCAGATATCCAGTTTCTGTGATAGAGGCAAAGTTACCTATGTCGCGAACTGGTATACCCAAACTTAAGTGGACCTGGTAGCATTGATTTCGTAAAGGAGACAAGCCACCATCCAAAAGACTGGCAGATATCCAGTTTTGATGACAGAGACAAAGTGGCTTATGTCTCAAACTGGTATACCCAATCCTAAGTGGACCTGATAGCCACTGATTTCCTTAAGAACACAGGCCACTATTCAAATGTGGGTAGAAATCCAGTTTCGATGACAGAGGTAAAGTTGCCTATGTCTCGAACTGGTGCACCAATCATAAGTGGGCTTGATACCCACTGATTTCCTTTAGGAAAAAGGCCATCATCCAAAAGGTTTGCAGAAATCCAGTTTTTATGACTGAGGCAAAGTTACCTATGCCTCAAACTGGTATATCCAACCTGTAGTGGATCTGATAACTACTGATTTCCCTAATGAGAAAGTCCCCCATTAAAAAAGGTGGGCATAAATCCTGTTTCAACGAGCGGGCAAAGTTGCTTATGTCTCAAACTGGTACACCCAACCTTAAGTGGGCCTGACAGCCAATGACTTCCTCAAGAAGAAAGGGCATCATTCAAAAGGTGGGCAGAAACCTAGTTTTATTGAAAGTGGAAAAGTTGCTTATGTCTCGAACTGGTATAACCAAAATTAAGTCGGCATGACAGCCACTGATTTCCTCAAGGAGACAGACCACCATCAAAAAGGTGGGTAGAAATAAAGTTTCGATGACAGAGGCAAAGTTGCCTATGTCTCAAAATGGTGTACCCTATCTTAAGTGAGTCTGATAGCCACTGATTTCCTTAAAGAGACAGGCCATAATCCAAAAGGTGGGAAAATATCCAGTTTCGATGACAGAGGCAAAGTTGCCTGTGTCTCAAACTGGTATACCCAGCCTTAAGTGGACCTGATAGCCACTGATTTCCTAAAGGAGACAGGCCACCATCCAAAAGGTTGGCAAAAATCCAGTTTTGATGACAAAGACAAAGATGACTGTGTCTTGAAGTGGTATACTCAACCTGTAGTGTACCTGATAGCCACTGATTTCCTTAAGGAAACAGGCCACCATCCAAAAGCTTGGCAAAAACCCAATTTCAATTAGAGACACAAAGTTGACTGTGCCTCGAACTGGTATACCCAAACTTAAGTGGACCTGATAGCCACTGATTTCCTAAAGGAGACAGGCCACCATACAAAAGGTTGGCAGATATCCAGTTTTTATGGCATGGGCAAAGTTTCCTGTGTCTCTAACTAGTATATCCCACCTTAAGTGGACCTGAAAGCCACTGATTTCCTTAAGGAGACAGGCCAACATTGAAAAAGTGGTCAGAAATCCAGTTGTGATGACAGAGGCAAAGTTGACTGTGTCTTGAACTTGATACCCAACCTTAAGTGGGTCTGACAGCTACTGATTTCCTTAAGGAGACAAGCCACCACCCAAAAGGTGGGCAGAAATCCAGTTACGATGACAGAGGCAGAGTTGCCTATGTCTTGAAATGGTATACCAAAACTTAAGTGGGCCTAACAGCTTTAGATTACCTAAATGAGACAGTCCACCATCCAAAAGGTGGGTAAAAATCCAGTTTCGCTGACAGAGGCAAAGTTGCCCTTGTCTCGAACTGGTATACCCAACCTTAAGTGAGTCTGATTGCTACTGATTTTCTTAAGGAAACAGGTCACCATCCAAAAGGTGGGTGGAAATCCAGTTTCGATGACAGAGGCAAAGTTACCTGTGTCTCGAATTGGTATATCCAACATTAAGTGGGTCGGACAGCCACTGATTTCCTTAAGGGGATCGGCCGGTTTCCGACTTTTTTAACGACAGGTTGTTGATATATAGGGGGTTTGTTAAAGGATATTGTGTGGAACTTCTGGGAAAAAATTTTTGTTCAGTGACCTTAGGTTTTGTGACGCCAGAGCATTTTTTCGGCCAAAAATGGTTTTTTCAAAATGCATCTCCTCCTTTGCTTTTTGGTTTTAAGTGATGAGATTTGAACCACGTATAAAACACATATGGACCTTCGATATAAAGCCAGGGATTTTTGATTTTTCAATTATTTTTCGAGATATGAATTTTTTTTTTTTTTATGAAATTTTCCCGGAAAAATTACCGAAAAAAAACTGCCAAAAATCAGAAACTCAAAATATTAAAAATCCCTGCTTTGTTTTAATCTACCATGTTTCCCATGTTATATTTAAAATTTCATTTAGATTGGTCCAATACTAAGGGAGGAGATGCATTTTAAAGGCGAAAAACTTATGTTTTGAGAAACGGGCCTTCAAAGTTTTAGTTACATAAAAAAAGTAAAAGGGACTTCAAAGACTGTGTTACAATTAATTCTATGGTTTTAATTTTTATTTCTGGGTATTAATTAATGCAAAATGATTATAATTAAGAATATTAATTGATTATTTATGTGCCTAAGACACATTCTTATAAATTTTAGGTTCCTGGTCCCCTGTCTGATCTTGCTGCAAGGTATTACTCTAGGGTATCATAGTTGCCTACACTTTTTATTAGTGTCTCGAATCCATCCCTTGCCAAATGGATCCTGGGAATTACTTTACATTCACAATTAGGGATTCGTGATTCAAGTAATTCATCAAGTCTTGCTTCACTTATTATGATCATTTTATTTTCAGGATCGTCTATAATATCAGCCTCCGAGCTACTGCTTTCTTTTTCTAAAATATCTTTGCCCTTTGGTAGTGACGAACAAATAAAGAGGCGTTTAGGGGTGGATGTGGTTGGTCTCTGGTCAGCAGAGATCGCTGCCTGCGCCGTTTGATGGGCAACAGCTCTCTCTCTCTCCGTCGCTCCATTCCCCTCTATGGCACTAATTTCTTGAACTCTTTCTTCTACTTCTCGCCTGGACTTTTCCACTTGGCTTTTCCGCATTCTAGAAGCATGAAGTGAACTCTTGGACCTTTTAGGCACGGTGAAAAAACAAAAACACTGCAGAAAATACAGAGTTCAGTCAAGGCTATGAGCATGAAAAACGTGTCCTTCTAGCTTGGAAGTTTATAGGCAACTCTCGGCCACAGTCGGCGTCATGGTATGACGTGTGCGTTGTCATGGCTAGGAATAACTAAAAAGGTGCCGAGTAGGATATTATTGACATTATACATTTAATTTCAAAGGAAGTTTTCGTAATATATATCGCAAAAACTATACCAGACTAAATCATTTGCGCTACTGGTGTTTTATGGGTATATAGTTATTGTTACATTTTAGGCCATAACTAGAGAAATACAGCAAATTTTAGCATAATATTTCGTGGACACATTCTTGAACCCTATACGAAGCCATAGAATTTTTTTCAGCAAATCGAATTTTTTAAAGATTATTGGGTTTTTTTAGGCGGCCGATCCCCTTAAGGAAACAGGTCACCTTCCAAAAGGTGTGCAGAAATCCAGTTTTGACGACAGAGGCAAAGTTGCCTATATCTCAAACTGGTATACCCAACCTTAAGAGGACCTGACAGTTACTGATTTCCTTGAGGAGACAGGCCACTATCCAAAGGGTGGATAGAAATCCAGTTTTGATGGCAAAGGCAAAGTTGCCAATGTCTCTAACTGGTATACCAGAACTTAAGTGGACCTGACAGCCACCGATTTCCTTAGGTTGACAGGCCACCATACAAAAGTGAGCAGAAACCCAGTTTTGATGACAGAGGCAAAGTTGCCTATGTCTTGAACCGGTATACCCAACACTGAGTGGGCATGACAGCCACTGATTTCCTTAAGGAGACTGGCCAACATTGAAAAGGTGGTCAGAAATCCAGTTTAGGTGACAGAGGCAAAGTTTACTGTGTCTTGGAATCATATACCAAAACTTAAGTGGGCCTAACAGCTATGGATTTCCTAAAGGAGACAGGCCACTACCCAAATTGTGAGCAGAAATAAAGTTTCGATGACAGAGGCAAAGTTGCTTGTCTCGAACTGGTATACCCAACCTTAAGTGGGTTTGACAGCTACTGATTTCCTTAAAGAGACAGGCCACCATCCAAAGGGTGGGCAAAAATCCAGTTTCGTTGACAGAGGCAAAATTTCCTGTGTCTCGAACTGGTATACCCAACCATAAGTCAGTCTGACTGCTACTGGTTTCCTTAAGGAAACAGGTCACCATCCAAAACGTGGGCAAAAATCCAGTTTCGGTGATAGAGGCAAAGTTGCCTATGTCCCGAACTGGTATACCCAACATTAAGTGGGTTGGACATCTCTACGATTTCCTACCTGACACTTTATTTCTGACCCTAGAACATCTGACACTTTAATACTGACCCCTGAAGTGCTGTTTTGCAGTTTACTTATCCTTAAGGAAACAGGCCACCATCCAAAAGGTGGACAGAAATCCAGTTTCGATGACAGAGGCAATGTTGCCTATGTCTTGAACTGATATACCCAACCTTAAGAGGACCTGACAGTCAATGATTTCCTTAAGGAGACAGGCCACTATCAAAAGGTGGACAGAAATCCAGTTTCGATGACAGAGACAAAGTTGCCTATGTCTCTAACTGGTATACCCAATCTTAATCGGACCTGACAGCCACCGATTTCCTTAAGGAGACAGGCCACCATCCAAAAAGTGAGCAGAAATCCAGTTTCGATGACGGAGGCAAAGTTGTGTATGTCTTCAACAGTCATACCCAAACTTTAGTGGGCCTGATAGCCACTGATTTCACTAAGGAGACAGGCCACCATCCAAAAGGTGAGCAGAAAACCAGTTTCGATGAGAGAGGCAAAGTTACCTGTGTCTCGAACTGGTATACCCAACCTTAAGTAGACCTTAAAGTCAATGATTTCCTTAAGGAGACAGGCCACCATTCAAAAGATGGGCAGAAATCCAGTTTCAATGACAGAAACCAAGTTGCCTACGTCTCCAAATGGTATACCCAGCCATAATTGGACCTGACAGCCACTGATTTCCTTAAGTAGACATACCACCATCCAAAAGGTGGGCAGAAATCCAGTTTCGATGACAGAGGCAAAGTTGCCTATGTCTCGAACTGGTATACCCAACTTTAAATGAACCTGACAGCCACTGATATCCTTAATTGGACAGGCCACCATTCAAAAGGTGGGCAAAAATCCAGTTTCGATCACAGAAACAAAGTTGCCTGTGTCTCGAAATGGTATAGCCAACCTTAAGTGGACCTGATAGCCACTGATTTCCTTTAGGAGACAGGCCACCATCCAAAAGGTGGGCAGAAATCCAGTTTTGATGACAGAGGCAAAGTTGCCTGTCTCGAACTTGTATACACAACCTTAGGTGGACCTGACAGCCACAGATTTCCTTAAGGCGACAAGCCACCATGCAAAAGGTGGGCAGAAATCCAGTTTCGATGACAGAGGCAAAGTTGCCTATGTCTCGAACAGATATACCCAACCTTAAGTGGCCTGATAGCTGCTGATTTCCTTAAGGAGAAAGACCAACAAGCAAAAGGTGGACAGACATCCAGTTTCCCTGGCAGAGGGAAAAAGTTGCCAATGTCTCGAACTGGTATACCTAACCTTAAATGGACCTGAGAGCCACCGATTTCCCTAAGGGGACAGGTCACCATCCAAAAGGAGTGCAGAAATCCAGTTTCGATGACAGAGGCAAAGTTGCCTATGTCTCGAACTCGTATACCCAACCTTAATTGAGCCTGATAGCCACTGATTTACTTAAGCAGACAGGCCACCATCCAAAAGGTGGGCAGAAATCCAGTTTCGATAACAGAGACAAATTTGCCTATGTCTCGAAATGGTATACCCAAACTTAAGTGGACCTGAAAGTAACTGATTTCCTTAAGAAGACAGGCCACCATCCAAAAGATGGGCAGAAATCCAGTTTCAATGACAAATGGAAAGTTGCCTATGTCTCGAAATGGTATACCCAACTAAAGTGGACCTGATAGCCACTGATTTTCTTGAGGAGACAGACCACCATCCAAAAGGTGGGTAGAAATCCAGTTTCGAGGATAGAAGCAAAGTTGCCTATGTCTCTAACAGGTTTACCCAACCTTAATTGAACCTAACAGCCACTGATTTCCTTAAGGGGACAGGCTACCACCCAAAAGGTGTGCAAACATCTAGTTTCTATGACAGAAGCAAAGTTGACTATATCTTGAACTGGTATACCCAACCTTAAGAGGCCTGATAGCCACTGATTTCCTTAAGGAGGCAGCCCACTACCCAAAAGGTGGTCAGAAATCCAGTTTTGATGCCAGAGGCAAATTTGCCTATGTTTTGAACTGGTATACCCAACCTTAAGTGGGCCTGATAGCGACTGATTTCCTTAAGGAGACAGCCCACCACCAAAAAGGTGGTAGAAATCTAGTTTCGATGACAGAGGCAAAGTTACCTTGAAGGAGGGAAGGAGCGGGCGAGCGAGCTTCTGGAAGCTAAGAAGAAGAAGAAGGATCCGTTCTGAGGAAGACTCCAGCACTCACGGGATGCCTTTGGAGTCTTCATCATTCTTGGCTCGTCTCCGGAGAATTCTTCTTCTTCCTGGTTTTCTCTGTCTTCCTCCTTCTTTTCTCTTCTTCTTCTCCTTCGCTGGGGAGTTCTGATGACAGGCAGTCTCCGGGTGTTCCTGGAGGCGCCGCTGCTGAAGAAGTTCCTTGAAGAATCGAAGCCTCGTCCAAGGAATCCCAAGGAATCTTCAGAAACCCTCATCCCCAACCCCTCACCTCAGCTGAAATCATAAGACTAATTTTCCCTGTCTAATATTCTCCTCTTTCTATCTAATTAAGCCAGTCTCTAAGTTTCTCTTTTTTCATATTTCTCAAGTTTATTGATGTCATATTTCACATGATCGGTTCTGTTTTTTCTTTTGTGAAAGGATTTCTAGATATTCGTCTTTTCCATTGGTTTTATTATTATTATTATTATTATTATTATTATTATTATTATTATTGTTGTTGTTGTTGTTGTTATCATTAATAATAATAATAATAATAATAATAATAATAATAATAATAATAATAATAATAATAATAATAATAATAATAATAACAATAATAACAATAATAATAGTAAAAATGACTGCTGCACGTGTTGTACGAAGCTATTGGTGAAATAATATACCGAATGATTTTTACATACTTAGAAAAACCGACAGAGAGAGAGAGAGAGAGAGAGAGAGAGAGAGAGAGAGAGAGAGAGAGAAGAGACAAAGACAAAGAATTTTTTAAGTCTTTGTTTCCTGTCGCAATTCGTTGGCCCTTGTAATTCAAAAATATACTTTTATTTTCTAAATGGCTCTCTCGCTCGCTCTCCCTCTTTCTCTCCTTCAATCTTTCTCTCCCTCTCTCTCGACAACCACAGCAGACTGCCACGCCAATATTTGTGAAGTAAAAATATCAGTCTCCCTCCCTCTCTCTCTCTTCCTTACCTCCAAAGGTCTTTTGGGTACTCTACCCACTTCCCCACCTCCTCTTCCACCAGGGCGGCCCTGAATGCCCCAGAATACCACTGAATATCCAGAATACCCTAGAATACCACTGAATACCCAGAATAACACTGAACACTCAGAATACTTCCAGAATACCACTAAATACCAAGAACACCCCACAATACCACTGAATACCCAGAACACCCCAGCATACCACTGAATACCAAGAGCACCGCAGAATACCACTGAACACTCAGAATACTCCCGGAATACCACTAAATACCCAGAATACCCAATAATACCGCTGGATACCCAGAATACCAAGAACACCCTAGAATACCACTGAATACCAAGAATACCCCAGAATACCAAGAACACTCCAGAATACCCAGAATATCCTAGAATACCAATGAATACCCAGAATACCACTGAACCCCCCAGAATACCAATGAATACTCAGAATACCCCAAATACCACTGAATACCCAGAATACCCCAGAATTCCCCGAATACCACTGAATACCCTGAATACCCCAGAATACCACGGAATACCCAGATTACCACTGAATATCCCTGAATACCCAGAATACCACTGAATACCATGAATACCCCTGAATACCCCAGAATACCCCAGAATACCACTGAATACCCAGAACACCCCGGATACCACTGAATACCTAGAATACCCCAGAATACCACTGAATACCCAGAACACCCCAGATACCACTGAATACCTAGAATACTCCAGAATATAAATGAAAACCCAGAACACCCCCAGAATACCACTGAATACCCCAGAATACCACTGAATACCCAGAATACCACATAATACACTGAATACCCAGAATACCAAGAATACCCATGAATACCAGTGAATACCCAGACTACCCCTGAATACCCAAGAATACCACTGAATCCCCAGAGTACCACTGAATACCCAGAATACCCCAGAATACCACTGAGTACCCAAGATGGTAAAGACTGCCTACTGAATTTGGTTTCGCAGCTAATGAAATCGGATAAACTATCCTTGCCTGGTGAAATTGTGCATGCCTTTGCTAAAATTAATATTTTCTTTAAAATCCGCCATTTAAATAAAAAAAAATACTTATAGAAAAAAAGAGAGTAGCACTAAGCGGATGATAACTAAGAAAAAAAAATATCTTGAAAGAATTTGTCTTTATGTCATACATAAAATTGTTCAAGTGAAGACTATTCGGAGTTGTTTGTTGTTTGTTTGATAATTTTATTCCCTAGAGGGCTATATATTATATAGATTTTTCTTATGAAGTCAAATAAATGCAAATACCTTTTTGTACTTTTTCCCGAAAATATTATAATCATTTGGTGCATGTATAATTATCACCTTTGTGTATACAGTATGTGTCACATGTAAACTCATGTGATCGGGTGTATATTTATGTGATATCGAGTGTTAATGAGAAACTTGCTTCAAATATCTTCTCTGTATCATATTCTTCATCATTTATTCCTTTAATTCCTTACATGCTATATGATATCATTCTCATACTCTTAATATTGTTTTTTTTTTTTGGTCAAGTCGTGCAAATGCAACTGCCTTTTTTTTTACAATGTCCGATGGCCACATTTTCTATGTATTTATTGTATAACAGTTAGGATTCATAATAAGATTTGGAAAATATAATTAACCTATCATTCTGACCTTTATCACAAATAAAAAAAGTTTGTTTTTCAAAATGAGATATGAAAACAGCGAGAGAATCAAATATATTTCTTAACAGTTATTTATAATCTTAATAATAATACTACCGGAGAGAGAGAGAGAGAGAGAGAGAGAGAGAGAGAGAGAGAGAGAGAGAGAGAGAGAGAGAGAGATTATAAATGAAACCAAGTTGTCATGTTACTCATGTTACAATAATGGACATGAAGAGAATACACCAAACCAGTATATAGGTAAGCAAATGAATAACTAAAGAATAAACATAAAGAAAGCTGTAATAGCTATGTGCGACTAAATGAGAGAATGGGTATAATAAAAACATCATGAATGTAACATATTTAAAAATTTTTATCAAACACACCATGCAATGGATTAAATGCATTAAAACTAAAGGTTTCTTAGTTAATTCAGTAGGTAAGCTGGGAAGTGTAACGCTTGTGACGTCACAGTATTAGCTCCGCCCCACCGCCTGAGTTGAACAGACCCTATAATATTATATTGACTCTGGGTGTGATAAACGGCCCGTTTCTTGGTCGGACTGATAAGGCAGTTGGGTCAGGGGGAACTATGCGCCTATTTGAAGTTCTGGAGGGTGGTTGGTACATCTCATAGGCATCAGCAGACAGTAGCACTCAGTGAATAATTTTGGCTTCTCACCAATGTATAAGACCGAGGGTCCGGGAGCGTAATAGAGAAAGTCCTCAAGCTGTATTCGATTCAATATATCCGTGACGTCTTGGCACTCCACGGCGTTGATCCACCGCCCTCTCTCTCTCTCTCTCTCTCTCTCTCTCTCTCTCTCTCTCTCTCTCTCAGTCAAATCAGAATTCAGCATTATGATTTCACAGCAATAACGAAAAAACAACCACAACAGATGAAAGGCATGTCAATAGGTCTATGGGAACAAAGTGTTGTTTGGGCATGTGCACAACTTCAGTTAACCAGGGACCATTCAGTCGCCTGATTATCATCTCGTTTTCATGACTGGTATGCGACTGTTATCGCACAAAACCAGCTTGACAAATAGCTTCAAAATATCCATAAGTTATTAAGATACAGTGTCCGTTTGCTGTATGAATATTAAAATATTATTGTGATGGCAATTTTAGACACTGACAAAGAGAGCTGCAACTATTTTCGGCTTCCTGTGTGTGTTAACGAACACGTTTCAGTTTCCTATGGCGTTTCTGAGGGAAAGTGTAGGCCGAGGTCTGAATGGTCTATTATAGAAATTATCGAGATAGGTTGATTTTATCGAGGTAATAAACAATTATATTAATAATTATCATAAATTATAATAAAAATTCATGTAAACTCGATAAAAAATTGATGTTATGGGGATTTATTGTTGCAGGTTAATCATAAGTATGACAGTGCCTAGAAGAAAACCTGGAGCACTGAGGCGAAAAGTGACCATTAACCCGTAAAGCACCTGAAGGAAAACCTGACGGAATTGGTAAAAACAAAAATTTCATTCAATTTGTCTGTGTTTGATGGCTGTAATGGGGGTGGGGTTTTAATTTTGAATTATAACCTTCCTGGGGTCACATAGGGGCTGTGCTGTATGCCAAATTTTGTCTGGGTCTGTCACGCGGTATGGATTTCTATAGTTGAAACATACAAACATTCACTTATATATATATATATATATATATATATATATATATATATATATATATATATATATATATATATATATATATATATAATGATATGCCTTATAATATGTAAATTTTTGCAAATTTAATATGTTTTCTATTGTGCTTGTCATGTGTTATATATAGTAATATTGTTTATTGAAGTACCAAGTGTCAGATCTTGGTTAGTTTGACTGTGTGATTTTAGAGATAAGATACATTTCTCTGTGAGATTCATGTTTACCCAGCTGGTAGGCTCTTGTGTACACAGCTGTCAGGTGTTCTACCAGAGTAACACCCTCCATTTTGAAGGGTCGTGCCTGACCCACTTAAACTGTCAGCAAAGGAGAAATGGGGTAACAGCCCAAAAGCCTGTAGTTTGAACAAGTGTGCAGACAGGAAATCCCTCTATTAACTAAAGAGATGGGTGCTGACAGGCTAAAGAGCCCTCTTTGACCCAGAGGGAAACCAACCCCCCTGCCCCCCCTTGAGTGTCAGGTTCCCAAAATGGCTCAGGGCAAGGTAGATTTCCTTTAAAGTAGAGTCTGGGAGGCTTTCGTTGTTGTAAGAGACCCTGATAGAGTTGGTTGGTCTCTCTCTCTCTCTTATCCCTCTCTTCCTTCAGAAGAGAATAAAATTCCATACATGTTGGTGGTCACTAGTAAAATGTGTATCTTTTAAGATCTGATCATAGGAAAAGTGTAACAGGTGACTCATTGAGGGTAATGAGAAAGCAGATTTTGGCTTGATTACAATCCCCCAACTACTATGAAAGGTTCATATCAGACTGGCTAGCATCAGTTAAACCCTTAATTTATGGATTGGCAAAATGATTGGACAATATTTTACAAAACAAACTAAAACAAATTAAGAAAAGTTGGAGCATTCTTTGCCCAAAAGCAAAGAATCAATGAGGTTATTTTAACAAGACTTTTTGGACACTCCAGACTCACATGGTCATCTTTTCAACTCACCAAACCCAAAACTTTTGTGTTGTTAGTAACAATCAAACATTTATTGACTGTCCCATTTTACATCATGTTGATACTTTATTTACAAAATAAATCAATAAAGGATATTCTTGAGGTAATGATTTTCAATTAATAATATCATTCTCTTCCTAAACAAAATTAAATTGATAATGTAAAATATAATTTTGCTTTTTTCTATTTTTCTGATTGTTTTTCTAATTCCCCCTTTTTTTATTATTTATTTAGTTAATTAATTTTTTATGTCTTTTCCCCTTGTTTGCAGAAGAACCCTAAAAATTTTTCAGAGGTTGTTAAACAAATCATTTATAAATTTTAAAAGTTACAGAAAGTGTTTTTGTGAATTTTAAGGTT
Source organism: Macrobrachium rosenbergii (assembly GCF_040412425.1). Classification (NCBI taxonomy): domain Eukaryota; kingdom Metazoa; phylum Arthropoda; class Malacostraca; order Decapoda; family Palaemonidae; genus Macrobrachium; species Macrobrachium rosenbergii. The sequence goes on along the minus strand of NC_089794.1, from coordinate 50,116,327 downwards.
CTCACAAGTCTTAAACACAGTGGATTTTCATATTTTTACCATGGTAAAATAAGAAACGTTGGGTTTTTTAGTGAAATTATTGTCAATAAATCTTTTGTCCATTTTTGTGTGTTCTTGTTTTTTTTTGCATTTTTGTGTGTGTTCTTGTTTTGTAATTTCATAGTTTTACCCAAACTTTTGTGTTGGTGATTTAACATTTATTTAGCATTTTACATATGTTGATACTTTAACATTGCGTACTTGATTTGATTTTCATTTGTTAAGACTTCCTTTTCAAATCTTGAGCAATTCTTAATGAATTAAATTTTGCTTTGTTAAGGTAATTTCTTGAAAGTTTTGTGAATTAATCTTGTTTAAGAATTAATTAAGTCTTGTCTTGTTTGCAAACAATGGTAAATTTTTCAGATTGTAAATTCTAATTATAAATTTTAAAAGTTAAAAATACATTTCTGTATTTAAAGTTCTTAAACACAGTGTTTCATTTGTTGACAACCAGTGAATTGGGTTATTTGTGTGTGCATAGAGCAAAGTGATAAACATGTTTTGTTCCCTTTAGCTTTACTGAAGTAAATTAAGACCAGGGAAACAATTATAGTTGTTTGATAGAGTGGTGCCCCTTTTTATCTAGTATATTTTAATACCTCACACATCACTTGATAAAGTTAGTTTGATTTTTCAAGTGATAAGTGTTCAGTCATAATTATATTGCTATGAGGGTTCAGGTATCTGGCTGAAGTGAGGTAAATTTTTGGATTTTGTGACTAGTTGTGTAATAACCAGGTACTATACACTTCATGGAAATATATATATATATATATATATATATATATATATATATATATATATATATATATATATATATATATATATATATATATACATATATATAATTATTCATTTACTGACGAAAGTGTTAACAACAATGTACAAATATATATGATGTAATGTATAAATGTTACAATAATAGGGTCATCACCTGTACAGGGGTAAAGTTTAAATAACTATCACAATTGTCTCTTATTATACAAATATATCATTTATGTATATTAACCATTAAAGCAAAATACAGCAATTGAAACTGAGAACACTTATATCTATTTACCTCATTCAATTTATTTCATTAATTTTCTTTATAATTAAATGGAAGTTTTTTTGACAAGTTCTGAATATTTTCATGTGTCCATTAAATGTTCCAGTGAACTGTAGTCTAACGTTGTAAAATCCTTTTTATATTACTCAATAAGGGCCACTGTATATATATATATATATATATATATATATATATATATATATATATATATATATATATATATATATATATACAGTATATATAATTATTCATTTACTGACGAAAGTGTTTACAATAATGTACAAATATATAAGATATAATGTATAAATGTTACAATAATAGGGCCATCACCTGTACGGGGGTAAAGTCTAAATAACTATCACAAGTGTCCCTTATTATAGAAATATATCATTTATGCATATAACCATTAAAGAAAAATACAGCAATTGAAACTGAGAACGCTTATATCTATTTACCTCATTCAATTTATTTCATTAATTTTCTTTATAATTAAATGGAAGTTTTTTTTGACAAGTTCTGAATATTTTCATGTCTCCATTAAATGTTCCAGTGAACTGTAGTCTAATGTTGTAAAATCCCTTTTTATATTACTCACTAAGGGCCACTTAAGTAATATATGATCCTCATCACGTACTTCTCCAAAGCTACAAAGACGT
>NC_089794.1:50107081-50109581 GCF_040412425.1 Macrobrachium rosenbergii | reverse complement strand
ACCTGACCTGGATCCTCATACAGGAGATCCACCAAACCTCACAACCATGATCCTAGCCCAGTGTGAGCCTCTGACCCCTGACGTTTCTTCTTCCCACACTCGTCCGCCTGCCAAGGATGACCCTCTAGCAGGCTTGGACACTACCTCTTTTCTGGTCGACCAGGAACTGTCTGGCCAAGATGCAGATGCTGTTTCTATTCCCACGACTGTTGTCACAGCAGCTGAAGTAGGAGACCAGGCCGTAGCCCCTGAGGCTGCCCAGGATCCTGCTCCTCACGGCGCTCCTGGTCGTTCTTCAGAGTCGGTACCCTCATTGCCTCCTAGGAATGGCCTAGCCAGACCTTGGAGGCCCCAAAGAAGAAGAAGGGGCATAAGAAGTCCACTTAGCAAATCAGAGCCATAAGCTCTTCTTGGCACTCATGCCCCATTGGCATAGTGCTGCTTCTATCTCAGAGTGATCCTGGTACCTGCCCAGAGGAGGCAGCCTATGTGACCTCTGACCCAGTAGTATTAACAACTAACCCCTTAGGCACTTGTACCACTAACCCTTTTTCTAACTAACTTCCCAACCAACTCCAGACTCAAACTGATACATTACTTAATTGTATACTGTAATTTACCCTTCAGGTTATTCATGTTTCAATTTGTTGCGTGTTAATCATAAAGCGTTGTGCCAATCATAATTCATTGCTTGCCATTCATCAGTGCCAGAGTCGTAGGATGGTAGGTTAGGTTAGGTATTTACTATGTGCATTTGCCTAGGAGTAGAGCTCTCCTGTCATCAGAGACAGTTAGCAGAAGTGTCTATACCCCTAGCTAGGTTAGGCCCGTTATAGACGTGAAGTTAGCCAACTCAGAACCCCTCTTAGCAGTTAGACAGGCTATTGCAGTGCCAAAGCACACCTCATGTAGGGATGCTAGTTGACTAGTTGTGATGAAAAGCTAACTTAGCCAAGACGTTCATGCCCGAAAGGGTGCGAATGCCTTTTTAAGGGGGACCTGTCACAGATTTCCATTACTTCCTCCTAATTAATTGCTATTTAATTGTTTTCTAATGAAAATCCATCATCTTAGTTAAATTATAGTCAAGCCAGTATGGCAGAACCAAGATGTTTTCCACTTATATTGAACCCAGGATGCATTCCTTCTACCCTTCAGGAAATGCCTGGGTCTACTACACAATAGATCCCCCTCCTTCAACCCCCCTTCTACCTGCACACACCTAGATTTCCCTCTTCTGGGGTGGTGTTTTCGAAGTTCAGCTCAGAGAGGTTATAGGCATTAGGGGTGCAAGCCACCAAAGGGAGGCTAGAATCTTAAGCTTTAACCTTTTAATCTATAAGACCATTTTCCCTCGAATTCCTGACTGGCGGCAGACTATTCTTTCAGAGGCACGTAGATGCACAAAACCCCGCAGCCACGCCGTTTTGAAACAGGAAGGCAGAGACGCACCGGCCGGGCTCAGAAGCACACGCTCTCCCATGTTCTCTGGGTGCTGGGCATGACAACGCAGACGGCGGCTGACGATATATCCTGAGCTTGCATATACTCGTACATCTAAGGTAAAGTCTAAGTGTTAGTCTGCGCCAGTACCCCCTGTTCCCCTTTCCCGTCTATTTAATCCTTTCTTAGTGCATCTCCAAGATATTCACAATTTCCTTTCTACTCAGGCGTTCCCTTTGTGTAAGCCACGCCATCCCCATTCATCGTTTAAAGCGCATTTGTTCAGTATCCTCATAACCTGCAATTAAGTCCTTGCGTTAAAGTGTTAAATTGGGCTAACTAAGATTTAGAAGGTAAGATTGTTCATGGGCTTTGTTTGGTAACAAGGGAGGTTTCCTTTGCTCGCCCCTCCTCCCCGTGTTGTACTAACTCCGGAATTCTCTTTCAGGAGCCATCCTACCCTGTCCAGTCCACAAATCTATGCCAGGACCCGTTAATGACTGAGCCAAATTTCGCAACCATTCCTAGTCGCAGCCTGATCGCAAGAATCTGTTGCCCACACAGAGATCATCTTGATTAACTAATTGCCAATATCCCATTATCCTGTCTTGAATTATGCATTTTTAGCATAACAGAGTCACTTGTGTTCACGGGATTGTTGTATCTGTGGCCCCTCTTATTTACATTGCGTGTCTGTAAATTACTGTATTATTGATCTGTCATATGTGATTTATGTGTCTATAAATTGTTACATTTTTGGTCTCACATATTTGCCCATTCTCTGTAAATAAACCCCTTTTGATTGCATAAGAATTCTAATTCCAGTTGGCGACCTTCATTATTTACGTAAATCAAGGAAGATTCTAAGGTGAGTTCCAGTAGTTTTTCTTTTTGTTCATAAGCGTGGACACCCCCTTGGTACGAAGGCAGTCTATAATAATAAATTGTTCCAATTTCCATCTTCACCAAGGGCCCAGTTCATGACAATATACACAAACACACATATATATATATATATATATATATATATATATATATATATATATATATATATATA
>NC_089794.1:50099581-50102081 GCF_040412425.1 Macrobrachium rosenbergii | reverse complement strand
CAGCAATGACATCTCTTATACTCTTCTTCATGGTTCAGTGGTTGGACAGGAGCTCTTTTGATGGCAGGGTTCATCATCTGGAAAAACTCTATCTGTTTGATATAGTGGACACGGCAGATGCACCAGGTTACATCACTCTAGTTTTCCACAAACTCCTGAGGACAGTGTAAGAGGTAGTAGTTGTTGGTTATAGCAAACAAAATGAGCAGCATTAGAAAGTTTGAGGAGAAATGGTCACAGTTAATTTTTCAACACAAAGTCCAATTTTCCCTTCTGGCACATGGTTTTTGATTCTATGGAAGCAATATGCATGAAAGGGAAAGGTCTTGGCTTATAGGCCAATTTTGTCCTTTATGGCACATTGCATGAGCAGAATACTTCTTTGCAAGGTAACAAGTGTGCTTATAAGGCATATTCACCTCAGGGACATATTAACTTTCAAAATTAGACCCAGAAACATTACAAGGAGTTCAATGGCAAATTGCAAGAAGAGAATAATTTACAAGTTACATAGAAAGTTCTCAGCAATGGACTTGACCAAGCTCATGGTATGGGGACCAATGCCTTTATAAAGGCTGATGGGTGGCACTGTGCCATGACTAAGATCCGTCAGCACTGAGAAGATGGATGGTCTTGCTGGCCCAGAGATCATCCTTTGGTTTTTCTTCATTCGGAAACAGAGGTTCAAAGTAGTCTAATGAGCAGAGTTTGCACCAGGAACAAACACCTCATCCGCAGGAGACATTCTTGGAGAGAGTCAGCAATTTGTCATTGGCTTTGCAACACTGAAGTCATTTTCATGGAATAATTTCAGGATCTGTCTTTCAGTGACATTTCAAAGATTTTGCCCACCTGAGCTCAGCAGAATTTTCCATCAGGACATTATTTTCCAAGGCCTGGGACATACATGAAGAAGTTTTCAGACTCTTTGGTAAACAATGCAGTCTCCTTCTATGAGCCGTTAAAGCTGAACAGAACTGACTTCTGCTGAGGTCAAGGAATGCCAGGATGGAACAGTAAAATTTGGGCTGAAACTTTCTGAAGGAGCACTGGCAGCTTTTTCCAGGCTGGGTCAAGATAGGGGGTCAGAGCTGTGGATCTGATCTGCAGGGAGATCCATTCCAGCTCTGGCACTGTCACTAGGGCAGGGCCAGCTGAATTAAGGGTGATTTGGCTGCACTGTCATTTCAGCAGGGCCAGGCTGACCTCGGTCCTGGAGGTCATGTCGACATCTAGGACAAAGAACCAAAGACTGATGGCACTCATTGTGGATGGAGGGAATTTGAGTCCATTCTTGCTCTCCCAAAGAAATGGGAAAGACCTCTGAGGGCTAGCACTTTGCGACTTCTTGCCAGGCACGGGAATTCCTTTTGGTGGGGCTACACATCATCAGGCATCTTGAATTTGACTGTTGAGGGTGTACATCCAGCACTCAAAGTGGAGACCAGGCAGTTCTGTGGAGAGGACTGCGCAAGTTTGGAGACAAGATGTCAATTCCATCCAACTGGCGCAGTTTGGTGGAGACGAGGGCACTCTGACCAGAAGGAGATCCAGCCTGGCAGGGAAAGTTGCCCAGATGTCTGCCACAAATGTTGTGCATTGTGAGCTCTGCTGTGCCTCAGTGACCAGTGGCATTGGTCTTCAGGGACTGGAAAAGTGCTCTCAGTGAGAAGCTTGGCACCCGCATCTGGCCTCCAGTTGAAATGCCCTTTGTAATTAAGTTTAACCCTTCACAGTCAAAAGCAAAGACACAGATGTTATTGTTTTTTAACACAAATGACATGTTTGTTCTTGACAATTTTGATCCAACTTAATGTTATCAACATATGAATGAAGAGCCTGAAACTATAGTTGCTGTTTTCAATAAGTGCTCTGGGAGAGAAGAAGAGGGAATGGGATAGCTTGAAATTTTGAAGAGATTTCACAGGGTCATAAGTCCTTTGTGTTATTGATGATAGACAGTATTTTGATATACATGGAACAGATACTTTCCAGATTAAAACTGTGATAATCCAAATTAGGCTAGTGTTGACCCTATCAGTTATGAAGAAATTTACCTGACATTATTGGAGACATTTGTCATATTAGTAGTAAGAAAAATTCCAAAATTAAGCTGGCTATCATTTCAAATACAGGTTTACTAATTACTAATACTATTATTTTGCTTCAAAAACATGGATACATAGGCCATTCCACCAAGTAGGATATTTCCTCCAACACAGAATTGCGTGCATTGGTTTAGTGCTGGTTCTTTGGGGGCAGGCCACCCAGTGTCAGCCACAGCCAAAGCAATGCTGGTGGGGATCTGTAAGTTTAGTGCAATGCTTCCAGAGGGTGGAGTGCCCATAGACCTCACATGCTAGTTACAGCTTCTATCAAATGTCTTTGCAAAGAGGCTGTGTAGCTTGCCTTTGTTGATCAGGAGCTTCCCTGCACAGTGGTTCCTTTTTAAATGTGAGTCTAGATTCTAGGTGTCCTCTCTTCAGTACAATAAGTGCAT
>NC_089794.1:50049581-50084581 GCF_040412425.1 Macrobrachium rosenbergii | reverse complement strand
TTGAAATGCATAGACAATAGACATTCGGTTCTGTGTAGTAAATCTAGCCTAATCGATTATTGACATTTGTGCCACACTGTATAGTACTGTATTCCTTTGTTTTTGAAAACATCATGGCTAAAATAAAGAAAAAAGGAAATGACACCACAGTCTGAGAATCTTTTATAAACAAAGTGATATTGTGTTATCAGTTTTACTGCTATGAAATTCATAGGGAAGTTCCACTCAACTTTTCTTCTGCGTCAGCCTTTCCCCTCTTGTCTTCTGACTTCCAGCCCTCGAGAAACTCGTGATCTCGAAATGGAAGGCTGGTAAGAGGTGGGGAAAATTATGGTTTCTTTGATTTTTCTCTTATTTCCTTCACGCCTCTCAGTTCACGTGATTTCCATTCTATAGGCTGTGTGTGAGTTTTTAGACTGTAAATAAAGCTCTTGAAGAAATATTCACAAATTTTAAGTGACAAACGTCGTATAATACCGAAGGGAAATTATAATTGATAAGTGGTTCGTCACCTGGTGGATTTGATCAACTCTAATCGACAACCACTGACTTCACTGACGAGTACTTTTACCACTGGGCTGTCAAGAGATTCATCACGGTGATGTCGCCAAAATTCATAAATAGATACGTGTTTCCAACGTAGCAATCGGCTGTCATGGCGGGGGAAAGTTGGCGCTGACGTTAAGTACAAATACCTGCATGAGAGAGAGAGAGAGAGAGAGAGAGAGAGAGAGAGAGAGAGAGAGAGAGGATAAATTCTATGCAATTTACAGTCTAATGAGAAAGTCAACAGAAACTGATTAATATGTAAAGGTTTCAGAGGTCTTGAAGGAGGCTCATTTCCCAATGCAGCCAACCATCCTCAGTGCAAGTGCAGTTAAACCTACCAATTAATTAGCACACATTCGGTAATCTCTTCCGACCTTCGTGCGTCCTGCGTCTAATATTTATCCCCCTGAAACAAGGGACACAGGAGATATCAGCAGCGTTCCTTAAGAGGTGAACGTGGGCCGTTAACACTAACTCGAACCGAATATACTGGGAAAACTTGTGAACTAACTGTAATATGTTTTCAGGAACTGAGCATCATTTTGTTGTATATACTTATTATTTATTTTATGATGTCTATGAAAGGATAAATGAACAAATTACTTTAGCAATCGTAATGTTCGTAATTTCTTAATAGAATTACTAATGAAGGACATATATAACAGCTTTTCCATGAATTTGATAAATGACAAACTGAAAACTTATAATCTCTTGGATATTAAGTCATTAGTTCTCCTCTCTATGTCAGACAACACTTTTTCTGAAGGCAAACTTCTTACATAATTACGTGTGTTTAAATTAAGATTTATATGGTAAGCAAGTTAATTATAGCTTGCCTTAAGAGGAATCAGCACTTATGGACTGCGTATTAACTTAGTGAACTCACTGCTTACGAGTGAATTTGCGTTATTTTAAACTTCAGGGGTTGATCTCGGTAACCGTCACTTGAAATAATTTTCTTTAACTTTTAACCCATTGTTAATGTTTCCTTCTGATTAAATAATTTGAAAACGATAATTATGATTAAATATAAACTGATTTTTAAAAATTTTATTTCGTAATTTTTATTTTTTATGGAGACGATGTTCTTTTGTGAGGTCGGAAAAGTATTAGCCACACCGATGAGAAGACAGCGAAGCCTGGAAATTATGCAAGTGTCACACATGAATTTTTGACCGGATCAGTGAATTATACTCTTTGCGGATGAATATTTATCATAACTTTCCTAACAATTGCTAGAGAGAGAGAGAGAGAGAGAGAGAGAGAGAGAGAGAGAGAGAGAGAGAGAGAGAGAGATAAGAAACAAATTTGTACTTTGAATTTTATTTTCTCATATCTTGGTTAGGATTAACAAAAATATAATAACGTAAATTGTTATTTTTATGACATATCTTTCCCTTCTTTACAACAATATCTTCAAATATTTCCGCTGGCAAATTAATGAACTGAAGTTGACAGTGCATAAAATTCCACGGACAAAGAGCAACTGCAGTATCATCTCGCAATTATTTTGAAGTATCTATGCAACTGATTTGCTTGAATGTTCTATTTAACAACGAGGTGGCAGTGAATTCATTACGACAATCGTATTCCTTGATCTAAATTATGACAAAAAAAAATTGATACTGCGAACTTGGAAATAGCTTTTGAAACGTGGTGTTTACTCTGTGACAAAGTGGCTTTGTCGTTGGTCAAGACGTTTTAATTTGACACGAAACTACCAACAGAACAAGCTTATTCTGCCAAGCTCCAAAATGAAATGATTAATTTCTCCTTTTATGTTATTTTCTATAGATGTCATGACAAGCTGAAATTGATGCGCCTAATTTTTACCATACACAACTCCTAATTAGTCTCTTTAATTTACTGCTTAAATTCTCTGAATGAGCTTCGGTAACTTCAATTAAACTTCAGGACAAAAAACAGTAAAAAAAAAAAAAAAAAAAATTACTCACCTTGATAGCGACACAGAAAGCGATGGGAGGTGGACAAATCAAATGCTATTCTGCCTGAGGAACGTAAGGATGGGCTCCGTCTTTCGTTTTTATAATACATTGCTAGAAATTATTAAATAGAGAAACAAATACTGAACACCAGCTGCTATTTTCCAAATGTTTGTTTTCTTACTAATCGCCCATTATGGTCTGCAGAAAATACAGAGCCCATCCTCACGTTTCTCAGACAGACTAGCAATTGATTTGTCCACCTCCCATCGCTTTCCGTGTCGCTATCATGGTGTGTAAAGTTTTTTTTGGATTGTTTTTTGTCCTGAGGTTTTACTGAAATTAGCGAAGCTCATTCAGGGAATTTAAGCAGTAAATTAAAGAGACTAATTAGGAGTTGCGTGTGGTACAAATTAGGCGCATCAACTTGCGTAATTAGGCTCTTGAACTGTCGCCCCACGGAAGAAGAACAAATAGTGGTGAATTTAGGATCGTCTTTCACCGTGGCCGCCAAGAGAGGAGGCCTGTTCACCCTCTGGTTATGGCCGTCTTAGTAGGCCTAAGCATATGCTTACCGACATCTCAACTTGGTAAATAACTGGGATGACGAATATATGTTTTAGAATATTTTTACCATAATGTTTCTAAAATGAATTCGTTTTATTTATAACGAAGTTTAATCATTTACTGAATAGATTCATACATTCATACTTAGAGAGAGAGAGAGAGAGAGAGAGAGAGAGAGAGAGAGAGAGAGAGATTATTTTCAATTATGGCTGAAGTTATTAATTTATGTTATGACTTCATGTCAGATAGATGAAAGCTTCCTTTTCATCATAGCACTTCCAGTACACATTTTAGCATGTTGTTCAACTTCTGGGCAGGAACTTTTTTTTTTTTTTAGATGAAAATGCATTTAATTGTTGAAAAACTGCGTAAAATAAGCCATTTTCTATAGCTACTGAATCCATATGCACGAGGAGACATGTTGCAACACTATCAAGAAGAAATTAAGCGATCTGGGGAATAGCGTTATTGAGGATCATTATGCATGATTGGTCACAAAATAATTTCAAGGGCAGTAAATAATCGAATGACTGGTCTTTTACGAGTATAAACGTTAACAATGACAAAACAAAGTTATCATTTTAACTGGGCTTACTGCAATGTTACTTTGCCTGTCTAATTTTTGTAATTTACTCAGAATTATTTCCAGAGTATTTGTGTCCTGCTCATGCGAAGGTATAAAGTTACGCATACCTTAGTTTAACCAGACCACTGAGCTGATTAACAGCTCTCCTCGGGCTGGCCCGAAGGAATAGACTTATTTTACGTGGCTAAAAACCAATTGGTTACCTGGCAACGGGACCTACAGCTTATTGTGGAATCCGAACCACATTATACCAATTTCTATCACCAGAAATAAATTCCTCTAATTCTTCATTGGCCGGTGGGAGACGCGAACTCGGGCCTAGCAGACTGGAAGCCGAGATCTCTACAGACTCGTCCAACGAGGAACTATGCGAAGGTATAACAAGCTAACTTTTGTACAGGGAGGGACACCATCGATAGAAGCCTGAATGGATTTATCATCATTCATTCTTACCGAAATTAACAGACACTGGTCGTCGTGAATAATTTTCCAGTACCATGTTTAAGTTTGCTTGAGAGTTCCTGCAAGTAATTAAATCTAATGTTTTTCTCATAATCTTGAGCTTCTAAGATAATTTTCTCGAGTACCAACTCAATGGAATTTTCCTCTGTTCGCTGCCTTTATGATTCGGGAGTCACTTCGGTTCACAGCCGAAGAAGACAGGTGATTAGGACAGGTAGGCAGGAATTAACGTACAGCATTTTTCCGTAAATGTGGCCGCTGCATTTGCACAGTAGATTTTTCCCAGCTTTTTACTTTTTTGTAAAAGAAACTATTGAGATGGCTATTTGTCTGCCAGTCCGCACTTTTTCTGTTCGCCCTCAGATCTTAAAAACTACTGAGGCTAGAGGGCTGCAGATTGGTATGTTGATCATCCGTCCTCCAATCATCAAACATGTCAAATTGCAGCCCTCTAGCCTCAGTAGTTTTTATTTTATTTCAAGTTAAATCTAGCCATGATAGTGCGTCTAGCATCGCTATAGGTGCCAACAACACAGCGACCACCAGGCCGCGGTTGAAAGTTTCTGGGCCGCGGCTGAGAGTTTCATGGGCCGTGGCTGAGAGTTTCATACAGAACTATATGCTGTACAGAAAACTCGACTGAGCCGAAGAAACTTTGGCGCGTTTTTTACTCGTTTTCATCAACAACGAGTATTTCCCGCATAATGCCATCTGGATGGATGTGTCTTTCGTAACCTGTAAGAACATTCACTCATGAGAGGCGAAAGGTCTAGAAATATACACATATTATATATATATATATATATTTATATATATATATATATATATATATATATATATATATATATATATATATATATATATATATATATATATATATATATATATATATATATATATATATATATATATATATATATATATATATATATATATATATATATATATATATATATATATATATATATATATATATATATATATATATATATATATATATATATATATATATATATATATATATATATATATATATATATATATATATATATATATATATATATATATATATATATATATATATATATATATTGATTTTCTTGTTTGGAAATTACGCCTGTATTCTTGGTTGGGGTGAAATCTGTCGTTCTGACAGCATGTACCACTGCTCTCGCCTTTCTGTTGCCTCTGTAAATTTGATAACAGTCACTTTCTCCGATGTATAACTTCCTTGGTAATTGGGAACACAACACTTGTATGGCATTGCCATAGATATTTGAAACCTGTAATTAACACTGGAATTTCTTTAATATTTAAACGGAAAATTGTAGATTATCGGGGTGTCCATTCTACAAGTTCCTGGAAGAAAATGATTCGTTTTGCCTACACGGCCTTCTCTCTCGGTGGACACGCTTTCACCCCAAAACCAGGTCCCGAAAAAAGAAGTGAGCTTCAGGGGTGTTTTGCAAATTACCCTAGAGCTGCATAACAGTAAAATCTCGATAATCGAGAACAAGACCAATAGGTTTCTCGGCGCCCCTAGGAATGAGAACATACCAGGATCTTTCTGTTACAGGCCTCTCCATTAGAATTTTGTACGGTCTACCCCAAATCCCCAAACCCAATAAGCCCCTTCGCCCTATCTTGGCCTCCTATAGAACTCCAGATTACAAACTGGCTAAATTTCTCATTTCCCTTTCCACTAGTAACAAGTACACCGTGTAGCTAACTCTTATAGTTTAAACAAAGCATCCTCACACAAGATTCTGACCTTTATATGGAAAGCTTTGATGTGGAGTTATTATTCACCAATAAACCGGTCAGAGAAACCATGGGTATAATTTTGGACAAAATTTTTCTCATAACTGATTCTTTTTATCATAATCTTAATCGCTCTCATTTTAGTGTGTTTCTAGAACTGGCTGTGCTGGACACGGCCTTTATTTTAAGTGGTGTGCTCTTCAGACAATTAAAGGGGATGGTCATGGGTTCTCCTCTTGGACCTACGTTCGCCAATAGCTTTATGTGTTCCCTGGAGTAGATAATTGATGAGTGCCCTTTGTCCTATCGTCCCCTTCTATATGACAGATATGTTGACGACAATTATATTTTATTCAAGAAGGCTACGGTACTGAACGCTTCATGGAATTTCTTAATTCATATCATCATAACATCACTTTTACCATAGTCAAAGAATACGACTCCAAGCTGGCCTTTTTAGATATACTCGTAACTAAGATAATGACAAGTTTAATACTTCTGTACTCCGAATGGAAACTTTGCTGGTCTGGGGTCAATTGTTACAGCTTTTGTTTTAGAAATTTTAAGCTAAACTCTCTTTCACCAAGAAATTGTTTCCTTACAGCAGTACCTCACCAGTAATTGTTTCCCTACCCATGTTTTTCACAAGAACTCAAACTCCTATATAAAAAATTCTCCAGGAGGCCAAAGTGTTTTGATGTAACTATATATGCAACTTTTCATTTCTTATATGAGAACAACCTTCGGAGAGATTTCATTAAAATCGTCCAAAAATATGTTGGGGCCACTTTCTTAAAGTAATACCAAAGAACCCAAAAAATATTGGATCCCTTTTCAGATATAAGGATCGGATGCCCTTTTTGATGTCACCTGGTGTTGTCCATGAGTACAATTGTCCTAATTGTAATTCAGGAAAATATATTGGATCCACAAGTCGGCTTCTCACGGAGAAAGACGATTCCTCAGGGAGTAAGTTAGAACTTGTTTCCGACTGGCTAACGCTGAATCCCTTAATACACACAACCATACCATTAAATGCAAACGGAAATCATTTATGAGTATTTTAAGATTACTGATAATACAAACAATCCACAAGAACTACCCATGCTCGAAACACTAAATATTAAACAACGAGTCACCCTGACGCACTATCAAACAACTGCCATACTCTTGTATTTGTCCTAACTCTCGGCCTTTCTCGGATTTTTTGTTTGTTTTATTCGCAGCATGTTCTTAGCCGCTCGAATGGTAAGTCAGCCTCCAGTGTTTTTTAGCGCGTCTGTATTTAAGTGTGTTGTCTCTGTTCTTACCAATTTTACCCTTTTACATTCTTTTTTATCAGTTTTTTCGCTTGCATATTACCTATTTTTAAGGTAAAGTTTTGTAAATAGTTCTTTTAAATAATTTATATTTATATATTGTATTTTACCGTAGATCTACTTTATAGTTTGATTGCGTTTCATGAAACTTCTGAAAAAAACGGTCACTATGTCGTGGCTTCTGTATTCTTGCCCTTAATCTGGATGAGAATGTGATATGGGCTGGATTCGCCTTTGCTCTCTCTCTCTCTCTCTCTCTCTCTCTCTCTCTCTCTCTCTCTCTATATATATATATATATATATGTGTGTGTGTGTGTGTGTGTGTATATATATATATATATATATATATATATATATATATATATATATATATATATATATATATATATATATATATATATATATATATATATATATATATATATATATATATATATATATATATATATATATATATATATATATATATATATATATATATGTGTGTGTGTGTGTGTGTGTGTGTGTGTGTGTGTGTGTGTGTGTGTGTGTGTGTGTATTGTCACGATGTGATCAAGCACCTGGTTATTACACAAATAATAATAAAAAAGTTACCTCACATCGACCAGATTCTTGAAACTTCATAACAAAGATGTTTGACTGAATCTTTAAAGGTACAGTGATCCCATAAACTTACTTATCATTTGAGAGAATCAATGTAACTTTACCAAGTTATGGGTGAGGCAACAATTCATAAGCTATATCCAGACTAGTGGAAAATAGGTATCACTTCAAGAAACACTGTAGCTGTCTCTCTGGTTCTATTTTACCTAGATAAGTCTCAGGTGAACAAACAGATACATCATTTACCTTGTACACATTCATTATGTCTCTAATTATTGGTGGTCAAAATGAAACGCTGTGTTTTAAAAAAAAATTTAAACAAACAGGTTTATTTCTAAGTTAAAAAGTCATATGCCGAGTTCACAATCTTAAAAGATTTACTATTAATTAACAAAAGTGTAAGATTTAAGTATTTCTTAATAAAGTTAAATTCACAAAACTTTAATTTATTAAGAAAGCAGTTTGGTTAGGTAAGATTCAAACCATTAACTATCACTCAAGCTTTAAGCATATACCTGATTAATTAAACACAAACATTCACCAAAATATTACTGACTGGAATCCACATAAACATTCTCTAAAATCTCAATAATAAGTAGGCACTAAAAAAATGTTAAGAAATCACCAGTACAAAACTTTGAAACACAGTAATTACAAAATTATAGCAATATGATAACACAGACATATAAGAATGAAATATGCAAAAATGGAAATATACCAACCACCGAAAAATATGTTTAAAGATTATATCAATATTTCAAAAGATTACTTCACTTAAAAAAAAAAAAGTTAAACTCACGTCATTCTAAGAATTTCTCATAGATAACACTGTCAAATCACAAAGACCTATACAAATATATATAATTAGCAGCAAGACACATTAGAACTCACAATAAGAGATATGTTCATCTCTTGTCAAAATAATAATTCTCTTTCACCTAGAACACCACTGTAACTCTTAACATAACAAAACCCAGTAATCACCACATCACCTTTTGTAAAAATGTGCCATCACACACTTTACACAATACTTGTACAGCACAAATACCTTGGATCACCTCTCATAAGACGAATACACTCCTTGGGTGAATTTAACAAAATTTTTACCAATATTATAGTAACCAGCAAACAGTAACTGAGAGAGAGAGAGAGTGAGACAGGACCTATTGCCTGGAGCCCCTGATCCTAACTGGCTGACTCTGGATCAGCACTGCACTTTTGACTCCAACAAGCCCTCCCACAATACATTATACATAAAGTATACATACATTCATTCAAGTATACATGTATGTATGGAATACATACACGGTTGGAGCTTCGAGCGCCTTATCTCTTATCTATGATAGACATTTCCTAGGACACTTACACACTTGAACAAACAAAATGAAGTGCTTTTAGACCCAAAACTGGCTGGCTGTCAACATGTCATCTCCAACTCTCTTACTGTTCCTCATTCCGTTACTCAGTTTACAAAAAAGAATAAGCACAGACACAGCTAATAAACATGGGTTAGACACACATGATAAAGACATAATAGGTAACTCGCTGATTGGCTGACGGCTCATCACGATAGGATAAGAGGGCTTGTCTTCCTGGACCCCAACAACTGAGTAAATACAGGATGTACCTAAGTGATCTGATAAGAATCTTAAAATATCTCTCCCTCTCCATAACGCGCTAAGAATTTGTCGTTCATAACACTCTGTATACAATTCCATATATTTAACAAATGGAAAAAACATATCAAGACATTGTAAGATTACATGATACACAATTTATCTGTATGAAAAAGACAATTAAAACTTACATCTTCACAGCAAATGACGAATCTGCAAGCAAAACATCAAAATTTTCACAGAGACATATAAACACTTGTAAAATGGTTACATATATTATAACATATATATATATATACTATGAGATTCAGAGGCGTCGTGCACGGTTTTTTTTATTTTACTCCTTATCAAAGAATCAGATGAAGGTGAAAGTTGGCATATTAATATTTCACAACCATACAAATATATCGAGAAATATATCTAGTAATGAAATTCGATAGTTTTCATTTTTATAAAGTAAAATTGGTTTGCCAATGCCGTATCCAGGGATATACGTGGCAAGGATCCTCAAACGTTTATGACGTAGGTAGAGTAAACAATCTATGACGAATTTAGTCCCGCCCATATAAACCTTACAAACTCATTCACTTGGTTTCGTCAGCTTTAAACCCTTACCTGTCAAAAGATCAAAGAATGGCTAATAAGATTTGGAATTGTCCCCGTGGTTGCAAAACTGCATTTGCCTTGCGGCAATACACAACCTTGTATACGGGAGAGAAAAAAAGTAGTACTTACTACTCCTTGAACAGGTAAGAAATCGATTTCCAGATTACGTAATTACTTCCAGTCTGATTTTATTTTGCGAAAAAATATAACGTATATATATATATATATATATATATATATATATATATATATATATATATATATATATATATATATATATATATATATATATATATATATATATATATATATATATATATATATATATATATATATAATTATATATATTCTTTTCTGTCCTTTAAGGCCTTATGACCGCGTTGGACAAGTTTTGGGCATGACTGCAGGGGCAGTAAGGGCCAAAGTCAGCCTCCGTACCTCCAGTTCATGTCATTCACCATCGTCAGTAACACCAGTTTCATCAGCACCATCCGCCTTTGATAACTTTACTGTTGGTGCGATTCGTCGCTTTATCCACAGAAAGTTTGATGAGAAGGAGTATTTTACAGTTGGCTCTCTAACAATGGACCTTAAAACAGCTGGCATTATCTCAGAAAGGACATCACCGAGTTCAGTAATCCGCCTCCTGCATTCTCTGGGATTCAAGTATAAAACTTGACACACAACGGAAAATGTATGTGAGGAAGGAGTCTCTGGATATAATTTGCCGCCGAATTAATGCTCTACAGGATCTACGACGTTCAGGAGGACGGAAGGAAGGTGGTGTACGTTGATGAAACTTGGTTCACCACTAGAATGACCCATAGCAGGGAATGGGCAGACACCACGCAGGATGATATCACCAGTCCCTCTTACAGCCGTCAGGTCCCTCTCCAGGAGAAGGTGAACGATTGGTGGTAGCTGCTGGCACCAATGAAGGCTTCATTGAATTATCTGTGCTACCCCGCTAAGTCCAATCAAGGAGATTATCATGGCGAAATGAATGCCAAATTGTTCGAACAGTGGCTTACGACACAGCTTCTACCGTCCCCCTCCTGGAGCCATCGGTTCTTGTGCTAGATAATGCACCATATCACAGCACACTAACCGAGGAGAGTCGATGCCCTACGTCAGCAAACAGAAAGGCGGATCTCGTAAGGTAATTACAATAAATCACATATATATATATATATATATATATATATATATATATATATATATATATATATATATATATATATATATATATATATACATACATCATGAAATACGTATACACACGCATTAAAGTTAATGACTTGACTGGAAATTTCATATGATTCAATATTCTATTAACTGTGTGAAGTCAGTAAATTATTCTTGATGGAAACAATATCAAATCATAGTTATCATAATGATACAGTAATAACGGTATGTAAATTAGCATTCTATGGTCTATTTCACTCTAATAATGATTAATTAACTTTTCTCGACAGGTGGCTGGAGCAGCGTAGGATATCGTTCCCACCTTTGGCCACAAAATCTGAGCTGTTGCTCGTTTGCCAAAAGAATCGTCCGAAAGGAGATATGGTGGATAACATCATCCGGGAGTGGGGCCACGAAGTTGTGCGCTTGGCACCCGCTCACCCAGAGCTCAACGCCATTGAACAGGTGGGGTCATATGAAGAGGCAAGTGCGTTCATCGCTCCGTCGATTTACGCGGTCTGACTTGCAGGCCAGGTTGGAAGAGGCAAGGCTTTCTGCTACCCCGGAAGTGTGGGCTTTTGGGAGCAGTTAGACAATCACGTCATTTTGAGGAGGAGTACTGGGAATTGGACAACATCCGGGAGACTTACGTGGATCCAGTCATCATTAATTTAGTCAGTGATGATGAGGATGATGATGATCTTTTCCTTTGATAGTGATGATGATTGTGATTTGTAAATAGATTATGAATAGTTTTTGGTGTTTCATTTGTACATTTAAAGGGGAATTACAAATACACAGAGTAAAAGTAAAATACATTTCATTTGAAATATTTTAAGATATACCCACACCAATAGTAACAATGATAGAGGAAAAAGGGAACGATGGCAACCCTTGTTCCCCTCAGAGTCATCGCTGATTTCCTCAGGTCTTCTACGTTTCCTACGATAATCAGTAATTTATATGCTTGAGGTGACTGGAACTGGCATGTCTACCCATTGTCAACCCTGTCACCCATGAATTAAGGATAAGTAAAATGAAATAAGATAAAAGGCTAAAGAAAAATTTAAAATGAAAAACGAAATGAATAACGAAACTCTAAATACCAAAAAATAAAACAAAACATCAGAGGTCACGTTCTTTCTCAGGTTGTGCCATATAGTACTGTTTCATAAGGGTAATAATGCTCAGCTCCATCGCCAATAGAAATGATGATTTTTATTACAATAAAGTAAAACATAGTTACATATAGATAATAAATCGAATATGTGATGTCAAGGCTATAACGGTATGAACTTTCATTTATTTGCCTGGATGAGAACTGCTGAAAACTTACCAAAACTTGACATTTCAGTCACTGCTTCTTTGACAGGACTCCTTCCCCTGAATGCATGAGTTTGTTCCCTCATTTGCAATACTGCATATTTAACTTGAAAATTACTTTATACATTTCTTTGAAAACCGGAATTCTGGGAGGCCAGGACCCATTAGACAATAAAGAAACATTTGCAAAGTCTTTATGAATAGCTGAAAGATTCTGATGTGGGCGGGGCATCTATGCTGCCGTGGAAATACAGCAATAGTGGTAGTAATAGTAGCAGAATGTATAATTTTTGGCCTTCAGGTTTATTTATTTGATCATTGGTGATCATTTAGCATCTTTTGCAACTACTTGAAATGTATTTTCATCGTCAGTAATTCACTGGGTCTTAAACTTCATGAGATAATTCAGTATTATCCTGAATTATGACGTAGCTTAGAGGTGGAGCCATTTGTAACGTCACAGGTAAACGTCATTACTGTCTTCTAAGCCATTAATGACTTTTAATGTCTCTGACTACAGAAAGTGGTGTGTTCTTCTATGATCAGCTAAAACTATAAGTCATAGGTACAAGATGATGTTAGAAAATAAAATGTATGGTTGTGAAATATTCATATGCCAACTTTCACCTTTCATCCGATTCTTTGATAAGGAGTCAAATAAAAAAACCGTGCACGACGCCTCTGAATCTTAGTATATATATAATATATATATATATATATATATATATATATATATATATATATATATATATATATATATATATATATATATATATATATATATTCTTATTTCAGGGAGGCTAAGCCAAACAATCTCAGTAGGATGTATGGATAGGAAGAACAGTCAGCTCATCATTGTTTATTTATTAATAGTTGCACTTCAGGATCACCCATATCCCATCTTTTCTGGCTAAAAAGGTACAAAAAAACTAATTAAAACTTTCAACAGAGCTTACAAATTAAAATGCTTTAAAGACTGAAAAATGACAATGACAAAACAAAGAATAGATTACCTTCAGTAGTGAAGTCCAGAGGATGAAAGATTAATAAGAGTAAACAAGGTTAGGTAAAGTAAACAAGAATAGGGGAGGGATACTAGGCTATGTATAAGGGGGTTGAAGTTAAATGATTATTGAGCAATGGGACAATTTTCTTGATAACCAAGGATTCTAAAATATTAAGGTGTTCCTTCAGTGTCGTGGTCACTATTTCAAAGTTTTTATAGTTTACTGGGTTTTCACAAATAAATGAATGATTCCTAATGTTGGACATTTCAGGTTTTGCTAGCCTGAGACCAGTGCAATAGCTCAATCCACTGTGGCAATCTGCCCTCACTTTGAGCAACCGGCGCGTACTCCCGGCATAAATCTGTTGAGGACTACAACAGCAAGTATACTTGTACACCATGCCTGATTGCATCAATGGAGGGAGTCGCTCCTTGTGTCTAAAAAGGCTGCGGAGACTTTTGGGGTTCTTCAAAATTATGTTGACCTTGACAGCTGGGAAGTGTTTGCTTATAATCTGCTCCAGATGTCGTAAAAAATCACCATTATGTACAAAAGGAAAGGAAAAGTAGTATTCTAATTTGGGAACATCAAAGGAAGGGCTAAAATGGTTGTTTAAAATGGCCTTTACTTTATGTTGGAATAAAGACAAGGGAAAACAATTTTATTGAAAATATTTTTTCAAGGTCAACATAATTTTGAAGAACCCCAAAATGACTTGGTAACCTTTTTAGACACAAGGAGTGGCTCCCTCCATTCAAAGGAAATTCTCATTTGAATGAATAAAAAAAAGGAAACACCATATTTCTTGTACATTGGGGTTAGCCAGCAGCTACTACACATGTGCGGATGGGGAAGGAATTCTCGGCTCTGGTTACTACAGAAAGTGAATTTCTACTTATAGATAGTATCGATATAGGTTTTCAGTGTTGTTTTTATTGAGGCAATAAAAATTTTATTAATAATTAACATAAATTATTATCGAAATTCATGTAAATTCTGATAAAAAAATAGTGTTATAGGGGATTTATTGTTGCAGGTTAATCATGCATCTGACAATGCCTGGAAGAAAACTTGGAGTGCTTAGGTGAAAAATGATCATTTCCCCATTAGGCACCTGAAGGAAAACCTGACAGAACTGGTAAAAATGAAAATTTCCTTCAATTTGTCTGTGTTTGATGTCTGTCACAGGAATATGGGTTTGATTTTAATTTTTAAGCTTTCTGGGGTCACATAGGGACACACACCAAATTTTATCTAGTTATGTCAAGCAGTTTGGATTTCTGTGGCACACAAAACATACAAACATTCATTATGAGCGTATATATATATATATATATATATATATATATATATATATATATATATATATATATATATATATATATATATATATATATATATATATACGACTGAACACTCTAAAGGTAACAGTGATCCCCTTAAAACTTACTTATCACTTGAAAAAAAATCAAACTAAGTTTTATCAAGATTATTATGTGAGGTATTAAAATTTACTAGAGAAAAGGGGCATCACTCCATCAAACATCTATAATTGTTTCCCCTGGTCTTAATTCACTTCAGTAAAACTAGAGGAGAACAAAACATGTTTATCACTTTGCCTTATGCACACACAATTAACCCTATTCACTGGTGGTCAACAAATGAAACACCTTGTTTAATAATTTTAAATGATAATCATTTTTAACTTCAAAATTTATAATTAGAATTCACAATCTGAAAAATTTACCATTGCTTGAAATCAACACAAGACTTTAATTAATTCTTACACAAGATTAATTCACACAACTTTGATTTATCTAGAAATTACATTAACTAAGCAAAACTTAAACTTTTAAGAATTACTCAAGATTTGAAAAGGAAATCTTAACAAATGAAACTCAAATCAAGTATGCAATATTCAAGCTTCAAAAATGTTAAGTGTTAAGTCAATAAATGTTAATTCACCAACACAGAAGTTTGGGTAAAGCTAAGGAATTGCAAACACAAGAACACACAAAAAATGCACAAGACAAAAACACAAAAAATGCAGAAAACAAGAACACGCAAAAAATGCACAAAAGATTTATCAAAAATAATTTCACTAAGGCAAAATCTCCTTGGTACTCTTATTTTACCAAAGTAATTATAAGCAAAAATCCACTTTACCTTTCACAGGCTTGTGAGGACCGTTGTAAAATTCACAAAAACACACTTCCTATGAGGTACCTGTTACACTTCTAATACACTTTTCCTATGATCAGATGTTAAAAAAAGAGAATATTACGCCTAGTGACCACACAATTTGTTATAAATTTTACTTTCTTCTGAAGGAAGAGAGGGATAAGAGAGGGAGAGAGAGACCAACCAACTCCATCAGGGTCTCTTTCAACAATGAAAGCCTCTCAGATTTTACTTTAAAAAAAATCTCTCTTGCCCTGAGCCATTCTGGGAACCTGACACTCAAGAGGGGGGCGGCATTTCCTTTGGGTCAAAGAGGGTTCTTTAGCCTGTCAGCACCCATCTCTCCTGTCTTAACACTTGTTCAAACAACAAGCCTTTAGACCAACCACTGTTATCTTAACCTGTCATCCCATATCTCTTTTTAATGACAGTTCAAGTAGATAAGGAAACAAACTTTCTCTTACCCTTACCCTGGTCAACAAATATTATCTAGACCTGTTACTTCATCTCCCTTTTTGATGACAGCTTAAGTGGTTTGGGGACTTCCTTCAAAACAGAGCGGGTTACCCTGGTTGAACACCTGACACCTGAATAAACATTAGCCTACCCAGCTGTGCAGACATGATCCTTACAGAAAAGTGTATCTTATCTCTAAAATCACAGTCAAACTAACCTTTTTAAGATCTGACACTTCGTATTTCAATAAACAGTATTACTACACAACACATGATAAATATAATAGAAAGCATATTAAATTTGCAAAAATTTACATATTATAAGCGCATATCATTATAATATATATATATATATATATATATATATATATATATATATATATATATATATATATAAATTTAAATATGCATATGTATATGAATATATATATATATATATATATATATATATATATATATATATATATATATATATATATATATATATGGAAGGGTGTGTGTGTGTGTGTGTGTGTGTGTGTGTGTGTGTGTGTGTGTGTGTGTGTGTGTGTGTCTGAGGATCCTAGGATGGGATCCTGGTATGAGAGTGAGCATGATTTTCGACAAGACTTGGCAGCAATTAGTAAGTCATTTGAACAACAGTTCCGTAAATTAGAGAGATGCTAACGTTTGCTAATTATCGAGACTATAATAGGGATCCTGGGAAAGAAGTGATCTTGCGATGAATGTGCTTTTAGGTAATGTCAGTGATTTAAGAAACGCATAGTCAGTAGCAGTGATTTCAGAAATGCTTAGACAACATTACTGGCCCGTGAGAAGCTGTATCGTTCGAACAGCATTGGTGGAGATTCGAAAAATGCTTAGTTGACATGACTGACCGAGAGAAGGATGTCAGTAATCTTAAAGATAAACCAACCACGATGAGTCAGCAGTTGGATCGAAGGTGACGGGGAATGTATGAATCCACATATGATGAATTCACCTGTATGAAGCAAGAATAATGTATACTGTACGACGTGCATAAAAGAGAGACTCGGGGGAGAAAGGGCAGAGAGGGTAAGGCATGAAACACTGTCAAGATTTATAGTGTCGTTCTCTCTCAAAACTGGAGGCGACTCCCGTAGACTTCAGTGAGCTCTCATAATCACTAGACTTCAGCAAAACCAAATTCCATAGTAGCTATCTTGAATGGAAAGTACCATAAGTGAAAATATGGAACGGAACTTAATCTTTTTCTTCATTTGCCCACCACTTCTAAGTGAAAGCGACCTTAGTGTTCCTGCAGTAGAGAATTCCATGTAAGACTTAGAAGTGAACCCACACGCTACTTATCCGTTTGCTACCTTAGTATGGTAACTCCATAACAGAGTTAGTATAAATTTTGATGTGAAGCGTGGGATGCTTTCTACTACAAGATACATTCTACTAAAAGAAGTGAATTTACTTAATGGTGGCATACTGGTTAAATCTTCTGCCTCAAGACGTATATGATGAGTCTTTCTAGTTCAAAACGTGAATGAAGAATTTGTTTGCCTTCGTTATATCATGACTACGGAGAGACTCATGGTGATGAACTCCGAACTTTGCCTCTGATATATCAACAGATATTATCCAGTCTTTAACGACAGCAATATAGAATCGCACCGGTACGAGAATTAACTAAGAGAGAGAGAGAGAGAGAGAGAGAGAGAGAGAGAGAGAGAAAGAGAGAGAGAGAGAGAGAGAGGACAGTTTTTTCAAGATAAAGGAAAACCCAACAAACAAGAAAGGAAGACACCTACGTAACAGTGCAAGGATTTAAGAAGACTTTATAAGGAAAACAAAAAAAGTGTTTTGAAGAACTGGAAAGGACAACATCGTGACTCAGAAAACAACAACGCGACTCCTTGTGAGAACCAACACATTTGAGAACCAGTTCGATTAAATAAAAGTAAGAATATATATGTGAAGAAAGGCATACACGAATACACGCGCACATTTACAAACCTTCAAATATTTATGAATTAACCCTTTGATTTCGGTTGTAACGTATACGACGCATTTAATAAACTGGCCCGGAACACTGTTGTGTCGTATACGAGCACCGGTAATTTCCTTTTATGTGAAGGACTGATGATTGAAATACTGGCCTCTTTTTCTTGATATGGTAACAGTCTGTCAGTTGCCATACAGTGAATTCATATAAATTCACGTGTTTCCTAAAATTCATTAGTCTTCATCAAGATGTCACAGGAGGAGGGGTCAAGGGTACGACATCCTCGAGTTGACCGCCGGCAGATCGAGAGAAGAGCTCTCGACGAGGATAACTATTTTATAGACCTTCTCGACTCATTTTCTGGATATGAAAATGAATCGGATTTAGAAGGAAATGAAATGGATAATTAGGGTCCTGGTACAAGAGACAGTGATGAAATATCAACCGACAGTGAAAATGACGAAAATCTGCCACCTACAAATGAAAGCCAAGGTGTCAAAGAAGGCGGAGACAGCGAAGTGACCCAGGTGATGAGTGGGAGTGGGCTGCCAGCAATTTCCAGCCCAGAGATTTCATATTTGACAGCAGTGGCAGTGGCATTACGTCGAAATGTAATGTGAATGAAAATTCAAAGGAAGTAGACTATTTTTTTTAATTTTTCGACAACGAATTTATGGGGCTGATTGCTGAAGAGACAAACCGTTATCAGAGATTCCTTGTTGATACGCTAGGAGATGCAGTGCCAAAGTATTTGCGAAAATTTGCTCAGGTTACTGTGGAGGAAATGATACGGTTCCTTTGTGTGATTATGATCATGTCGCATATAAGTAAACATCGCATCGTAGATTACTGGACTACGCTTGAGACATTCGAGACAAAAGGAGTGAGAAGGCTGATGGCAAGGGACAGATTTCTTCAAATTCTACGGGTTCTACATTTCGTTGATAATTCAGGAAACAAGCCCAGATAATAAACTAAAAAAAATTAAACCCATGCTCGACAGTGTGCGTAGAAAATTCCGGGAAAAATTTCAACCTTTCCAGGATTTATGCATAGATGAAAGTTTAATGTTATGGAAGGGAAGGCTAAGTTTCAAGCAGTACATTCCAGATAAAAGAAGTCGATTTGGAGTGAAAATATTTGAACTTTGTGATGCCAAAACGGATTATATTGTCGATTTTATAATCTATACTGGAAAAGATACAGAGATATTGGTAGATGAGGATCTAGGGGTATCTG
The DNA here is from genome assembly GCF_040412425.1 of Macrobrachium rosenbergii. Classification (NCBI taxonomy): domain Eukaryota; kingdom Metazoa; phylum Arthropoda; class Malacostraca; order Decapoda; family Palaemonidae; genus Macrobrachium; species Macrobrachium rosenbergii. Next base: position 50,065,204 of record NC_089794.1, on the reverse strand, counting down.
GTTCTGTGGTAAAAACATTTATGGCCTCGCATCTCGGAAAACATCACATCCTGTATTTCGATAATTGGTATTGCAGCCCAAAACTGCTCAAGTATTTGGGCGACAACGAAACAGGAGCATGTGGAACAGTCCGGAAAAATAGGAAATTTATGCCTAAATTTCTGATGTGAACAAATCTGAGATTTCGTCTCAAAACTGCAATGGAATATTAGGTTTAAAATGGCAGGATAACAGGACAGTGTATATGTTATCTTCAGTACATGAAAATATAATGGTAGACTGTGAAAAAAGGTGTCGACCAGGGGAATTTGTGCAAAAACCTGCATGCGTTGTTGACTATAATAAGAAAATGCGGATTGTGGACAAGAACGACATGCTTATTAGTTCTGTGAAGTGTATCCGTAAAACCACGAGATGGTACATAAAACTATTTTTCCGTCTGCTTGATATGATACTAGTAAACTGTCATCACTTGCATGGATTTGTTACTGGCAAAGAAAGGGTCATATTTACAGTTTTCTAAGTCAGTCGTTCTGCAGTTGATTGAAAGGTACCCTCCAGCACCTAACAAGATAATTACCCGCACCGTAATAACGCAGCCAAGGCGGCTAACAGAAAGACACTTTCCTGATCCAGTTCCCTCAACAGAAAAACAACTGCGACCTAGACTAAGATGTCGTGTGTGCTCGCATACATCCCGTAGGCCCAAGAAAGGCCAGCAGACATATTTCATGTGTAAAGACTGCAATGTAGGACTATGTGTCGCTCCTTGTTTCAGAGAATACCACACACTTCTGAATTACTAGAATTCTGTCGTAAAATTTTTGTCAAGATTATTATGTTCAGCTTATTAAATATTCAGATTCATAACCATTTTGTTATTCACATTGTTTGATTTCATTCAACTTATGTCATAAAAAGCTTCTTCCAATCATATTGAGTCTTATGTGTTTATACATTTTCTGATTTTGTTTTTTATCTACAGCAAAAAGATTTTTGTAAAAATAAATGTTGAAATTCATCCGTATTATAATTTTCTTCATCAAATTATGGCTTTAGTCTTTAGAGAGAGAGAGAGAGAGAGAGAGAGAGAGAGAGAGAGAGAGAGAGAGAGAGAGAGAGTAAATTACTATTTTGCGTTTAATGTTCCTTTTCTGTCCTTTGAAGACTGGATATCATAAAATATAAAATGAGTCGGATGTAATGTAAATCTGATAATCATGGTATTGATGATTTATGATATATGAGAATAATAATAACAATATAATAACCGTTACCATGAGATTAATGAATATAGACAATGTTGTTGTTATTATTATTATTATTATTATTATTATTATTATTATTATTATTATTATTATTATTATTCAGAAGGTGAACCCTATCCATATGAAACAAGCCCACAGGGTCCTCTAACTAACATTAAGAAATTGTGTTCATTCAGAGTGAAATAACAGAAGGTAGTAGGAAATACAGAAAGAGGAGATCAGTTATTAGAAAACAGATGTACTAACAATAAATAAATAAAAATGTAAACAAAGTATTAAATACAAGATGTATTGCATAAGGGTAGTAATGCATTACATTCACTTGAACTTTTGAAGTTCCGTTTGCAACACATCCTCAGTAAAAGGCTGTTCCACAGTCGTAAGGCGTGAGGAATAAAGGTCCCTGGAACTGAAAGTTCGAAGGCGAGGTACATTTACTGCACATTGATGCTGCTGTTCAGCGAATCTGGTTGCTCTCGACAGCAACAGGGGATCAGGGATCAACTGAGAATGTGAAAGATATGTCAAAATACAACTTATGAAAAAGTGACAAACAAGAGACCATCCGTCTATAGTCCAAGGCATAGCTGCCAAAGAAACCTTCCACCTCGAACCACTCTAAAAGATATAAATCTCTGGCAGAAGCAGACATCTCCCGGAGAACAGTATCCTAGTAAAGGAAGGACAAATTACCTAAAAAATGTTGCACTGATTTAATCACTCATATAAGTATATGAGGACTTAAGAACAATACCCAACTTTCATGCGGCATTTGCTGACATTTTCATTAGATGTTTCTCAAAAAATAAGATGTAAGTAAACAGGTACCACTAGAATAGTTGAAGGAAAAGAAAAATATCTGTAGAAAATTATAACAGAATAAAATGATCTACAAAACCCTACAACTTCCCCGAATATTGGTTCAAAAACAATTGAACAAATTCCAAAATGTTAGTGATTAAATATATATATATATATATATATATATATATATATATATATATATAAATATATATATATATATATATATATATATATATATATATATATATATCTATATATATATATATATATATATATATATATATATATATATATATATATATATATATATATATATATATATATATTTTTATATATTTCATATAAAACAGTTGGAAATCAATAATCATTTTTGTAACAGGAATTTATCCAATTTTTATTTTTTTATAGGGTAGGTGTGAGTATGTGTTTGTATTTTACATACACACACACACAAACATATATACATATATATATACACTCATATATATGTAATTAATTGTATATATATTACACATGAAAACACACACACATATATATATATATATATATATATATATATATATATATATATATATATATATATATATATATATATATATATATATATATATATATATATATATATATATATATAACTGAATCACCAGAATATGGAACGTGATGAATATATAAATAAAGACAATTCCACGAAGGAAAGAGAAGCAACAGAGTATTGCAAGGCTTTGAGACTTGTATTTTTGTCCTTTACTTAGCAGACTCGTTTTTCTCTTTCCTTGAGGCATTGCCTTCATATATATATATATATATATATATATTATATATATATATATATATATATATATATATATATATATAAGTACTCACACATGTATATATAGTCAATTATATATATATATATATATATATATATATATATATATATATATATATATATATATATATATATATATATATATATATATATATATATATATATATATATATATATATATATATATATATATATATATATATATATATATTATATATATATATATATACATATATATATATATACATACATATAGTATACATACATACATATAGTATATATATACATACACATACACACACCACACAATTACACATTTTGATCAGCAATGTGATTTATAATATTGATCCCTAGTGAATGTGGCGAGGTGGCAATTGTGTTTACATGTCACATGCAAGTGTGACAGACGACGCGCGTAGGTGGCATTTCAGATGCACGTGTCCTGTTGACAGAAATGAACTGCTTTGTTTTCAGCCGCTGTACCCTCCACCTTTGTCGAATTTGGTGGGCGTGACCGTTGGAATATTAGCTTGAAAATGGGCCCCGGGATTATCCCAAGCCCCGGCAGTCTCAATTCCTTGTTTCATTGACAAATGCGGATTCTGGAACCTCCTTTTTACTTGCGGCTAATACGATTTCCATTCAAGGAGGTTGTTTCCACTTTCCCCTGACTTTTGACCGCCATCGTCAATCAAACATTGAATTGGAATCTGTCCGAAGGACAAGGATAATCAGGCCCTATTCCCAGGTAGTATTCCAGCGTTCAGGGCCACCAAACTCAACACAGGTGGAAGGTAAGCAAGAGCAGAAAACAACGACCGGTCATTTCCATCAAAAAGATTCCGGCATCTCACGTACCACCCACGTCTCAGCCATGGAAATACGATTGTCACCTTCCAAATGTCCATATTCGCTAGTGTCCAAAAATGTATTGTTGTGTCGTGTAATCATTGTTGCCGTTGTCATGGATTCATATATATATATATATATATATATATATATATATATATATATATATATATATATATATATATATATATATATATATATATATATAGATGCAGTAATGTGTGTGTGTTTGTACATATACTGTATGTATGTATGTAGGTGATATTGAGATGCACGTGCTTTGACAGAAATGACCTGCTTTGTTTTCAACTCGCTGTACCTTCCACTTTGTCGAATTTGGTTGGCGTGACCGTTGGAATAATTGCCGATTTTGGAATATTCCTTTATTACTGGCAGCTTATTTATTTGTGTTGTTACATTAATTGCATAATATCTATATCACGGATCGCTACTATCACAATATTATCATATAAATAAAACAGGTTAATTTGCAGCAAAACAACAAATACAAACGCTATTACAATGATTGTTTACGATTTCGTGCGTCTGGTAGCATGCTACGGGTGACTACCGTTTGAAAACCTCCGGATTGTGGTAAGTGTGAGGTCTCATCTCGGCCGTAATCAAAGGGCTAATGAAAATTAAAATAATTAATAATTTCCCATATTTTGGTAATCATAGAATCAACTAAAAACGATTATTAAATAAAATTATCTAAAAATGAAAAAAATCCCGTAGGGTGGGTCTGCCCAGACCCAACTTGCACCAGATAGGGTTAAGAGGCTGGCCAGTCTTGGAGGCCTTTGGGCCTCATCCTTGAAGTTCTTGGGCCCTCTCCAGGCCTGCTTCCCCAGCCTGGCAGGATACCTGCCTTCCTCCGAGAAGCAGCCTCTGGGTCGGACCCTTCCCTTCAAGGCTGCCCTCAAGAGACTGGCCAGACTTGGAGGACTTTGGGTCTCATCCTTGAAGTTCTTGGGCCCTCTCCAGGCCTGCTTTCCCAGCCTGGCAGGATACCTGCCTTCCTCCGAGGAAGCAGCCTCTGGGTCAGACCCTTCCCTTCAAGGCTGCCCTTAAGAGACTGGCCATCCTTGGAGGACTTTGGGCCTCATCCTTGAAGTTCTTGGGCCCTCTCCAGGCCTGCTTCCCCAGCCTGGCAGGATACCTGCCTTCCTCCGAGGAAGCAGCCTCTGGGTCGGACCCATCCCTTCAAGGCTGCCCACCCATCCCTTCAAGGCTGCCCTCAAGAGACTGGCCAGCCTTGGAGGACTTTGGGTCTCATCCTTGAAGTTCTTGGTCCCTCTCCAGGCCCGCTTCCCCAGCCTGGCAGGATACCTGCCTTCCTCCGAGGAAGCAACCTCTGGGTCAGACCCTTCCCTTCAAGGCTATCCTTAAGAGACTGGCCAGCCTAGGAGGACTTTGGGCCTCATCCTTGAAGTTCTTGGACCCTCTCCAGGCCTGCTTCCCCAGCCTGACAGGATACCTGCCTTCCTCCGAGGAAGCAGCCTCTGGGTCGGACCCTTCCCTTCAAGGCTGCCCTCAAGAGACTGGCCATCCTTGAGGACTTTGGGTCTCATCCTTGAAGTTCTTGGGCCCTCTCCAGGCCCCTTCCCCAGCCTGGCAGGATACCTGCCTTCCTCCAGGAAGCAGCCTCTGGGTCAGACCCTTCCCTTCAAGGCTGCCCTTAAGAGACTGGCCATCCTTGGAGGACTTTGGTCCTCATCCTTGAAGTTCTTGGGCCTCTCCAGGCCTGCTTCCCCAGCCTGGCAGGATACCTGCCTTCCTCCGAGGAAGCAGCCTCTGGGTCAGACCCTTCCCTTCAAGGCTGCCCTCAAGAGACTGGCCATCCTTGGAGGACTTTGGGTCTCATCCTTGAAGTTCTTGGGCCCTCTCAGGCCCGCTTCCCCAGCCTGGCAGGATACCTGCCTTCCTCCGAGGAAGCAGCCTCTGGGTCAGACCCCTTCCTTCAAGGCTGCCCTTAAGAGACTGGCCATCCTTGGAGGACTTTGGGCCTCATCCTTGAAGTTCTTGGGCCCTCTCCAGGCCTGCTTCCCCAGCCTGGCAGGATACCTGCCTTCTTCCGAGGAAGCAGCCTCTGGGTCGGACCCTTCCCTTCAAGGCTGCCCTCAAGAGACTGGCCATCCTTGAGGACTTTGGGCCTCATCCTTGAAGTTCTTGGGCCTCTCCAGGCCTGCTTCCCCAGCCTGGCAGGATACCTGCCTTCCTCCGAGGAAGCAGCCTCTGGGTCAGACCCTTCCCTTCAAGGCTGCCCTCAAGAGACTGGCCAGCCTAGGAGGACTTTGGGCCTCATCCTTGAAGTTCTTGGGCCCTCTCCAGGCCTGCTTCCCCAGCCTGACAGGATACCTGCCTTCCTCCGAGGAAGCAGCCTCTGGGTCGGACCCTTCCCTTCAAGGCTGCCCTCAAAGACTGGCAAGCCTTTTAGGCTTTTGGGGCCAATCCTTAAAGGGCTTGGGCCCTTTCCATGGGAAGGGTCAGACCCATAGGCTGCTTCCTTGGAGGAAGGAAGCGGCCTCTGGGTCGGACCCTTCCCCTCACCAATACTCTTTGCTTTCTCTTACCCTACTTTTCAAAACTGACACTTTCTGTCTCCGAAGGCTTCAGACGATTTGAAGCATCTCGGAGATTGTTCTTGGACACTTTGAAGCTCGGCGCATGCGCGAATGGCATTTCTCTCGTCCTTCCAGGAGCCGGAGACTGAAGGATTCCAAAATGTCTTCAAGGAAAATCTCGAAGGTTTTAGATCATTTCAACATCGCGACAACCATTACTTGTTCTTTTTCTGGCACATAAACAGCTTCTTTGCTTTAAGGAGTCGTCTTCTATAAACTTGTGAGATTCCCTCTTACTGACGATATTGATCATCCCTTCGATTCTTCCTTGCTTCTCCGAAAAGTAATTCTGTGAATCCAAAATCTTTGAAGCAGTTTCTAACACCTCAGGTTATCTACTTTATTCTTCGTCAGCATTCTTCAGTATACCTCCACGCCGATGTCGTCTCTTTTTGTTCCTTTCTTTCTTATTTCGAGCGAAGAACTGCTCCAAGCGGTAATTTTGGGCATCCAAAATCCCTCTCAATCAGCTTAGAAAACACCTCAAGTTCTCTACCTTTTTATTTCGTATAAATTCTTCAGTTCCTCCGTTCCACTGTCTTCCTCTCTTCTTGATTATTTCCTTCCTTATTTCGAATGAAGAGCTTGCGTCCGTGAGTGACAATACGACTGTAGAGGTGCCGAATAATCGCAGAAGGCGGGAACCTCGACTTCATACTGCTCCGCGAAGTAGTCCATATTTTCAGCAGTAAACAATTACAGACTGAAGCTATCTGCCATTCTCGTGATGTACTTTTTCCTCTTGAAAATCTCTTTTAGTCGATCTGCTTCGTCATCCAGTTCATTTTAACCATAAACTTCGCCTTCTTTGCTCACATGCTGTCTCTGAAGGCTTCAAGACGTCTTCCTGGAGGATCCCTGAGATGGCCACTGTAGTCCTTGGTGTCAGTGCACCTATTGAGTGATGGCGCTATACGCATGAGCGGAAAAATTCTAAAACGACTGCAGGAAAAACACGAAGATATTACGGCGCCAGGCGACAATGATTCTTTCTTGCAGCAGAAGGTATGAAATTTTCTTGAAAGCTTTATTGCCACGAAAACATCAATATTTAAAAAAAAAAGAAATTAAAAATTTAGTGAAAAATCATCATCGTATCCTTTTCTCTCGTGAAAATTTGGGAGAAATATATATATATATATATATATATATATATATATATATATATATATATATATATATATATATATATATATATATATATATATATATATATATATATATATATATATATATATATATATATATATATATATATATATATATATATATATATATATATATATATATATATATATATATATATATATATATATATATATATATATATATATATATATATATATATATATATATATATATATATATTATATATATATATATATATATATATATATATATATATATATATATATATATATATATATATATATATATATATATATATATATATATATATATATATATATATATATATATATATATATATATATATATATATATATATATATATATATATATATATATATATATATATATATATATATATATATATATATATATATATATATATATATATATATATATATATATATATATATATATATATATATATATATATATATATATATATATATATATATATATATATATATATATATATATATATATATATATATATATATATATATATATATATATATATATATATATATATATATATATATATATATATATATATATATATATATATATATATATATATATATATATATATATATATATATATATATATATATATATATATATATATATATATATATATATATATATATATATATATATATATATATATATATATATATATATATATATATATATATATATATATATATATATATATATATATATATATATATATATATATATATATATATATATATATATATATATATATATATATATATATATATATATATATATATATATATATATATATATATATATATAGTATATATATATATATATATATATATATATATATATATATATATATATATATATATATATATATATATATATGTATATCTATATATATTTATATATCTATATATATGTATATATATACATATAGATAGATAGATAGATATATCTCTCCCGACGACGAGGGAAAAGGATACGATGATGATGATTTTCGCTACATTTACATTTATTTCTTTAAAAAAATGCTATTTTCGTGGCAATAAAGCTTTCTAGAAAATTTCACCCCAGGGGAGGACAAGATCAACTTGGAAATTATTATTATAGATAGATACATATACATAAATATATGTATATATATATATATATATATACATATATTTATATATATATATATATATATATATATATATATATATATATATATATATATGTGTGTGTGTGTGTGTGTGTGTGTGTGTGTGTGTGTGTGTGTATACACTGGTTTGTGCGTCTGTGTGCGTTAATTTTTCCCAATAGTTAAAAATAAGGTGGTCTCAAGAATTTCTGTTTCCTGAAATGGTCATCACTAGCGCCCAGTAAACCAGTCAGCTTCGGGAGAAAAGTGACCTCTTTTGTTTTAACAAGGCTTCTCCATTGCCATTGATCACCTTATTAAGGGAGAGAGAGAGAGAGAGAGAGAGAGAGAGAGAGAGAGATGGCTGCCTCCAGCAAGGAATGATTAAGTTTTTTCGCATAGCAGAGTAAGTTATAAATATATAGTTTTTTTATGGTACCAGCATCAAATTATAATAGTAGATTTTTGAAGGATACAGAGTAGTTTAAATCGCTTGTCTTATTTAAAGAAAAATTCTTCTTCGGAAAAGAAATAAGTTTTAGAGTCTTCAAGAACACTATTAAAGACGCACGGAAAACTTTTCCAATATTCCTGGAAAACCTGTCTACCATATACCTTGGAGGCTTGTATTTCAAGTCAATGGTCCCTGTATGCTTGTCCCGTATGAATTGGATTCATATTCTAAAAAAAAAAATAATATTAATAAAAAAATACTCATAGTAGCATGAGTCTTAAAATGAAGTAGCAAATCCACAGTTGTATATTTATCTTTAAATATATGTACATATACATAACTGTGGAATTGCTTCTCCCAATAATAATAATCCAATAATAATAATAATAATAATAATAATAATAATAATAATAATAATAATAATAATAATAATACTGAGATAATATTAAGCAAACTTTTACTGATGAAGATGCAATTTTTAATAATTTTAGTAGGACATTTTTAAACAACTTTTAGAGCTGGCTGTGCTGGACGACCTTTGCCTTCAGTTTGTATAAACAAACTGAAGGGATGGCCATGGGATCACCACTTGGTCCAATTTTTGCTAACATCTTCATGTGCTCCTGGAGGAGCGCATAATAGAAGAATGTCCCATTAGGTTCCGCCCTCTATTTTATCGAAGATATGTTGACGACACGTTCTCCTATTTCGTCATGAATGTCATGCAGAGTCCTTTCTGGAGTTCGTCATCCGACAACATCCAAACATAAGGTTCGCTATGGAGAAGGAGGTAAATAACAAACTCCCTTCCTTGATCTTATTATTTCCAGAGGTGACTCAGGTTTTACACAGGTGTGTATAGAAAAATACATTTACTGGTTTGGGAATTAATTTTTTATAGTTCGTGTTTCTTTCATTTGAAACTGAACTCTAGTTTTTAACCCTCCTCCATAGGGCTTACACCCACTCGTCAAACTGGAAGAGTTTCCACGATGAGATATCCTTTTTAGTGAAATATTTCAATAATAATTGTTTTCCATCACGACTTTTTTTCAGATCCCTAAATAAACTGCTACTACAGAAAATGACTCGGCAACACCTGAATCGACTGTGCTGAAACTAAAGATGTATGCAAGTTTCCCTTTCGTGCATGATGATACTTTTAGGAGAAAATGCACAGCCATTATTCAAAAAAGAGTTTTCCAGCTTTAAACCTGAAAATCATCCCGAAAAATCCCTTTACAATAGGGTCTCTGTTCAGAGTCAAAGACCGGCTCAGTCCTCTGTTTTCGTCCAGCGTTGTTTACAAGTACACTTGCCCGGGATGTGATCACGGGATATACATATGTGGGATGCACGAGGAGGCTGTTGAAGGTCCGCATAGATTCCCACAGGGGCATAAGTCATAGAACAGGTAGCAGGTTATCTAATCTGAGCAATCAAATATACGAAATCATTCAAAATTATGTAAAACTTATATTGACAGCAAGGATTTTTCCATCCTAGGCCGAGTGCAGAACAACAACGACTTAACCATCCTAGAATCCATAATTATCAGGAAGACTGTGCCGTCGTTAAATACTCAATCGTCCTCAGTGAAATTGTTTATAGCCTAGTTTGGGCAACTGGTTTTCCTCACTCTGTTTGTACTTATTTATGTTAGTCTTGTTCTTTCTTTCATATAGGTAGGTTGTTTTAAGATTTTAGTGAACTCCTTTTACTCATTATTGACTTGTCTTGGAATGAGGTGTTTTGTTTTAAATATTTTTACTACATAAAGAGCTGTTGCCATTGCATTAATTTGTTATTGATGTTCGCAAATTATATTATATTTTATAGCCTTGAAAATGCGACTTGAATTCGTCATGAAACGTCGGCATTGAAAATAAACTGTAGATGATGAGGATGCCTTTCCTACTGCTTCCTTCGTGATGTATATATATATATATATATATATATATATATATATATATATATATATATATATATATATATATATATATATTACTAAAAGGACCTCATTCAAACTGCATGGTATCTATAGATACCATCCAGTTTGAATGAGGTCCTTTTTAGTAATTTAGTTAATGCACAGAACAATTGTGTATGTGATAAAGTTAATATATACGTATGTATACATATATGTGTGTGTTAGTGTATTAACAGATAGTTAGACACACAGATAGATGCATAGATAAAAGAGATATATTATATATATATATATATATATATATATATATACTATATACACATATATATATATATATATATATATATATATATATATATATAGAGATAGATGCATAGATATAAAGATATATATATATATATATATATATATATATATATATATATATATATATATATATATATATATATATATATATATATATATATATATATATATATATATATATATATATATATATATATATATATATATATATATATATATATATATATATATATATATATATATATATATATATATATATATATATATATATATATATATATATATATATATATATATATATATATATATATACATATATACATATATGCATATATATAGTAGGGAGTACGGATAGGAAGAACAGTCAGCTCATCATTGATATATTTATTAATAGGTGCGCTTCAGGATCCCCCATATCCCATCTTTTCTGGCTAAAAGATACAAAAACACTAATTAAAACTGACAACAGAGCTTACAAAATTAAAATGCTTTAAAGATTGAAAAATGACAATGACAAAACAAGAAATAGATTACCTTCAGTAGTAAAGTCCAGAGGATGAAAACTGAATAAGAGTAAACAAGGTTAGCAAGTAAACAAGAAAGGCGGGGGGGTTACTATAGTACGACCGTTTTAGGAAAGACTTTTGCCCCTCTTAAACTGACCATTAACCTTCTGACTTCAAGCTCTCATTGTTTGCGCCTGTTATCAAGCACGTGTACTATAATAGAAAGTTCTGAATGAAGTTTTGTTGTCCCACTTAAATTTTAGATAAAAAAAAAAATTCAATATATGAAAATGATAGATGCAAGAAATTTGGAAACCTAGATGTGCTTTCATTTTCAGTTTTGTTTATTTGGATGCTGTACTGAGCAATGTTCTTGAGTTACGTCATCTACTATAGTTTTTATTACTGTTCCTTTGCTGTTATCGAAGTCATATAATTGTGATATAGTTTTGAGCTTTTGAATTGTTTTCTTTCGTGTATGCCTGATCCGTCTTTACCTCCTTGCTGTATCAGGTTGAATTTTCACTGTGCAGCTATAAAATAGCTCATAATAAATATTCTTTAAATATTGTTACACCCATATATATATATATATATATATATATATATATATATATATATATATATATATATATATATATATACAATATTTAAAGAATATTTATATATGAGCTATTTTATAGCTATTATGACAGCTGAAAATTCAACCTTGATACAGCAAGGAGGTAAAGAGGGATTACGGCATGCAATGAAAGAAAGCAATTCAAAAGCTCAAAACTATATCAATATATATATATATATATATATATATATATATATATATATATATATATATATATATATATATATATATATATATATTACACATTTATACAGTATTAGATTTACCTGTGCTTTTAAAGCACTGTCATATGATACTCATCACTGCTGTGGCATTTCTGTTATATGTAGATTTTTAAAGATATTTCTGCCACTTTCTGTCGAAAAAACAGATCTATATTTCAATTTATTTCAATTTCAGTGTTCAACAGGATATCACACAACAAGGAAAGCAATAAATTTATTTACAATCGAAGTATGAGGAGACATTACTTATGAAGAATCCTCGTCAGAGGATGCTACATCGATAACAAAAGAATCTATATATTTATCAATGCAAACATCTCTTGAAGCGTCATCTCTTTTTTATATCTTCGGCATGTCTCACATCATTAGCCCAGTTGTCAGAAGATATGGATTCAATTGCTTCTTTGACCAAAGGAAGCAGGTCTGATTTTTAAATGATTCTTCTTTGCCACGTATGATTTCACCTGCGCCCATATCAGTTCTGTTGCATTATACTGGCAGTGATATGTAGGCAGCCTAACCACTATGTCCATGATCTCTTGCCAGTCTGTCAATCACGTAATCATTTTCTTTACATGAATGTCTTTGCAACTTTACTAATTTTTATTAGCCAGTCTTTAACTTCATCCTTTTGGCAGACATTGTCGGAGGTTTATTAATTCGAACTGAATGATAAGAAGCGTTATCCAACACTATGATGGCAGATGGCCCTATATTGGGAAGAAGCTGGGTTTTAAACCATTTTTCAAACACTGCAGAATTCATCTGAATTTCTAGATTGCGTATCCCTTGTCAGCTGGGTGCTTGATCATTGATAAAAATATTACCCAGAAATGTGGTTAATATTGCAACCAATATTGTGATTGTGTCTACTTACTCTCCAATGTTATTGATGTACAATTAGAAGGAATAAATCATAGGTAAAAATTTTTATTCTTATCTCTCTCTCTCTCTCTCTCTCTCTCTCTCTCTTTTTTTTTTTTTTTGCCCAGCTAGTGGAATAGTAAGCGGAACCATAAAATGATGAACATTCTTTATGATTAGTTTTCTGACGAATATACAAATAATTTTTAACTATAATACACAACTGTGATGTAGCTGTCCTTTACGGATTCAAACAGAATTAGAGAAAATGACAAAAAAAAAAAAAGACTGTCATCCTCAATCAGTGCAGTGCTTATACCTCTGGCAACACTAAACCCCGATATATACAGTAGTACTTATCCTATGTTTATTTATTTGTGTTGTTACATTAATTGCATAATATCTATATCACGGATCGCTACTATCACAATATTATCATATAAATAAAACAGGTTAATTTGCAGCAAAACAACAAATACAAACGCTATTACAATGATTGTTTACGATTTCGTGCGTCTGGTAGCATGCTACGGGTGACTACCGCCTGAAAACCCTCCGGATTGTGGTAAGTGTGAGGTCTCATCTCGGCCGTAATCAAAGGGTTAAGTCAAGATCAGCACTGAACTTTGTTATTATTTTCCGCGCAAATTTACTTCACCTAAATTAGTTGGAATAACACAAATCGATATTTCCGCGTCCATAACTATATCCTTTAATTTGTTGAGCATTATTATTTTACTAACCAGTTGTGATGAATTTAATTTGTGATACCTAACTTTTATTTTAATTTTTGTTTTTTTACTGCATTTCGTTTTAAGATTTGTTTATTTGTGTGGTAGTAGTGAATTTTTATTTCTCAATGCCAACTGAATATTTTTTTGTGTTGTTTGTGTTAAGTTATCTCTTCTTTCGATTTATTCGACTAAATTGGATCTATTTATTTACTACTATCTACTAAAATTAGTTTATGCCAATACGTAATACCCGAAGATTAAATGCTTTAAACCCATTAGTTGCAAGGAGCCAAGCCCATAACTTGGCTATGGCAGGAAATACTCAAAATACTGTGGTCACAAATCTAGTTTAATTACTAAAAAGATATCATAAAAATACGAATGAGCAACTTTAAAGTGATACATAAACAAAAGGCTATGATAGAAAGACACCAAGAAGGACTGAAACCGAAAGATTATAAGACTGCAGATGAAGCATACATAAAGAGAGAAGAGAGAAGCGGAATAAATGATAAGCTAGTAACAACGTTTACAGGCCCATGCAGAGTAACCGAAATCCAAGAAACTAAACTGAAGGTAAGAAGAATGAGTATTTCAAACCCATCTACCTGTGCAGATTCATTAGAAGAATTTTGGATACATAAGAGCAAAGTTAAAAGAACGCAAAAAGCTAGTGATACAAAAGAAATTGATAAATGCAATCAAGAAGACTTGCAAGATAAAAAAAAAAGATACACTCTGAGAACAAGAAGAGTTAGATTCCAGTAAATTATTTTATGTTATTATTTATGGTCCATTAATATTCCCAGTATTTGATTTCTTTATTGCCGAGTTTACCTTAATTAGTTGACTTAGTAGTAAGTAAATATTTTTTCATAGTTGCGTATCTTACTTTAACCAGTCGGTTTTGCAGAAAAATTCTGGAGTTGAGGGACGCACCAACTTCAGTATACTTTTCTTTTAACCAAATATGGGAATATTTAGGATCACGTAACTAATAACAATGAAGAAAATTCTGAAATCAAATTAACGTTTCAGGTAATATGCAAGATGAAAATACAAGTATTGATGGTGCTCGCTCTGTAGTTACACTAGTCGAAGCTACTGTAACTACATTGAAAGCGACCTTAGCGTTCCTGCGGAAGAGAATCCCATGTAAGACTTAAAAGAGAACATAACATATAGTATATATATATATATATATATATATATATACACCATATTATCCATTTGCTACCTTAGAATGATAACTTTATAATATACACACACACACGTAAATATATATATATATATATATATATATATAT
>NC_089794.1:49994581-50047081 GCF_040412425.1 Macrobrachium rosenbergii | reverse complement strand
GATATAGTATAAATTATTTGAAATTATAATAACAAGCACTACATTAGTGATACAAGGTATTTGAAGTTTTAGATACAGTGAATAGTTCTTCATTGGGGGGTGGGTAGAGCTCTCGGTTAGCACGCTGTTGGCCCAGCGTTCGATTCCTCGACCGGCCAATGAAGAATTAGAGGAATTTATTTCTGGTGATAGAAATTCATTTCTCGTTATAATGTGGTTTGGATTCCACAATAAGCTGTAGGTCCCGTTGCTAGGTAACCAGTTAGTTCTTAGCCACGTAAAATAAATCTAATCCTTCGGGCCACCCCTGGGAGAGCTGTTAATCAGCTCAGTGGTCTGGTTAAACTAAGATATACTTTTTTAGATACAATGAATGGGAGAGAGGAGGCGCATTAACTAATTAAAATCGTTGAGCAGAATGTCCTAGAGAACCTTTATTGATAAATATTAAGGAAAACAGAGAGAGAGAGAGAGAGAGAGAGAGAGAGAGAGAGAGAGAGAGAGAGCAAAATATTATAATGTCAACGCTTATAATTCTTCTTAAGATACCCTGATATATTATATAGCATCAAAATGTTTTTTATGTATTTCTCTGACCATTAGGTATAAAATTGCCAAAACTTTATATAAAAAAAATATAAGTAGAATAACCTTGCTCTGAAAGGTAATGAAAATAATAAGAGTAAAGGACACTTCAGGGCTCCATTCGGAAATTATATAGAGAATATTGTCAAATTTAGAAGCCTAATAATTGCTCTTTTATCCGGCCGGGTGGATTAGCCTCACTTTAACCGAAATTAGCTGGACGTGGTTATTTTCTAAATGGGCCAAATTTGGTGGCAAAATTTTGTGTCTTTTTTCTTTATAAAAGACTTTGTGCAAAAAGAATGGAAGAATTATGCCTTGATAATTAAGCCCCGAATAATTAACGCAAAAGATTCAGGTTTCGTTCATTTTAATTGAAAAAGAAGATGATGGTCATAATTTTAGGGTCTATTCCGTTATTTCTGTTATTTTTCGTCATTTAAATTTAGCTGTTTTATGACTCTATAAAGAAAATCACACTCCTGACTTGATTACATGTTGGTTCAACGATGTATCCCTGAACACCTCTTATCCCCCCCTTTTTTTTATTTTCTGTCTTTAGGAGAAAACATTTCGAGTTCATAGACATGTTGATTTTGTTGGTTTCATTCATGACTTTTTTCTCTCTCCTCTGTTACGTTAACTGAATTGTATTGGAGATGAGATGCATATTCCGAACTTTTTAAATAAAAGTAAAGTAATCACATCGAAGATTTTCCAGAGAAAAACTGCATTGGTTGAAGTCATCTGTCAGCGCTCTGTGTCTTTTACACTCTCCTTCACAAACAGCGGGAATCTTTCGTTTCCTTGCATTGCGCGTTGGTGACAAGGATGAGGATATGTGGTACAAAACTTGCATCTAACTCTATTCGAAACTTCGTAAAAATTCCTTGGTTAATAATATGAAATTTAGGCTATCGAGAGCTCTGGGCACTTTCGGCCATTCATTGCTTACGTCAGTGGAAAGAGGGAGTTTGAGTGGTTAGACAGCAATCTAAAGAGACCCAAGAAATGAAGGAAAAGTAACACAATGATCTAAAGGTGGGATCGGAAGAAAAAATCTCAGTCCCACTGTGAAGAAGAAATATTGAAGAAAGGAAGCGGGAATGGCGGTAAGTAAAAGGCTCAACAGTGAGAGCTGCTTGGGGCTGAAGGGACGCTGCACACACTCTTTAGAATGCCTGCAGTACCCCTCGTGAGGTGCACACTCTTCACTACTCTCCTAAGGGGTGTCCGAGTGTTAATTTTCAGATATTCAAGCTAGCAGAAGAGAATAGCGACTAATATATACACAAATAGACAAATTGACAAATCGGAGATTTGATCTTTATTGAATATATATACTGTCTGAGGTTAGAAATGCATTGGCATGAATACAGCGGTAAATTGTTGCAAGTAGTTAAAAGGGGTTTGCATAAAGATTAACAAATAGCTTCTTCGCGATTTGAAATACACATGAGAAAGCTAGACCGATTTTATAGTTCTCTTCTTAAAATTTATTTGAAACTGATATTCAAAACAGATATGCTCAATCGAACGACTTTGCTCTCAAGAGAGAGAGAGAGAGAGAGAGAGAGAGAGAGAGAGAGAGAGAGAGAGAGAGAGAGAGAGAGGCAGCTTTATATCCTGTAATAATTTTTTGCCTATGTTTTTCAATTTTCTTTCTCACGATGGCTTTAATTAATGCACTGAAAAAAAATGAGTTCATAAGCGAAACGTAACTGACACTAGATTATATGATTTTAATGCAATTTGTCGACAAAAGATAAAAAGAATTCAAGTTATTAATTACATTTGATCTTTTGATCATTCCAGTCCCTTTCAACGCTTAACATAAAACCTGCAGTCTAAATATTAGTTCATAATTTACTTTGCAGACATAAATTTTTTGTGAACTTAATTAATCAAGGATATCAATTCTTTTCTGGCAGCATATACGGCGTTTGCTTATAATCATTCACTAAATGGTAATACAACTAGAAGTATATAATGAACTATAAGTAAGCGAAAATTTAAAAATCAGGTTCAGTTTAAAGTAACCATAATCTATGATACTCCTTAGTAATTAATACTATTATTCAGTAGATGAAACCATTTCATATGGAACAAGCCCACAGGGGCCATTGACTTGAAATTCAGGCTTCCAAAGAATATGGTGTTCATTAGGAAGAAGTAAGAGGATGTAAACGGTAATGCAGAAAGAAGAAATCTCACTTATTAAAAAAAAAATAATCAATAAATAAATAAAAATATATCAAAATGCAAGAAGAATGGTATTAGGGTAGTAATGCACTGCATCTTCGCTTGAACTTTTGAAGTTCCAATTGCACGACATCCTCTGGGAGGCTGTTCCACAGTCCAACGATGTGAGGAATAAAGGTCCTCTGGAACTGGGAAGTTCGTCAGCGAGGCACATTTACTGCATACTGGTGCCTACTGTTCAGCGAATCTGGTAGCTCTCGGCAGATGAAGGGGATTAGGGATCAATTGTGAATGTGAACGATCTCTGTTCAAATACAACTTGCGAAAAAGTGACAAAGAATAGACCATCCGTCGATGGTCCAAGTCATATATTAGGAAATAGAACCTACCACCACAAACTACTCTATCTAAAAGAGATAAATCTCTGGCAGAAGCAGACATTCACACCGAAGAACAGTATTCTAGTAAAGAAGGTACATATGACGTAAAACAGACTACATTGATTTTATCACTTTTAAAAATATATGAGGCCTTACGAACAATACCTAGCTTTCGCGCGGCATTTGCTGAAACTTTCATTAGATGTTTCTCAAAAGTTAGATGTGAGTCAAAAGTTACACCTAGAATAGTTAAAGCTTCAGACTCATTCAGCAAAGTTCCAACCACCTGAAGGGGAGGATGGGGTGGGAAATCTGTACGAGATCTGCTAATCAACAGTGTTTTCGTTTTACTGGAGTTCAACCCCACCGACAACACCATTCCGTGATCTGGTCCATGTTCCTATTAAGGCTGAGGGCAGCTTCATTTCTCATAAGCGAAGACTATTACACACTGAATAATACTGTTTTCCATGCCAACAACCATATCACTTAAATACAATAAAAATAACAGTGGACCAAGGATACTGCCCTTTGGAACTCCAGACACAATAGGTCTTGGTTCACTAAAGACCCCGTCCACAGCAACTCGCTGCTGCCTACCAGTAAGGAAATCTTGAAGTAAACCTTAAAGATATCCACCCACTCCGAGATTCTGAGTTTATAAATAAGTGCCTTGTGATTTACCAAATCGAAAGCAGCACTAAAATCTATTTGAATTACTCTGCACTCAAAACCCCTATCAAGGTTCCCATATTAGCTTTCCTTTGGCAGAAAAAGTTTAGTAAACTGAATAATTAAATATTACTTTTAACATCTAGGCCAATGAGAAATGAAAATATGAAAAGGCAAGTAAATGATGAATTGTGAGAGTGAGGGAAAATTTCAGGAAGAAATGACTGCAGTAGTCATGTAGAGGTTGAATTTTAAGTTGCGAAGAATCAAATACGGTAGTCATCAAATTATGCCAAAAATTTGGGGTCCATGTGTCTCCAATAAAAGATGCCTTGAATTATATTGAGTATGGTTTGGAAAACCAGTGCAAAGCCTATTACCAAGTAATATAAAAATAATGACTCTGTTATGTATATAAAAGATCTATCTCTGGTTTCTTGAATGTTAAATAGTTACTTTAATAATCTGCTTAGGCATATCATTCACTCACTGCATCCGCTGCCAAAAGAAAGTATTGTTTGGTTCAAACATTTAGTAGCGTAGATTTTATTAATTTTCACTAAAATTCATTCTAATGCTTTGCAATAAGTTCCAGTTTCATCCACGCGCGCATTTGAATGTTTCTCGTTACAAAAACAATTTTTCCTGGTTGTTAATCTGTTAGTGCTTAATTTTGAGGTTTTCCTTAAAATACCCAAGTGATTTTCTCCTTATAATTCAGGGGATTATTGAAATTTGATTGATGTACCCTGGTTAAAATATATTGCGATGACCATTGCCTCCATTCAGATGGAATTTAGTCATTATGATGTAATAACATGACCTCATATTTTTTTCATAATAAAAGAAGAGAAAATATAGTTAAACAAAATAGATTCATAATATCAGTTCTATCTATTCCTGCAATTTTGTACTATTTTCTCAAATCTAACGACGAATTCAGTCATTCAGACACTTTCATGTCTGTTCTCCCATTGCTGGAAAGTTTTACTCCTACATTTGGAGCTCTGAAGAGTGAATTTATCGCATGAACATCCTTTCGATATTGGATCACGCTAATTAACTGCACAGACTTCTGTGAAAAAGGATTTTATTCCATTTACATAATTTTAGTAGGGAATTACGCTCATTTATATTAGCACAAGTGACCTGCTATATTCAGATATTTTTCAATTTTGAGATTTTATTTTTACTAGAATTTTTCCATATTGATAATTTACAAATAAGACATTCCACGGGTTCCGAGCAAACTTACTTACTGTAAGCCAGTTGGTAATGAAAAAAAAAACATTCATTGACTGCATAAATAAAAAGAGTACATTTTTATTTCAAATTGATTATTGAATAGTCGAAATCTGCATGCTGATAAAAAAAAAAAACTTTTCTAAGCTCAGTCAGTCAAAGAAAAGATATATAGATAGATAGATGAATACATCCGATAGATAGATAGATAGACGGATAGATAACCATTCCAGTTGCTATTCTAAGTTTACTACAGTCCGTCGAATAGATAGATAGATAGATAGATAGATAGATAGATAGATAGATAGATAGATAGATAGCGTAAAGTTAGGATGCTAACTGAGATTAAACTCCCTCATGAATTCTTATACTTGCAACGTTACATAATTATATACATTACATGTCTGATTTGGCGTTAGGTCCCAACTAGCCCGTGTGTGTTGTACTAGCTCATTCCTCAGTCATTCTCTTGGTGTAGTTAAGTTCCTATTTTAATCTCGTCTGCCTTCGCTTCTCTTTTAGCTTAGAAATGGTCAGTAAAATATAAAACGTATTCTTTCAGTATTTTATTATGACATGTAATCTAGTTGCTTTTTCATCTCATATTTCTCCCTAGACTAGAATTTTGAATGAGCAGGTTTTGATAATATTCAAATAATTCAATATTATTCCATTTCCAAACCAGTTCCAAAACCAGTCAGGGAAAGATCCACTTTCCTCCAGTGACATCCATTTTCATTTTTCCTTTTACTTTATGTAAATCATAAACACACAACGACACTCATCTACAGTATTTTCGGTTCAGTTGAATATGAATTAGAATTAACACCCTATTTGTCTTTTTAGAGCTTTCAGCGGTCATGCGTTTTCCAAAGAGGTATTTTTCTGAAGTAGCCCGTTCTTAAGAGCTGACGGTATATATCGGCAGCCGAGATAATGAAACTTAATCAGGCTTAACGGAATGGAGATCGGCTTTGAAATGTTATTCACTTACATTTTCGATTTGCTTTCTTTAATGAAAGAATTCAATCTTTCATTAATATGTTTCTTGTGTTAATTACTTCAACTAAATCTCAAGGTATGTTTCATTAAAACCTTTGAAAAATCAAAGAAAAAAGATAGATAAGATTTTATGTTATCGATCATAACAGAGGCACAAATCACTTATTCACTTTAAACATACAGAATTTACTGTATATCTAATACTAAACGTTTCTTTCAGTGCGGACTTTCAAAAAAGCTTTTGGCAGAAAATGTAATTAATCCGTTTATTTATCACATACGTTTATCGTAATCTGATTAATGTAAAAACATAAAAAAAAACCTTCCCAGTCGTTCAAAGCTTATTGTTGGTTTCAACAATTTTCATCAAAAAAATAATTGGGGGAAAACTTTTAATTAAACTGAAACATGTAAAGTTGGTTATTAGGTTATAATCCAGCACACAGCCTGTGTATGATCTTTTCTGTCATGGAATTTCTCCCAAAGAGCATATTTTTTCTTTCGACTGTTCCCTAGTGATGAAATACGTATATATTATCCATTCTCATTATAATTAGGGATTATCTAGGTTTAACTCAAATAATTTAATGTCGGGAAAATTCATATAAATGCGATACGGAAATGTTCCTCGGGCAGTTTTTATAAAAATCTACGACCCTCACTATGTATATAAAATCTAGTTGTTTTAGATGTGCTATGTGGTAAAGATTTAGGAAAGAAGATAATTGGAAAATATGATGTTACCGTGTGGTATATATCCCCCCTCATATTAGGGTGGTGCCGTGGGACCACCGGAAGTCTTTGAACAGAGAGGATATCTAGTTTATGTGATGTTTTCGTTATAACTTGGCTCTGCCCCAAACAGCAGGTGCGACCATTGAGATAGAAGTATTTCTAAAACCTCCAAAATTTATTGTTGAGAAAACAAAGAATTTTATGAGTGATTTTACGTCCGCTGACAGCTGTCTTGCCAGGTAAGTCTGTTCTCCCCAAAATCAGCCCGTGTGGACATTTACACATAAGCTTTGATTATACGAACCAGTTTCCAAATTTACATCCTTCTTCATACGAAAACAGGTGCATAATTTTTTTTTGTTGGTAGATGATTCCCGTCCAGAAAGGCCCCGAGACTGAATTCTATACGAATTCGCAACATCAGCAGCAAAAAGAGACATTTTATTTGGCTTTAAAAAGTTTAGGCTGCCATTCAGCGCTTAGGACAGTGAAAAGAGGGAGTAGTTGGACAGCAAGAAAAAGAACTCCAGAAAACGAAGGAGACGAAACACAGCGATCTAAAAGTGAAACCTGGAGAAAATATCACTGTTCCACCAAGAAGTGAAAGCAAAAAGCTAAAATGTGGGTGCACTGGGGGCCGAAGGGGCACTGCAAGCAACCCTTTTAATGCTAGCACTGCACAACTTGAAGTGCACTAATGGCACTACCCAACTCCTGGGAGGACTCATTTGACAAACATAATGTATTCTTTTTAGAATTCTCTTGTCTTTCACAATATCGATCACTGAAAATCCGTCTCTTTCCATTTAGATGTCTTAAAATCAATTTATAATTTTCCAGTTCAGCTCAAAATCTCTATCGCGTTATGTCAAGATTTTAAATCAACTCTTATTCCTTTCCGTTTTCCTATTTCATTCTAGTTAACCCTACACGGCCTAGTGTCTACAATATTTTCTTTCTCCTTATGTTGTCACGTTCCACCTACCACATCGTATCTATCATCACTATCCAATAAACTTCCTCTGTTTTTTAATAGTACTTTCCTATAACCACTTAAAAGTTCTTAGGAAAATATTATAAACAAGACAAAGTAGGAGATAAAAGCCATTTTGAATCTCTTAAGTGTCTAAGAAGTATTGAGTATCAGTGAAACATTATCTTCTATTCAATTTTTACAGATTCACCAGTGTATTTATTGCTTTTAACATAGTTCTTTTATGTGCTGAAAAAATGTTTCACTATTTACAATTTAAGTTAATATTTTTGTAATTTCCAAAGTAATATAATATAAATTTTACTAGTTTCAATGGTCATTCCCACTTTATTTGTGTTATCTTTTCTTAACTTTTTCCCCCTACTCCTCAAAGCAAAGGGAATCTTAATATTTGCTGACTAGGATAAATATTTTTCAAATTAAACATATACCAATAACATTCAGGAAGAGTTAGGTCTTTATGCATTATGTGAATTGCATAATTTGTTAGTGTATAATAAGAAAGGCCACTGATACTTGTGTATATAGATAAATAAACCCGTATAGCCTGGGGGAGAGAGAGAGAGAGAGAGAGAGAGAGAGAGAGAGAGAGAGAGAGAGAGAGAGAGAGAGAGAGAGAGACTATTGATTATCTTTAAAAGTTTGGATCACCTTCCCGAAAATTCTTAACTAGATACTATGGTAAGTACAGGGTGTCATTAACAATATCTTCAAATAGAGTACAGTAAGTCATGGTGACTGAAACAGAAAACTTTTGTTTTATACTTGCTTTCTCTTCAGATTTTCACTCGGCATTAAAAACAAAAGTGACGTTTCCTATAAATGAAACAAAGATATACTGATTTAGAATACTTTGTTATACATGGACATGGTGAATGTTATGTTGCATATGTCATCACCCCTTGAACCCAGTTAACTATCTGTACGCTACCTTGCTTACCATTCCTTCTTGTCTCTAATTTTTCTTGTCAATATTGTTAGATTTATTTAATAAATTGTGTTGATTTGTCAAGTTATATTTGAATATATTTTGGTTCGCTTTATTATTTAAAGCAATGCACAATTACAGGAGATACTTGAGGTTATAAGAGAAATTATTTTCTCTTTCCTGCATAATCCTACAAGTAATGCGGCTACTTTTATATCAGTATGGGCTCTACCAAATTGGCAAATGAAGTAATTGGACTAACATCATTATAATGGCCTCAGTCGTGGCTGATTTTACTGGTAATGAAATTGATTATTCGACAGGAAAGTGAAAAAGAAAATGAGTATATTATAGAAATTAATAATTTAATTACCACCTACGATCTCTCTCAAAGAATGAGCTAAATCCGTGAGCTGCTAAATTAAAATGGATTAATATTCCTGAAAAATAAATTTTCCGGGAGTTTAATGTATTTTAACGGGGCAAACATGTAACCGTAATTTTTTAAAATTCTGTACACTTGGCAGTACACAGCAAAGTTAGTATTATAAGCTCCATTTCTGAATAATGACTAGAATCATCTCCGAATATTTTACCACATTTTAAAATATCCACTCATTCATGAATTTCAATTTTATCCTCAGGCTTTTACACGCCATCAATTTATAAATGAATTTTATTCGGAGAAAGCGGACGATTTTAATGTTTCTGAAAACATTCTAAAATAAATACAAGACCACTAATTTTTGTCTACTCAAAAATCAACCTAATGGAGAATAGAACAGATTAAAAAAAAAAAGTTGTTGGATATTCTGGTCTTTCATTTCATCTTTAGAACAAATCTATAATACTTTTTTGCTTACCAACTTAAGCGTCACCTTTATTTTCTTCTTTTGTTTCAATCATAAGAAGACAGTCTCATCACTAGACTGGGCCATGTCTTCGAACTTATATGGTAAGCATTACTTTTCTTGCTTAAATTCTATACTTGAGTTTTGAAGAATGTACTTTCTTTTTTCCATCTATATGAATTTCAAAGGTTTCCGTAAATAACATACGGTGGACACGGAACTGAACAATTCACTGCAGCTTTTACGATACAGCTCCATTAGCGGTGATTCTAGATGAAAATCTAATGGTAGAAGTGTTGATCAAAAAATAAATTTTCTACTAAATATTTCACTATACTTCTCATTTACTATGAATTAATTAGTTTAATGGAGCGTGATACTGTCGTGAAAGAAAATCTATTCAGTTCCTCCATACCAATAATGGGGAAAGTTGCTTGCCATAGAAATTGCTTAATCAAAACACCTGAATAGAAACAATATGAACACAGAATGTTCTAAGCATTCTTATGGAGTTTGTGTCGCTTAAATAACAATAAGATTTTCTATTTTTTGCTACAACGGAAGTATAACAAATAGAAAAAATTTATTTTTGATTACATATCAGAACAGCCAAAGTAACATTTTGTTAAATATTTACTAAGAGTATCTTGATTAATATAATACTTTTCGATACTCAAATAAATTGTGCTCTGTCGAATAGTAAGATATATATTTCAGATCAAAATACGAAAGCAATGAAACATACGAGCAAATGTAAAAAAAAATTGTGTATTGCAAATGAATTGATGCGATTCAGTACTGGAGAAAGTACAGAATATGAGACAAAGAAAAATCGTTCTATATCTTTCCGAACATATGTTGACAATCTTATCGTCCTGGGGCACAAGAAAATTTAGAACATCGAATTTAATTCCAATGTTTGATTTGTGTACTGAAGTGTTATGGTGCGATGACATGACAACAGTTCTCAAAATGGACGAGAGAAGTGTTTTTGGATTATCTTTAAATGGCAGAAGTCTTTTTTTAAGTGAAAATGTATTAATTTACTCTTTAGTACACGATTGATACAGAGTACAAGATCTTTTGATCAATATTTTCACTGTGTTGTAAGTAATATACCAAAAATCAGTATATATACTAATAAAAAGAAGCTAATTCCTACGGTTTTCACAGGCGACGTTTGACAGGACCTGTAAACGCTGACAGCTTTAAAAAAGAGAGAAAAGTTAACTTGACGGAAATAATGTTGTTAAAAAGTTAATAACTAAGTACAGGCTTTAACAGAACGGAAATATGTGAAGAGCCAGTAACTGACTACAAAGATAATACCTATATGCAAAACAAGGTAGTTACTTGATTGTAATACTTTTGATGTCTCTGGACTATGCGCAGATATGCAGAGCAAATGACTCTTCTCTCTATGTTGATAAGAATTTTAGCTTAGGCAGAAAAACAACTTTAGAGGCTTACATTACTATCCATTAAATTTTGGTCTTTGGTCAGTTTTGAAGAAAACGACTTAGTAATTTGTCATTGACCCGGTGAGGTGAGAAGATGAAATATACAGTCGTTGTTTTGCTCATACCCATCATCGTCATTAGAATAATCATACTTAGAAGAACAAGAAAATTTAGGAGAAGAAGAAAAACGAAGAGTTAATAGATACCCTTTGCAATAAAAATCAAATGCCTCTCATATTCCTCCCGTCTTCATTGTGAAGTTGGGAACTAAATCAATGTATCAAACATGAACGGTGGAGTATAACTGGACAAGTTAAAAAAAGAATTCCTTTAAATAAAGGAAGAAAACAGTCTCATAGATTAAATACTGAGCAAGTGAGCAGCTTTAGGTACCCAGTTTTTTGATAAAAAAAAAAAAAATAAACAAAGTGGCGTTTGAACACGTGCTTCGTCACGCAGAGCCCTGTAAATATTTAAACTTTTGCAAAAACTATTTAACAAAGGTAGAGGATATAGTAAGGAAAAAATCTGCATGGCCATTAAAATAAAAGATAAAAAAACTGTTCTAATTATCATAATGTTTATATCCTATGAAGTAATAAATATTTCAACAAAAATGATCGATTATAATTTTACTAAAATAAAAAAAAATTTGATTAAGAAATCTCATTGCTGTATGAAGGGAACACATAAACTGAGGAAATGATCATAATCTTTCGAAAATAGTTCAAGTGAAAGTCCGTAAGGTATTCATTATGGTAAGTTCATTTATTTTCTATTTAATACGATAACCTCTAGCAATAAATTGAATATAGAGTTGGTTCAGGTCCAAGGATTAGTAATTAAACCTGCGGATACTGGTAAAAAAGAAGACCATTCATCAAAAATAAAATTCTATGAAAGTTTTGAGTCTGAATGAAAGTTTGTGAAAGAAGATTTGGCCTAGTAGTAACGATACAATTATAAATTGTAGAACACAAATCGAATTAGTTAAATAAGAAAACTTCAATATATTCCTAGTATAAAACTAAAATTAAGACCTCAGTAAAATTAACACGTTAAAGGATTGGAGAGGTCGAAAAATATACATATCACAATGCATAAAAATTTCCTTTTTCGTTTAACCTGGATGCTGTTAAATGAGAGAAAACCATAAATTGGCTTACACTAGTGTAAGCCTGAAACTCAGGGAGTTAATGTGAATAATGTTGTTAAACATCACTATCATTTTCGAGGTAATATATTCCCTTGTTTATATTATGTTTTCCTTGCATGAGGAAGGTTTGTTTACTTTCCTTTTTGATGCAACAAATTTGTAAATTTAATTACTATGCTGTCCCTTTTTCTTCCGGGGATTTAATTCATATATATATGATATTATATTCAAGATTACTATGCAGATCTTCCTTTATATTTATAGATAAGCCTTGAATATTATTAGCGACAATACATTTCACCTATGAGAATCTCTCTCTCTCTCTCTCTATTTTACTAAATTCAGACACATACACACACACACACAAACACACACAACACACACACACACACATATATATATATATATATATATATATATATATATATATATATATATATATATATATATATATATATATATATATATATATATATATATATATATATATATATATATATATATATATATATATATATATATATATATATATATATATATATATATATATATATATATATATATATATATATATATATATATATATATATATATATATATATATATATATATATATATATATATATATATATATATATATATATATATATGTTATATATATATATATATATATATATATATATATATATATATATATATATATATATATATATATATATATATATATATATATATATATATATATATATATATATATATATATATATATATATATATATATATATATATATACATATGTATAAATAAAAGAGATTAAGGAAAATTTGTAATTCAGCTTAAAATTTAACCACTCTTGATTGTATAATTAATAACTATAAAGTTTCTGGGAAACAGTACAATTTTCTTCTTGTTCAGTGGAAGAAGAAGAAGTAGAAGGAGAAGATTAAAAGAAGAAGAAGAAGAAGAAGAAGAAGAAGAAGAAGAAGAAGAAGAGAAAGAAGAGAGAGAGAGAGAGAGAGAGAGAGAGAGAGAGAGAGAGAGAGAGAGAGAGAGAAATTCCCGTATATTATTAGTAAAATTGCTCATCTTTTAGGCAAGTTATTTGATTTTAAAACTTTCAATATTAAATTTAAATCAATTGTCTTCAAACATTTGCAATCTTCCTTCTAGACTGCTATCCTTTTGAATTTATCGAAATAAAAAAAAAAGACAAATCAATCCCTCAAAATTTCTGGTCCCCCGTGACGAATAAATTAAATCGAAAGTGATTCATTTTATATTCACCGTCAAAATCAATGGAGGCCCCTGACAAACTGTCAATATTACGTTTAAATGATATGGGATGAAAACATTCCATTTTAGACAATTTGATTAACATTTGATATGAAGAGATTTTATGGAATAACATTCTGAATAATAACATTCTAAACACACACATACATGCACACACACACTCACACACGCACACATGCACGCATATATATATTTTCATGATGCTGCCTTGTAATACATATATCCTCCTATAATTTTGATATATTTACTCTTTTTTTATGTATTATGTGTAATAATAACAAATTATTGAAATATCATATCAGATCTCAAAAGAGCTAATGATTTAAATAACTTAATAGCCTAATTTAGAATGAATAATATCTTTCTTAATAAAACCGTAGTATAAGGAACATGTACGTGTGTCCTAGTGAGGACTTGTTTCATTTCAATTGTCATCATTTGAGATAAGAGAGAGCGTTTTGTTTTGGGTTACACAATGAAAAGTTAGAATAACAATTGCTGATTAGTTCTGGAAATCCACTCGAGTTTTTCATCTTGTTTATGACATACGTCACTCATAATTATCTGATTGCAGTATGTTTCGATCATATAGATGTTTCTGTAACAGATTCGTCCCGTACGAGAACAAGACGAGTGATTTCGTATTGTTATGTGCATTGCTCTGATCACGTACACCCCTTTGAGAGAAAGATAAACATGTCCCGATTGCTTTCAAAACATTTTGCTGGGAAGACGTCACTTTCCTTCTAGAAATTTCTCCATGGTATCTAGCACTCAAAATGCTTTAATGACATCACCTCCCTGCTTCTCTTTTGTATCTCGTAACCAAAATGCTTTAATGACGTCATGTAATTGTTTCACGTGATGCTGGAATTCTGAAATCTATTCATTCTGGTTTCCGAGAACAATTAGTTTGGTTCCCTCTCTCTCTCTCGTTCTTAAAAAGAGATTACTTTTAACATAGTGTTTTGTGGTCACGTATTAGCGTTAACTTTTGAGATCTGAATTTAGTAAAATTATTTAATTTGTAACGGCGCCTGGTAAAGAAATGTGTTTAGTGAAATTAGCGCAGCTGCAAAGGGATTTTACAGAGGTCTTCACAAGTTTGTGTATGGTAATGTGAATTTTACTTATTGATACCATGGTATAATAAGTTAGGGAAATTTTGCCTAGGTGAAGTTATTAATGATAAATATTATGTGTATTTTTGTGTGTTTTTCTGTTTGCAATCTCTTCATATTTTCAAATTTTTTTATGTTTGTGATGTAACATTTATTTATGTAGCACTTTAAATATTTCTTTGTAATTTAAAATTGCATACTTGATTTAATTTTTCATTTATTAAGATTTTCTTTTCAAATCTTGATTGATTCTTGATAGTTTAAATTTTGCTTGATTAATTTAAATTCCTGATAAAGTTTTTGTGAATTAGTTTTGCTTCATAATTTAATTCAAGAATTAAGTTTTGTGTTATTTCAAGTAATAGTAAATTTTTCAGATTGTGAATTGTACTTATAAATTTTGAATTTAAAAATAAATTTTTATGTTTAATATTTTTAGAAAAAGTGTTTTATTTATTGACCACCAGTGAATAGAATTGATTGTATGTGCATAAGGCAAAGTGATAAACATGTTTTGTTCTTTTAGTTTTGCTAAAGTGAGTCAAGACCAGGGAAACAGTTAAAGTTGTGTGATGGAGTGATGCCCCTTTTTCTCTAGAATATTTCTTGTTTAATTGTTGATACCTCACACATATTCTGATAAATTTAGTTTGATTTTTCAAGTGATTAATAAGTTTTTGAAGGGATCACTATTACTTTAGAATACTCAGTCACAATTCTTATTGTTATGAGAGTTCAGGTATCTGGCTGAAGTGAGGTATATTTTTGAATTTAGAGATTAGTTGCATAATAACCAGGTACATGGTACGCATCGTGATATATAAATAATATACACACATATATATATATATATATATATATATATATATATATATATATATATATATATATATATATATATATATATATATATATATATATATATATACATACATACATACATACATACATGTGTGTGTGTGTGTGTGTGTGTGGCGTGTAAGTCTCTTGTCAGTAATCAAAAAATATATGTTTTTATACTGTAATGTATACTTAATTTACTGATTAAATTGTAATAAAAAAAAACACTGCATTAGTGTTGCGTGGTATTTAAAGTTTAAAATACGATGGATGGGGAAGAAGAGGACCATAAATAAATAATACCGTTGAGAGAAGAGAAGGTCGAAAAAATAATGGTAATTTTTATTAGTATAAATAATATAATTAGAAATAGTGGGTCACTTCCTAGTGAAAAATACCAGTAGTTTGTTATTTCGGAAAATATTGAATCAATCATAATAATTTAATGATTTATACTGAATAAATCCAAAATTATATCTTATGTGCGTGTGTGTGCGAGAGAGAGAGAGAGAGAGAGAGAGAGAGAGAGAGAGAGAGAGAGAGAATCAGCAAAGTATCAGTAAGATGAACGCTTAGACATCTTCCTACGACATACAGATATATTAAATAGTAATAATAAGTATTCTATGTACTCTTTAACCATTTGAAATAAGGTAATTGATGTGCTAGGATCTCAAGGAGGAACTGGGTGAAACCTCACAGTTGCATTGAGAAGTAATAGCTAGAGATGTTTGACAGGAATATTAAAGAAAAGAAGCAGAAATGGAGGTCAAGTAAAAGGTCAAACAATTGGTGTAACTAGGGACTGAAAGGATGCTGCTCACAGCCTTCACAGCACCACGGGAGGTGCACTGAGGGCACTATTCTCTTAGGGGACATGAGACTGCTTTTCAGATAACCAAGGCACAGCGACTGGAATAAACACAGGTAGACAAACAGACGAATCGGATAAATGCTAGCCGTGGTTAAAAATGCTCTGGCATGGAAAAAGCAGTTAAGGACTTACAAATTCATTTACAAATTGTTTCTCCACCCTTTGGAAAACATGAGAAAGCTAAACGATTTTTTAGGTTTCTTTGATACTGACATTCTAACCTGATATTCTCAATCATGCAATTTTGCACGAGAGAGAGAGAGAGAGAGAGAGAGAGAGAGAGAGAGAGAGAGAGAGAGAGAGAGAGAGAGATCCAGTCTTCCTGTATCCTGTAATAGCAGTTTTTCTTATTTTACAATTTTCTTTCTCATGAACGCGATAATTGATTTACTAAACCAATGCTGGATTCATAAATGAAAAGCAATTAATAATAAATTATAGGATTGAAAAGTGATTTGCCAAGATATGAAAAAAAAAATTTAAGTTATTAATCACATTTGATCTTTGATCATTCCACTCCTCCTCGAAGTTTAACATAAAACATGCAATCTCGCTATTGACTCCCCATTGAATTTTTCTTTGTGAACTTATTTAACTGGGATGGGATATCAATTCTGTTAAGATTAAAAAAAATCGCAGTAATTGCTTATAAATGCTCACTTAATGGTAGCAAATTGGAAGTAAGTTATAAACCATCAATAAAAGTAAACTGAAAAATTAGAATAAATTTAAATTAACCATTAACTATGAGAATCTTTACAATTATCATATTAGCTTTCCCATTGCAGAAATTGTTTAGTAAATGAAATAAATTAACGATCACTTTTATATATTTAGGCTAATTAGAGATGAAAACATAATGAAAAGGGAAGTAAATGATGAATTCTGGGAGTGAGGAGAAATTTCACGACGAAGTGACCTCAGTAGTCAGATAGAGCTTGAATGGTAAGTTCCATATGTACCCAATATGAAATAAATAGCCAAATATGTCCTCATTAAATTATGCCAAAAATTAGGGTACAGGTGATTGCAATGGGAGATGCCTGAACTATGTTGTATGTCATCTTGAAAAATCAGTGCAAAGTGTAACAAATACCGGTAAAATAATGGTTCTTTTATTCGTATCCAAGAATTGTATCTGATTCCTTGAATGTCAATTAAATGCTTTAATACTCTGCATAGGAATATCAATCACCCACTGGATAAAAAGAATGCATCCACTGCCAGAATATTGTTTGGTTAAAACATTTAGCAGTGTCCATTTCAAAAATAATTTTTGTTCACTAAAATTCTTTCTAATGCTTCCTAATAAGTTCCATTTTCATCCATGTGCACATTTCAATCATTGTCCTGGAATGCTAATCCTTAAGTACTTAATTAAGAGGATTTTCTGAAATTACCTAAATAATTTTTCCTCTGAATTCTGAAGTTTATTGAAATTTTAGGTAGCTAAAGGAAAATTACTATAAAAAAAAACAGAAGACGATTATTGGATAGTGATGAATATGAAGTTGTAAGCGGAACGGGGCTACACGGTGAGGAAAAGAAGTATTGTAGGTATTGAATCATGGAAGGGTTAACTAGACTGTGCACTAGGAGATCTGGAAAGGAAATGAAAGTTGTTTTAAATTAGAGATTTTTATGTGAAATGGGAAATTGTAAATTAATTGACGAAACATCTGAATGGAAGGAGACTGATATTACAATGATCGGTATTGTAGAACACAACAGAGTAAAAAAAAAATACATTATGTTTTTCAAATGTCTCCTCCCATTAGTGGGACAGGGTCGTTATTAAACTTCAAGTGGTGCACTGCAGGCATTAAAATAGGGTGCTTGCAATGCCCCATCGTCCTGCTAGTGTACTCACTTTTTTAGCTTTTTGCTTTACTTCCGTTCCCGCTTCTTTTCTTCAGTCTTGCTGTCCAACACCTCGAACTATCACTTCTTAGTGAAACTGCGTGGTTTTCTCCAGGTTCTACTTTTAGATCGATGTGTTTCATCTTTATTTTCTCGTGTTTGTTATCTTGCTGTCCAACAATTCTAACACTCTCTTTTCACTGCCTTAATCTTTGAAAGGCAGTCTAAATTTTATAGAACTAGATTAGATGTCTCCTGTGGGAACGGGAATTATCAAGCAACATAAAATTATCCCCCTGTTTTCTATGAAGGAGGACGTAAATTTTGAAACTGGACGGTATAATCAAATCTTATGAGTTACTGTCCACATGGGAAGATTTTAGGGAGACCTGACTTTGTTGGCAAGACAACTGTCAGGGGACGTAAAATCAGTCATAATATTCTTTCTTCTCTCGACGGTAAATATTGGAGGTTTTGGAAATACTTTTATCGCAATCGTCACAGCTGCTGTTTGGGGCAGAGCCAAGTTATAACGAAAATACCACATAAACTCGTTATCTCCTCTGTTCAAAGACTCCCGGTCGTCCCACGGCCCCACCCCTTTTTATGAGGGGGATATATACCACACGGCAACATCATATTTTCCAAATATCTTCTGTTCTGAATCTTGACCAAACAAAACATCTAAAACAGCCAGATTTTCTACGCAAAATGAGGGGTGTAAATCTGTATAAAAATGCCGGAAAGGAGCATTCCCTTTCACATTATCAAAATGAATTTTCCCAACATAAATTAGTTAATTCTAGCTGTTCGTTACTTTATTAATATTGGATATTATACATGAAAGTCCACTAACGGGGATAATCGAAAGAAAATTAGATTATAACATAGTAACTAACTTTATATGTTTCAATTTAATTAAAAGTGTTCCCCAATTAAGTTTATGAAAATTGTTGAAACCAGCAATAAGCCTGGAACAATAGGTAATGCTTTTTTGTTTCCTTAGTAATCAAATTATGATACACGAACGTAAGACTTACCTAATTTCATAAACATTTTCTGCAAAAAGACCTTGAAAGTCCTCACCGAAATCAATTATTATTACTGTATACAAGATTAACATTTGGAAAAGTTCCAGTAAAATTAATCTTGAATAAACGTAGAAGGTGAGAATAACAAGTCACCTGTGCTGATACAAACGAGCGTAATTCCATAAAAAATGGTCTCAGTACAATAAAATACTTTTCCAAAGTGGTCTGGACTGTTAATTAGCGTAATTCAATATCAGAATGATGTTCATGCAATGAATTCACTTTCCCGAGTTCCAGATGTAAGAAAAAAACTTTCCAGGAGAGGGAGAACACATATGGAAAAATAAGGGTCAAATTCATTGTCAGATAATTAGAATTGACATTATGAATCTCTTTTACGTGACCATTTTATTCTATTTTATAAAAAAAAAAAAAACGAACCCATATGCTGTTACATCACGATAACCGAATTCAACCTGAAGCGAGCCAATGGGCAGAGCGATAGTACATTAAAAGCTCTTTGGCAGAAAATTAATGAATAATATATTGTGTGATTTAAGAACCACCAAGAATCTCATTAAGTATCGATGAATTATTCATTATCACTGAAACATTATAATTTATTATATTTTTATAGATTCAGTCGTGTATTTATAGCTTTTCACATAGCCGTTTTAAGCGTTAAAAAATTGTTGTCTTATTTATGATTTAGTTAACGTTTTGGTAACTTTCAAAATCATATGAAATGTTTCAGTTGTCATTTTAGCTTTATTCTGCGCAAATTTTTTTTTTTTTTTTAGCTCTTTGTCATAATCTTCAATGCGATAGCTATCTAAATGCTTACCAATTAAGAAAAACATCTTTTGAAAGACATGTATATTGTACATTCTTTTGAAATAACAAAGTGGTGAAAATAACTATGATTTTCTTGAGAGAGAGAGAGAGTTTGATTAACTTCAAAGGAGTTTGGCTCTTGATATTACCTTACCAGAAATGATCAACTATATACTACAGAAGTACAGAATATTATTAACAATATTCTCAAATTCTATATGTGATGTTAACGACGACAGAAAAATGTTGTTTTATACTTGCTAACTCTTCACATTTTCTGTGGGTATTAAACTCAATTTTGATGTTTCCTGCCAACAGAATAGTGATAAGATGGCTCAGAGTACTTCGTTATGAATTACTGTAATGAACAACATATGCCATGTAGATGTCGCCATCCCTTGAATCTATTTAACTTTCTTTATGCTGCCGTTCCTGCAATTCCTATATTTTCTTCAATTTTTATGGTAAGTACTGATAGATTTCTGTAATAAAATTGTGTGTAAGAAAGCCATTGCTAAAAGAGATACCTAACTCCCTCGTTATATTTCTTAAATTAATTCATATTTATTTTATATTTGAATATGTATTATTCATTATTTATTATCTGAATAATGTAGAATTGCAATTAATACCCAAAATTATAAGGCAAGCTATTCTATCTTTACAGGATATTCAAAATGAGGCTATTGTTAACATCAGTATGGGCTCTATCGTAACTGGCAAATGAAATCGTAAGTCTAATATCCTTATAATGGCTATTGTCGTGGATGATTTTACATTTATGCAACTGATTAGTTCGACAGGAAAGTAAAAATTACAATGAGCATGTTATAGGAATTATTAATTCAATTAACGCCTGCGATCTCGAGCAAAGAAATGAGCTAAATCCACGAGTTGCAAACAAAAATGGATTTACATTCCTAGTATTTTCTTACATTATGGAAAGGGATTTTTCAAAGCGTTTACCCAATTTAAATTGTAGAAAAATATAATAGAAGTTTTACAAAATTCAATAGACTTGGCAATACACAATAAAGTTAGTATTATAAGCTTCATCTCTGAACACTTACTGAAATCGCCTCCCAGTATTATACCACTTCTTTGAATATTTACTCATTCTTGAATTAAAATTTTACTTTCATGTTTTCACGCAGTCATTGATAAGGGAATTTTATTTGGTAAAGGGGCACGATTTACATATTCCTGTAAATAGTTTAAAATAAATATAAGAATGATTATTGTGGCTATCCAAAAATCACACTAGTTGAGAATAGAATAAATTCCTGAAAAAAATGTTGTTATATATTCTGGTCTTTGATTTAAACTTTTGATTAAAATTATAATACTCTTTTGTATACTATCCTAAAGTCACCTTTACTTTCATTTTTTTATATATATTATAGTCATCCTGGACTGGGCCGTTCCTTCGAACGTATGAAGTAAACATTCGCTTTTTGCCAAAAATACTTTTCCTGCTTAAATTCTATATTTGAATTATGATGGATATCTTTCCATTTTTATCTATATAAATCTTAATGGTTTCCATATAAAAAAAAAAAAACACGACGAACGAGGAACAGAACAGTTTAACAAACCTTCTACGATTAAGAACCGTTTAATTGTAGAAGCTCCATTGAACTAAAGGCCTGATTATTGGTGATTCTGTTTGAAAATCTCGTAAAAGAAAATCGAAGAAAAAATTTTCTTTACTAGATACTCCATTTTATTCTTCATTTATTTAAGAATTGATTAGTTTACTGAACTGTGATACTGTATTTGAAGAAATTCTGCTTAGTTCCATACAAAGTTATGAAGAAAAAAAATGGGGAATGTCGCAATTTATGTCCTGGATTAAGGTTTCTTATATAAATTTTTCGTTCAAACAACCTAAATCGAAACAGGAAATGAAAGAAGAAAGCTCTAAACGTTCTATGGAGTTTGCGTGTCTTGAAAAAAAAAAAAAAAAAAAAGATTGTGTAAAGGAACAGCAAAAGCAAATTATTACATTTTTACTCAGAGTATCTCAGTGAATGTAATGCTTTACAATATTCACATAAACTGTTCAGTATTTATGAAATCAAAATACTAAAGTGATGAGACATATGAGTGAAAAAAAAAAACGTGTAAATATGCCTTTGCGATGCGACTCAATACTGGTGAAAGTCAAATGTCACAGAATATGAGATCAAGAAAAATCGTCCTCTTTTTTTTCGAAAATATGTTGACAATTTTATCGTTGTGGCGCACAAGAAAAAAGAGAACATCGAATTTAAATCAAATATTTTTTCCGTCA
The DNA here is from genome assembly GCF_040412425.1 of Macrobrachium rosenbergii. Taxonomy (NCBI): domain Eukaryota; kingdom Metazoa; phylum Arthropoda; class Malacostraca; order Decapoda; family Palaemonidae; genus Macrobrachium; species Macrobrachium rosenbergii. The sequence continues at coordinate 50,024,728 of NC_089794.1, read as the reverse complement.
CTCAGCTTTGAAAAGAAAAACGAGGTGCCGTTTGAATATTTGTTTCTACTCGTAAAGCCCTGTAAATATTTAAACTTTTATAAAGACCACTTGATAAGGGGACGGGGACATAGTGAAGAATGGGATTATTTATTTATCACGTAAAATGGTTTTCATGGTCATTAAAATATAAACGATGGAACGGTACTAAAAATCATAATGTTTACATCCTATTAGGAAGGGCTCAGAATAAGCACCTTGAAATGAGATTGAATTTATTGCTCTGATATAATAATGGTCGAAATTTACTAAATCACGAAAGTGAGATTTATATATGAAAGTGTTTTATGAAGGGAACACATAAAAAGCGAAAATATTTTGAACTTGATGAAAATTTAATCTATTACCAGCAGTCATTTGGTTCCAGTGACGGTGCATACGGTATTCCTAATAATAAGTTCACTAACTCGAACAATGTATTAGGATAACATTTATCGCTTACTTTCTAATTAATAACAACAAATTCCTACAAAAGGTTCATTGAAGAATAGTTTCAGGTCTGAAGGGGAGTAACGAAGCCTGAGGCTACAGGTAAACAAAAACTGGCCATTCATTCAAAATAAGATTTTCTGAATAAAGGTAAAGTTTTGATTCCGAATGAAAATTTCAGAATGAAGGTTTGATCTAATAATAATGATACGATCATAAATTATAGATCATAATTCGATGTTGATAAATAAAGAGACTAATTTATATCAAGCATGAAACAAAAAGACAAATAAATAAAAACTCTGTCAAATTAACACGTTAAGAATTGCCGAGCTAAAAAATGTATTTATAGCACAACCCACATTATAGAATATTAGGAAAACATAAATTAGCTTACATTGGCATAACCCTGAATTTCAAGGTTAATGTGAATAATTTGCTAAAGATCACTGTCATTTTCGAGGTACCCTTTTCACTTTTTGATGCATCAAATATGTAACTTTAATGACTATCCTGTCTCTCTTACTTCAGTGGATTAACTAATAAATAATTTTAGATTAGAGATTAGGATACAGAGCTTCCTTCATATTTATAGATAAGCCTCGAATCTTTATGGCAACAATTCATTTCATGAATGAGTGTCTCTCTCTCTCTCTCTCTCTCTCTCTCTCTCTCTCTCTCTCTCTCTCTATATATATAGGGAAATAACAGACGTGTATGTAAATATATGTATAATCTTATATATAGCCCCAGGATATATATGTTAATTTATGTAGAAGGGTTCAGGAATTATATATTTTGAACAAGTGTTGAAGAGGAGATATATTTTGGTGGAATGTTTACTAAAGGTAATGTGGTGAATACTAAGTTTTGTTAATATTCTTGGTAAAAGAGAATTATTGTGTTTGAATAAGCTTTAAAAAGAAGTGAGTCTGACTTTTCTTTTTATAAGAAAAATTATATAAAAGATTGATGTAATTTTTAAACACATTATTGGTGATTGTGGCGTGTTCATTTTTGTGTGTCGCATTCTTATATGTCTGTGCTATCATATCATTGTGATTTTATTGTTGACGTGTTTTGCTGGTAATTTCTTAGCATTTTGTTAGTGCCTACCTGTTATAGGGATTTTTGGAGAATGTTATGTGGATTTCAATCAGTAATATTTTGGTGACTGTTTGTAATTCTTGAATCAGGTAAATATTTGGCACTTAAGTAATAGTTAATAGTTAGATTCTTATATAATCAGATTGTTTTCTTGATAAAGCAAAAGTTTTGTGAATTAAACTTGATTAAGAGATACTTAAATCTTACACTGTTTTCCATTAATGGTAAATATTTTGGGATTGTAAACTTTACATATAACTTTTGAACTTAGAAATAAACCTGTTTGTTTAAAGTTTTTAAAACATAGCGTTTCATTTTGATTACCAGTACTTACAGACATTAATGAGTGCGTATAAGGTAAGTGATATTCCTGTTTGTTCACCTAAGACTTATCTAGGCAAAATAGAACCAGAGAGACAGCTACAGTGCTGGTTGAAGTGAGACTCATATTCCACTAATCTGGATATAACTTAATAATTGTTACCTCATCCATAACTTGATAAAGTTACATTGATTTTCTCCAGTGATAAGTAATGGTTTGGGATCATTATACCTTTAGAGATTCAGTCGAAGCTTTGTTATTGAGGTTTCAAGTATCCGGTCGATGTGAGGTAACTTTTTGGTATTATCATTTGTACAACAGATTTGTTGGCCTATTTGTGTAATCGCAAACCAGGTGCTTGAGCCTGAATAGTCCATATTACATATTTATATATATTGTTGTTTATATATATATATCAGAATATCATATATATGCTATATATATATATATATATATATAAAATATTTTATCCATTGTTTGTGTGTGTGTTTTCATATATATGATAGGTATATATATATATATATATATATATATATATATATACATATATGATATATATATATATATATATATATATATATATATATATGTTATATATATATGATATATATATATATATATATATATCAGTATCCGTTATATATATATTATATATATATATATATATATATATATATATATATATATATATATAATATATATATATAAATAAGTCCTCACAACAAAATGAAAGGAATTGGTACCAAATTATATACTTCATCCTGGGGGACCATTGAAATAAATTACAAATATATATATATATATATATATATTATATATATATATATATATATATATATATATATATATATATATATATATATATATATATATATATATATATATGAATATATCTGTGTGTAATAATATAAATGATCGCCCAATAAGCTCTTGGCCTTCATCAGAAAAATGTAATCGGAGGAATAACATCATTTTTCTAAATAATCTCTGAAACCAGAGTACTATATAATCTCTAATTTGTAATCACTAGGTCTACAGAAGTTGAGACTTTGCTATCCCGTCGGGAACAAGATTGAATCCGCGTCCCTGCTTACGCCTTCACAGAATGGATGACTTCATTATTGTTCCCAAACTATTCAACATGCAGGAAGGACTTAAGTTTAGAGAGCGAGATGGTTGGCCTGAGGTGATGGGTCTGGTGATTATCTGCCCTCGGGTAACGATTCCAATTTTCTCTGCGTTTTGTTTTGATCGCTTTTTCAGAATTCAGAAATGTGATGAGCCATAGTCCATATTACTGAGTTTGTACCTTTCTGAAGTTGTTTATTAGGATGACACTCTCAGAATCTCAAAGTATCTGCTTTGTCAATAGGCCCAGTTGCTAGACATTATTGGAAAACCTATTTTCGTCCATTGCTTGCTCCAGTTGTTTGTTTTCCGAAACTAAAGGTAAATAAATACCAGCTGACGATATCACTGAAGACAGTCGTGACCGAAGGAAGCTCATATTGCTCACCCCTCAAAGACTTCCTTTTAGATACTTGACATTCCTGGGAAATCGGTAATCTATATGTATCCGTTCGTGTTGGGATTTCTCACACAATAACGGATCTGTTATCAGGAAACTGAGCCTCAAAGTTACCTGTGAACAAAGGATGGAATTTAAGCGACAAAATGGAAAATCCTAACCGCTGGAAATATAATACGCACAAATAAAGACAAACTTTATTTTAAAGGACTTCACTGAACGAATACTACCAGAGCGGTAAAAGCAACGAAAATTCGTTGCATCTGGAGAGACATAAATTTAAATACGTTAAATAATACAAAGATGAAAACTGTCAAATAAGAAAATGGATAATGTTTTCGTTCCTTTGCCTGAAATAAAATAGCGTGATGTGAATTCAACACAAACAATGGGAGAATTTTATTGTTCTCGCCGAAATAAAAGGGATTGAATAGTTCCGTCCCATTAAAATAATTAAATCAATAATAACTATTGTTAAATCCTTTGTTTTACCAACGGAAGGTGCAAGGCATATGTGTTCGTGTGTCTATGTGTGTGAGAGAGATAGAGACAGAGAGAGAGAGAGAGAGAGAGAGAGAAAATATTATATATATAATATATATATATATATATATATATATATATATATATATATATATATATATATATATATATATATATATATATATATATATATATATATATATATATATATATCATATCATAGTTTATCAACATTTTAATCTTTACAGAAGGACAAAAAAAGAGGTGAGTTAGGTAAAACCCAGTTATATATTTTGGTGAATATAAATAATTACAGAAGAATATAGAATTCACATTCGTCAACAGTTACAGGCACAACAAAAGCAAAAGCACAGAAAGTTAGTAATAAAACCAACGATACATAATAAGAGAATGCACTCACCATGTACAAACATACACATAGGCATCAGTTTACGATAGAAAAAGAACTTAAGAAAGAAAGGTATTTATGCAATCTGCCAATACTGAAATAAGAACGATTTTAATTGAGAAAACGTTGGCGGATGCATAAAATTCTTACACCCTTCTAAATTGTGTATCATGGATAATTCTTGATAATGGTCTCCCCAGCTGTGTGGGGTCTTTTTGCAAAACACGGGAAAAAAATTCTTCATCATGACCTGGCGTCTGTTTGCGAAAAGAGGGTTTCCTTCAAGATTATTATTATCAAATTATTATTATTATTATTATTATTATTATTTTTTATTAAATCTTTTATGAACAAAGAATGCAATTCCTCTCCCTTTTCCTAAAACATGGTTATGATAACCATGTTTTTTCACGTCTCCTGTAAACTTTTATACTTTAAGATAGCTAATTTTTTTTATTTCTGTTCAATTAAGATATCAACTCAGTTATGGAATGTTTAATTCATTTGCATTCACTGAAAGTCTAAACAACGCAAAAATATCTGAAAAACAATGTTATATATTACTGGTGGCATGCCGAATAAGGGCTACTTTTATTCACTTCCAAATATTTACTGAAAGACTAATAACAAACCAATACATGAAGATCCAAGGTATTAAGAAATTTGGCTTTTTATCCGTGACAGGAGCCTCGGATGACGTTACGACATTGTCACGAAAGCAAAACAGTGACAGATATCACTGTATTCAGTCGTGTTTATAATGATATTATACATTATTGCTCAACTTATTTTCCTAATCATTAGCTATAGAGATATTTTGATATATAGCTTAGAATTATCTATAGAGAAAACAAGAAAAAAAAAGTTTTTCTGTTAAATTGAGTTTACGAAATTATTTTATTCCCGAAAAATCGTGCAGACAATATCAAAATATTTTTTTATATATTATTGATTTTCTCTCTATTTTTTTGTACGCAAATCTTTTTCTGAACAAAGAATTTAATAGCAGGCACAAAGTTTCCCAGTAATTTTGATATGTTAACGTTATTTATATAAACTTATATATTAACGTGATATGTTAATATGTCATTTATATAAATTTATCATTCTTAGTCCATGAAATATAATGTAATTTGAGTCCCCGTAAAAAGCGTAGAGGTTCCTGCATTTATTTCAGAAAATGGCATCATAAATGTCAGTTAAAGAGCATTTATAATCATTTAATCGAATGACTGTAAATCTTACAAAGCTATCTAACTCAAAGCGATTTTATTCTGCCCTTGTAGTTTTCTGTAAAATAAAACTATTGAGATGGTTTTTTGTCTGTCCGTCCGCCCTCAGATCTTAAAACCTACTGAGGCTAGAGGGCTGCAAAGTGGTATGTTGATCACCCACCCTCCAATCATCAAGCATACCAAATTGCAGGCTCTGGCCTCAGTAGTTCTTATCTTATTTAAGGTTAAAGTTAGCCATGATCGTGCGTGTGGCATCGCAATAGGTGCAAACAACACAGGTCTACCAACGGACCGTGGCTGAAAGTTTCATGGGCCACAGCTAAGAGTTTCATGGGCAGTGGCTGAGAGTTTCATACATCATTATACGCTGTAAAGAAAACTTGATTGCGCCGAAGAAACATCGGCGCATTTTTTACTTGTTTATTAATGAAATGCATGAAATGTTACCTGTGAATATAAGTCAAAATATTCTAAGAATTATTTTTTATTATATTTCACTAAACTTGCAGCTCTGCTTTTTCACAAAAAGAGATTCACATTAATCCATTTACCAGAAAAAAGAAAATATACATTTGTTCAAAGATGCGATTTTTTTTAGAAAATAAAAAAGATAAACAGGAATGAAATATTGTCGCCTCGGCTACAGAGTTTCGCATAACTGTCATTTTATTGGCTTTGGCCCTGCATTCGGTGCCCTGACCCTTTTCGAAGAACTGTGAAAGTTGTGAACAATGATCTATCACTATTTAGGTAATTTTAAAAAATGTACTTTTATTATTATTATTATTATTATTATTATTATTATTATTATTATTATTATTATTATTATTATTATTATTATTATGCTGTTTCCACGACATTCAATTTGCGTAGAGTCTTCTCTATTCGTCATACAATATTTTTTTCGTCACCAATATAGTTGGTATATCAAGTTCCCTAAGGGCATATAAAGGTTTGTTGTCTTAGGTTTATTTTAAGTAATTTTATTTTGCGACCACAAGTGCGCTGTCGACACGTTAGAGGAAATAAATCTAAGACAACACAAATCTTTATATGTCCTTAGGAAACTTGATAAACCAGCTACATGCTGATGAATAGAAGATTGTAAGACGAATAGAGAAGACTCTACCTATACAAATTCAATGCCGTGGAAACAGCCATAATTTTTAACGATACTGCCCTCAGAGGTCTCCTCCCTAATTATTATTATTATTATTATTATTATTATTATTATTATTATTATTATTATTATTATTATTATTATTATTACTAATAATAATAATAATAATAATAATAATAATAATAATAATAATAATAATAATAATAATAATAATAATAATAATAAAATCCAAAGACTGAGGAAGGCCAAGGTCTATAAGCATCATCAAATATAAAGCTTGAGAATATTGGATGTACGATTGTAACTGCATATAAGTCAACTAAATGAAATGACCAAGTTGTCACAGATAACAGCATGGATACTCGACTCGATTAATCAATCAAACAGATTTGGAAGCAAAGATGAAAGGAAATGAGTCATCAGCACCGGAAAACGATGAAAGAAAATTCCTTTAATATCTAAGAAATGGAGCGTCAAATAAAGTTTTATACGTGATTTAATCTTTTCTTGTTATATCTTCTTAGTTAAAGTATTCCCTTTTATTATTCTACGTCTTTTCCTTCATTATATTCATTCTTCCTCATCGTCATCATCATTTTCTGTTGTATCCTATTATTTTCAACTTATCCTCCTTATTAAAGCTATATCGCTGTTTTTTCCACTTCAGCACAACTGCTCTGAAATGGCTTAGCAAACATCTTGAGGTATAATTGACGCCATTACATTGCCTCCTTTTTCAATCTTTATTTTTCAATGCTCCTCCATCGATTACTTCATCCTCTTTCCAGCCGATCATCATACATTATTAAATAACTTTCAGCACAGTCTTAAATAACTTTCAGCAAAGTCTTCTCTTCTTAACTGGAAAGTTGCTGTCCACTTTGACGAGTCAGTGTTGTCTTTCTTCTCTTGTAATATATTTATGGGACCTGAAAGAACTTCTGCAAGATGGAGATCGTCGCCCTTTTAGCCATCAGGAAGTGATCATGACAAAGAGCTTTGGTTTCGCGATGCAGTGGAAAAACCCTACACAGTTGGGAGACCATCTACTCTCAAGAATTGCTCATGATGTAAAGGCGATTTCACAATTTTGAAAGTTGTAATAACTTTATGCATGGATCAGCGTTTACACATTTAAAATTGTTCTTCTATTGGTAAAGAATGAATGCCTTTATATGTAAAGTTCGTTTCTATCCAGAATTGATGTCTATGTGTACGTTTGTGCTTGTTTTTGTTTTGCAATTGGTTTGTGAATATACTAATTACATATCGTTGTTTATAACAATGACTTTCTATGCGTTTGCTTTTGTTGTGCCTGCAACTGGTAGGGCACGTAGTGGGAGGTCACTCTGACCGCCCACCCCCCCTTTCAAGGATTTAATAAGACTAAGATTTTTACATGCTTATAAAGTGTCTTCTAACATGTTCGGCATGTTAGCATTGAACAAAAGTGGCACTATTTTGATTTTCCGTGTGTAAAGAGTAGCCTTCCAAAACCAGCTACAGAATCCAATATGCGTCAGTACCAAAACTTACGAACAATAACATGATAAAAAATGGCGTTCTATTTACACAAATGAGCTATGGTGTGATTCAGAACGAATAATCTTGTATCTTTTTGACCACCGATAAAAAGAAATGGGACATTTCATAAAAAAAAAAAAAATGGAAATAATATTTAGAATCTTAACAGTCACCAAAAACAGGTCTGACATGTTACAACATACTAACAATGAAAAAGAATAGCACCCCTTGGCCTTGGCCTTTCTTAGTGCAAAAGTGACCTTCAAAAACTAATTGTAATAGCTAATACCCCCCACGGTCAGCATTTATGAACAATAATATAACTCAAAAAGCGTTCTATTTACAAAGGCAAAATAAAGTATGATTTTGAATAATTTTTTTAGCCAAATAATTTACAATCGTTAAACTTTTTTGACAATTAGTATTAAATTCAGAAAGAGGATATCAAATTTGCATGAATGAAGTATAAAATGGTATTATAAGTCACCAAAAGAGAAATAATCATATTACTAAAGAATTTAAAGAAACTCATTTTAGAAAAAAATAAGGCATTTGAATTTATAAGTCATTATCTAAATCACTTGAAGAATATTCACATTCTTCATCTATTAGTTCATTTTCTTCATGCCTGACCTCCGATTGCTCCTCCTCTATTATTTCTGGGTCAATGTCAATAAGCGTCTTTGGAAAAATGGGTCCTTCACACCAGATAGGCGCAGAACTACTAGTTCCTGGATTCTTTGTCCAACCGTGATCATTCAACATTGGCAAACTAGTTATTCTTTCATATATGACCGTTTCGATTCACATGCTCCATAGTTTGCACTATTTTTTCATTCTTATCACCAACCATTTTTCGAAGCAGAAGTGCTCGCAACTTGTTTACATCTTTGACTCTGGCGAAAGATTGAATCATTAACTATCTATCCCATAGTTGCTAGCTCTCTTATAGAATTTACTAAGTTTGAGAGTATCCATGATAACATAATGTGTTAAATGAAATGTTATAAATTAGTTAGAAATTATTCAGATGAGTATTATATTCAGACATCAAGGACAAACAAATACTTAAGGTCCTTCCTTACCTTGGGTAGCTATACACCACACATGTGAAACGTTTCAGCTCTTCTGCCAGTTTTGTATCAACCTCCAAGATTTCACCAAGTCTCTTGAATACATCGTGGTATTTAAGCATTTGCTGTAATTTTTTAAATGGCGTTACTTTTCGTTTGCCTCATAATGCACTCGTGCAATCCTTGCAAGTTTGGTTATATTGATGAGCCTTCTATTGGCGCCACTTCCAGTATCAAACAATACTGTCAGTGGCTTCAGCTTGAATGCATAATGTAGAATTATGAAAAACAAATCGCTATCTGGACTCTGCACCGATGCGTATGGGAAATTATTCTCTTTAGCATGAAATAAGTAAAGAACAGTTCTGCTATCAGTTTCCTCCTGAGATGACTCCATAGCAGCTATTTCCTCTTGCTGAACCACATGACTATCATGAGATTTCAGACTGCAAACCTTCCCATCACCTATGATGACTATGTTCTTTCCCTTCAGTCTACTCGCAGCATCATCAATTTTCCAAACTTTGAACATAATTCTGAACAACTGGCTTTATTGTCGTCGTTCTCCAAAAATAGCCTAATATCTGGAGGAGTTCTCATGTTCATCCCCTCTAGAATGAGCTTTCCATTAGATCCACGTCGTCTTCTGTCATGGCTATTCGGTGAATTCTTGTAAGTACATGTCAGTTGAAAAGATGACTTTTTTTTTTTTTTTTACTAAGATGGTCAAGTATTCTAAGGCAGGTGTCTTTAAATGTAGGTGGAATATCCTTTAGCGAATGAAGCATTGCATTACCAACTATAATGCAAAGAACTTTCATCATTTGGCAATTAGCAAGGATCTCCATCACTTGACAAATAATTCACTAAAGCTGCTTTATTTGTTTTGAAAAGAAACCCATCTGGGGTCCCAGTGGCAGGAGGAAATGGCAGTGATAGAATATGCCATGAGTTCCTCGAGGCTGAATTGTGAGGATAGTTGTTGAGACTTAATCAGTATCTGGAAAACAATGCCACCGTGTTCTTGACATTTTCTTGCATTACATTGTGACGTGGTCGGTTTACTTGCTTGTTTGTTTTTTTTCCATGGTCTTAAGTTTTAACCTAGGCACTCTGGCAAAGAAATTAATGTGCTCACTATGTTCACCTTCCATTAGTCTTTCTTGCATGAAAGCAATTTTGGCTTCTTTCCCATCTTCTCTGACTGTAAGACATCCTTTTCAATGTCAGGAGGAACACATGCACCAGAAGAGATATTACAGAGTTTATCTTTGTCAACCATGTTGAATGGGTTGAGCCATCTCTGAATAGTATCAAGTGTTCTTTGCACTGCATCCACATTTCGCTTGATTTCAGATTCACATAGCTCTCTGTGCTTTCCATTTTTTATACTGTCCTCATCCCAAATCATTCCAACCATCTCGAGAGTGGCTTCATAGTGCTTGGTACGTTCTGATGCAGTCCTTATCCATCTTTGATAGGCACCATAATTGTGGAGTATGCCTGAGAGTCCTGCACCTCCGCCATCTCCTCTAGATTTGGCAAATTTTATAAAGGTCCTCTCCATTGTTTTGTCAACAGCACACAGATTTACTGGAATAAGAGACCTTGCAACAGATATAACTCCCTTCCTTGAAAGCTCACTTGCACGTGGATGTGATTCCTTAACGGATAACAAAAAACAGTAAAACCAAGAAAGGTAGCGAGCACAATTCTGTCCACCAAATGAGAGAGAGAGAAAAAAAAAAACACACACAAATCTGCCATGTCCACCAGTGTACTGTGAAAAATAGGCGGGCTATTAGTTTTGACTGCATATATAACGAGAAAAACTAATCAAGAATTATCCAAGAAGGACATCCAGAATTGAGTAGTTTTCCCAAGTAAACTGTTTCTCACCTCTTCTTGAAATGCTATGTATTTTTCCAGCTACTCTGATAAACTTTTATCCTCTATGGCATTAGCCATGTTATCAGGGGTCATAGATACAATGAGATCATTGAAGACATCTGCATTTTCTTCAGTTTCCTGTTGTGCATCTATGAAGCTCTGAAGCAGAAGCCGCTCATATGATTCACTGACGACTTTGAGAGACCATAATTCCTGGCTGTACCTCTTGCCACCGAGAACTTTCCCGACACATCCCGATGTAACAAGACCAGCTTCAATAAGCAATTCAGAATACCCAGATCCAGCCATTTTATGACCACTCATGTTCAAATAATTCATATTGGTATGGAAGGCATTAATTATAACAAATTGGTTTTTTGTATTCAGTAGGATTGTCCCATATCAACGGCAGAGCTTTCATACATACCCCTTAGCAAAATATGGTTATAGTATATAATTGGCCAACCTCTTTTGTAGCTTTCTCGCACCGCTTAAGTAATTCTTTGACAACATTATATTCTGTGTTAGGTTCTGGGATCCAGGGATAGTTATCCAGTAGTGGTCGGAGTGGTGCAATCTGTTGCTGAAATAGCAGTTTGTTTCCCTGTCAAAGCTTTTTGACATAATATCCAAATTAAATAGAACATTTGGCAAATGCAACTTTATTTTCGGTAGGCTTGTCAATGTATTCCAAATTCATTACTGGTCCTCGTCTGATTGATACATGGAAAGCAGGAAGAGCTGAGGGGGATCTTGTTTTCTTACTAGAAAAAACATAGAAACAGTAAGCTATGATGCTGATTGAGATGGAGTATAAATCCCTTGGACCAGCATTATTCCTCCTGCAGTGTTGACGAATGGAGAACCATGAATTCCTGTTAAGTGTTGATAAAGTTGTTCTATTCGGAATGAAACCCAGCATTGTATGGTGTTTTAACATTCTGATTAGTCATACTGTAGATTTTTGCTCCAAGGCTGTGTCTACTGCAGATTCTAATCCCGCTGCAAAGCAGTTGCTTTCACAGTGACCACATCTGTTTAACAATGTTAGTAATAGTTTGCTACGATACAAATATCTTAATGTCATACACAGCAAAATGTATTTGGGTATTCTCCACTCCCCGTTAGTAACAGTACGGCATATATCCAGCGCAACTGACTGAACAAGGCGATTTGCATCACCTGACGTGCTAATCATTTGTTTGTCCATTACAATACTCAAGAACTTCCTTAGCTGGTTAGGTATCACTTCTGATGTGATCTCCAAATCGTTGGCAGAGGGTGGCCATAACAGTTCCTTTGATTCTCTAAATTATTCCACAATTATTCCACTCAAAAGCAAAGCAATTTCTCTAAAAGAATCAGTAGTAGCAAGACTGTATGCCTTACTTACCGCATCTCCAACTGTTATTTTAGTGCTGTATAGTACGAAAAATAGTTGACTGTTTGCCGGATTACACTTAACATACTGAATTTTGGCCGTTCAGATCAGAGTGATTTTGAAGTTTTGGCTTTAATCTCTTGGCACCTTGGTATTTGGGGTTCTTGAAGGGCATTTTCTCTAACTCAGCAGTGTACATTAATGTAAGACATGAAAGCTGAATTACTTTACTTGCTTCGATCACATGCTCTGTAACATATGCAACCACATGATGAAGTGCAGATTTATGGGCATCTTCTAGAGCTGTCTGTGCAGCAAGTGACTAATTATCTTGACTCCTCTAATACTCTGGTTTCTTTGTATACTTTCTTCTACAAGAAGGATGATATCAAGCTTCACAAGCAAATAAATCATATCCTCGTATATGCAACAATAGGTTTTTATCATTGTGTTCCTCTGCTACTCTAATATATCCTTCCAAACTTCTCTTTCGAATGTTTTTTTACTCTCTTTTGTGCGGCTTCTTCCTTTCTTTACATGAATACGGCCAGACTTATCGCAGAAGATACGAGTACAATCAGGGTCAAAAATTATTTTATCTTTACTGGTCCTATGCTTCTTTTCTCTTAAGCTCTCGCCAACAGTTGCACTTACACTTACACTGGAGCTTTACAGTCTGTTAAGGTTGCAAGTAAACCGAAAATAACAGTTGCGATGGTATCCATCGAGATTACGCCTTTTCGGTAGATGATCCTTCAGGCTCAGAAATACGTTGATGCTTTACATTCTGGATATATGTCTATCGTTTTTGAAGATCTTTTAACTCTGAAAACAAGACTAAATTTCCATGTTCGGTGCTCTCGAAATAAATGACAGTTGCCTTGGCGCCACCCCTCTCGAGGAGGGTCTTTTTTTGTTCAGTCAAAGTGGGAGCTCATTTTCTTTTTCTCTATGACATCTTAGGGGTACAACTGGTTACTCAGTACCTGGGATACATGAATATATATCAGAAAGATACTTTGAGTGATTATGTTTCTGCAAAACAGTTTAGAAACTAACCAATTTCTAACAATTACTGTATTAAAATAATAACGATAAACCAAAGAATTATACAGCTGATGGATTGGATAATTTTATGTCTAAATGATTTTACATTAATAAAGATGCCAAAATATCATGTTTACCTTGTATTTCCTTTGGAAGGCACAGGTATTATAACATAAACATGCCTGCCATTGCTAATGATAAAAAAAAAAATGTGATACGAGTATGTTTTTTGCGGCCACTTTACACAGCGAAAAACCAGAGAGTGCCCACTTTTCTTTTTTGTTAACATGCCAAACCTGTTTTGGGACACTTTATAGTATATAAAAATGCTTGGCTTATTAAATCCTGAGGAGGGCTAGTGCCCCACCTCTACATACCGGACTATTATGTATTCTAATTTCTTTTTTAATTACTTGTATTTTGAAAGTATACATGCGTAATTTACCCCACAAAGATATTTTTGGTTACTTTTGTCAAAGAGTTTGTGAACGTGAATGTGAAGAATTTATAAGACAGTGAAAATGATAAAATGAATTACCAAATTATTATAAAAGACTAAACTTACAAACCGCAAAGCGAAAAATTAACTTTTCTCTAAACAAAACATGTCGATTTCACAAAAGATATTGATAACCTTTATGACAGTTTTCAGACCTATTATCATATATCATTATTTTTCTATTGTCCAGCCACACATTCAGCTCATAATAGCTAACTTTTTTATCTATCTATCTATTTATTTATCTATCTATCTATCTATGTAGAGTTAGTATGCATTTTAGTCTATTTGTTACTCGTACCAATTTTTCCTTTTAGTTCTTCTAATTAATCGTCCATTTTACCATTAAGGGACTATATCTTTTGTCTATACCCCACTTCTCTCTACTACAAAAACAAATAAGCAACACACCTGGAGGTTTAAGGTAAACTTCTTCCTTCCACTCCTTCCCTTTTCGTAGTTTCCCGTCGAATTGCCCTCTCTGCCTCTAATCCTTCTTCCTTTTTTGATGTTCCCAAAATTCTCTTTTTCGGCAGGTATGTCTCCCTGGCAAATTTTGTTTAATATTCAAAAGAATCTGACTTTGAGACTCTCTCTCTCTCTCTCTCTCTCTCTCTCTCTCTCTCTCTCTCTCTCTCTCTCTCTCTCTCTCTCTGACATTCCTTTATGCTTTTTCAAATCTCTTTTTCTCTCTCTTCTCTCATTCCTTTATGCTTTTCAAACTTTCTCTCTCTCTCTCTCTCTCTCTCTCTCTCTCTCTCTCTCTCTCTCTCTCTATTACACATGTAAGCACACATATGCATGGACGCATTAAAACGTATACATATGCCTTGCACCTTCCGTCTGGAAAACAAAGGATTTAACAATGGTTGTTATTGATTTAATTACTTTAATGGAGCGGAACAATTCAATCACTTTTATTTCGGAGAACAATAAAAGTCTCCCATTGTTTGTGTTAAATTCACATCACGCCGTTTTATTGCAGCCAAAGGAACGGAAACATTCTCTGTTTTCTTCTTTGACTGTTTTCATCTATTTATGATTTCACTTATTTCAGTACTCCTCTTTTCAGATGCACTTAATATTCGTTGCCTTGACCTTTATATGATTTGTTTCACTTTACCGACGTAGGATTATTCGTTCACTGAAATCATTTCAAATTATATTTGTTTTTAGATTTGAATGTTTTGTTTTCCGTTGCCTCCAATTTTCTGTTGCTTTGCTGCCTTGATCTTTCCGTCATTTGTTTATGGGTAGCTTTGAGGTTCAGTTTCTGATAACAGATCCCTTATTGAACCGGAAGTCAAAGCATAGAATGAACACAAATAGAATGTCGATTTCCCAAAAATATTTTGTGTTTGAAGGGAAGCCATTAATGAGTGTTGAGAAGCATGAACTTCCTCCAGTCACGACGCATCTTCAGTGATATCGTATGCGAATATTAACGCCAGTTCAAAAGTAACGACTATTGCAGTAGTCAATGGACAGAAATAACTTTACCTTCCTCTAAAATGTCAACCAAATGGATTTTGAGACAGTGCTTTATCCTAATAGACCACTGAAGAAAGGAACAAACCCAGTGATGTGGAGTATTGTTCATCAACATTGTGACTGCTAAAATTAACAGTCAATATAAAAGGCAGAGAAAAGGTTCATATAATAATTGTTACCCAAGGGCACTTAGTCACTCGACCTGTCACGGCAGGACAGCCACCTCTGTCCCTAAACTTAAATTTTTCCCGCATGTTGAGTAGTTTGGGAACAATAATGAAGTCATCGATTCTGGGAAGTAGTAAACAGGGACCCTGAATTCTCTAGACCTATCAATTAGTACTCTGAAATCTGAGGTTATATGGAAGAATAATGTAAAACCTTCTTCCTCAATTTTTCACTGTGTTGTAAATAACATTCCAGAAATCAGTATACAGACAAAAAAATAGAAACAAACTTTTGACAAATAAACAGAAGCAGACTTTTGACAAGACCTGTAAACGCTGACAGCTTAAAAAAAAAGAAAAAAAGTTAACTTGACGCAAATAATGTTAAAAAGTTAATAACTAATCACAGGCTTTAACAGAAAGGAATTATGTAAAGAGTCAGTCACTGACCACAAAGATAATACCCATGTGGAAAACAAGGTAGTTACTTAATTGTAATACTTTTTATGTCTGTGGACTATGCGCAGACATGTAGAGCAAATGACTCTTTTCTCTATAATGATAAGAATTTTAGCTTAGGCAGAAAAACTACTTTAGAGGTTTACATTACTGTCCATTAAATTTTGGTCTTTGGTCAGTTTTTAAAAAAACGACATAATAATTTATCATTGACCCTGTGAGGTGAGAAGATGAAATATACAGTCGTTGTTTTGCTCATACCCATCATCGTCATTAGAATAATCATACTCAGAAGAACAAGAAGA
Source organism: Macrobrachium rosenbergii (assembly GCF_040412425.1). Taxonomy (NCBI): domain Eukaryota; kingdom Metazoa; phylum Arthropoda; class Malacostraca; order Decapoda; family Palaemonidae; genus Macrobrachium; species Macrobrachium rosenbergii. Next base: position 50,008,220 of record NC_089794.1, on the reverse strand, counting down.
ATTAGAAGAAGAAGAAAAACGAAGAGTTAATAGATACCCGTTGCAATAAAAAACAAATGCCTCTCATATTCCTCCCGTCTTCATTGCGAAGTTTGGAACTAAATCAATGAATCAAACATGAACGGTGGAGTATAACTGGACAAGTTAAAAGATAATTCCTTTAAATAAAGGAAGAAAACAATCTCATAGATTTTAAGTACAGAACAGGTGGACAAATCTAGGTACTCAATATTTGATCACGGAAAAACAAGGTGGCGTTTGAATAAGTGCTTCGTCACGCAGAGCCCTGTAAATATTTAAACTTTTGCAAAAACTATTTAACAAAGGTACAGGATATAGTGAGGAAAAAATCTGCATGCCCATTAAAATAAAAAATAAAAAACGGTTCTAATTATCATAATGTTTATATCCTATGAAGTAATAAATATTTCAAAAAAAATTATCGATTATTATTTTACTAAAATAACGAAAATTTGATTAATATATTAAGTGTTGCATGAAGGGAACGCATAAAATAAGAAAGTGATCTTAATCTTTCGAAAATAGTTCAAGCAAAAGTGCGTAGGGTATTCATTATGATAAGTTCAGTTATTTTCTAATTAATACGATAACCTCCTGCAAAAAATTGAATACAGAGTTGTTTTAGGTCCACGGATGAGTAATTAAACCTGCGGATACAGGTAAAAAAGAAGACCATTCATCGAAAATAAAATTCTCTGAACAGAGGTCAAGTTTTGAGTCTGAATGAAAGTCTGTGAAAGAAGATTTGTCCTAGTAGTAACGACACAATTACAAATTGTAGAACATAAATCGAATTAGTTAAATAAGGAGACTTCAATACATTCCTAGCATGAAACTAAGATTAAAACCTCAGTAAAATTAACACGTTAAAGGATTGGAGAGGTAAAAAAATATACATATCACAACGCATAATAATTTCCTTTTTCGTTTAATCTGGATGCTGTTAAATAAGAGAAAACCATAAATCAGCTTACACTAGTATAAGCCTGAAACTCAGGGAGTTGATGTGAATAATGTTGTTAAACATCACCATCATTTTCGAGGTAATATATTCCCTTGAATATATTATGTTTTCCTTACATGAGGAAGGTTTGTTTACTTTCCTTTTTGATGCAACGAATATGCAACTTTACTTACTATGTTGACCCTTTTACTTCCAGGAATTTAATTCATATATAATATTATATTCAAGATTATTATGTAGATCTTCCTTTATATTTATAGATAAACCTTGAATATTAATAGCGACAATACATTTCACCAATGAGAATCTCTCTCTCTCTTATTTTACTACACACACACACACACACACACACACACACACACACATATATATATATATATATATATATATATATATATATATATATATATATATATATATATATATATATATATATATGTATATATATATATATATATATATATATATATATATATATATATATATATATATATATATATATATATATATATATATATAATATATAATATATATATATATATGCATACATATAAATAAAAAGATTTGAGAAAATTTGTAATTCAACTTAAAATTTAACCACTCTTGATTGTATAATTAATAACTATAAAGTTTCTGGGAAACAGTACAATTTTCTTCTTGTTCAGTGGAAGAAGAAGAAGAAGAAAAAGAAGAAGAAGAAGAAGAAGAAGAAGAAGAAGAAGAAGAAGAAGAGAGAGAGAGAGAGAGAGGGAAAATTCCCGTATATTATCAGTAAAGTAAAATTGCTCATCTTTCAGGCAAATTATTTGGCTTTAAAACTTTCAATATTAAATTTAACTCAATTGTCTTCAAACATTTGCAATCTCCTTTCTAGACTGCTATCCTTTTGAATTTCTCGAAATAAAAAAAGACAAATCTATCCCTCAAAATTTTTGGTCCCTCGTGACGAATAAATTAAATCGAAAGTGATTTATTTTGTATTCACCGTCAAAATCAATGTAGGTCCCCTGACACACTGTCAATATTAAGATGAAATGATATGGGATGAAAACATTCCATTTTAGACATCTTGATTAATATTTGATATGAAGAGATTTTATGGAATAACATTCTGAATAACATTCTAAACACACACATACATGCATGCACACACACACACACATATATATATTTTCAAGATGCTGCCTTTGTAATACAGTACATATATCATCCTATAATTTTGATATATTTACTATTTTTTTATGTATTATGTGTAATAATGACAAATTATGATTTAAATAACTTAATAGCGTAATTTAGAATGAATAATATCTTTCTTAATAAAAACGTAGCATAAGGAACACGTACGTGTGTCCTAGTGAGGACTTGTTTCATTTCAATTGTCATCAGTTGAGAGAAGAGAGAGCACTTTGTTTGTGGTTATACGATGAAAGGTTAGAATAACAATTACTGATCAGTTCTGGAAATCCACTTGAGTTTTTCGTCTTGTTTATAAAACACGTCAATCATAATTAGGAGATTGCAGTATGTTTCAGTCATGTAGAGGTTTCTGTAAAGATTTGTCCCATTCGAGAACAAGAAGAGTGATTTCGCATTGTTACGTGCATTGCTCTGATCACGTACGCCCCTTTGAGAGAAAGAGTAACATGTCCCGATTGCGTTCAACACGTTTTGCTGGGATGACGTCGCTTTCCTTCTAGAAATTTCTCCATGGTATCTCGCACTCAAAATGTTTTAATGACGTCACCTCCCTGCTTCTAGAACTTCTTTTGTATCTCATAACCAAAATGCTTTAATGACGTCATGTAATTGTTTCATGTGATGCTGGAATTCTGAAATCTATTCATTCTGATTTCCGAGACCAATTAGTTTGGTTCCCTCTCTCTCGCTCTCGTTTTTAAAAAGAGATTACTTTTAACGTAGTGTTTTGTGGTCACGTATTAGCGTTAACTTTTGAGATCTGAATTTAGTAAAATTATTTAATTTGTAACGGCGCCTGGTAAAGAAGTGTGATTAGTGAAATTAGCGCAACTGCAAAGGGATTTTACAGAGGTTTTCACATGTTTGTGTACGGTAACGTGAATTTTATTTATTGATACCATAGTATAATAAGTTATGGAAATTTTGCCTTACTGAAGTTATTATTGATAAATCTTATGTGTATTTTTGTGTGTTTTTCTGTTTGCAATCTCTCATATTTTCACATTTTTTTATGTTTGTGATGTAACATTTATTTACATAGCACTTTAAATATTTCTTGGTAATTTAACATTGCATACTTGATTTAATTTTTCATTTATTAAGATTTTCTTTTCAATCTTGAGTGATTCTTAATAGTTTAAATTTTGCTTGATTAATTTAAATTCCTGATAAAGTTTTTGTGAATTAGTTTTGTTTCATAATTTAATTCAAGAATTAAGTTTTGTGTTATTTTCAAGTAATAGTAAATTTTTCAGATTGTGAATTGTAATTATAATTTTGAATTTAAAAATAAATTTTTGTGTTTAATATTTTTAGAAAAAGAGTGTTTCATTTTTTGACCACCAGTGAAAAGGATTGATTGTATGTGCATAAGGCAAAGTGATAAACATGTTTTGTTCTTTTAGTTTTGCTAAAGTGAGTTAAGACCATGGAAACGGTTAAAGTTGTGTGATGGAGTGATGTCCCTTTTTCTCTAGAATATTTCTTGTTTAATTGTTGATACCTCACACATATTCTGATAAACTTAGTTTGATTTTTCAAGTGATTAATAAGTTTTTAAAGGGATCACTATTACCTTTAGAGTACTCAGTCGCAATTCTTATTGTTATGAGAGTTCAGGCATCTGGCTGAAGTGAGGTATATTTTTGAATTTTGAGATTAGTTGTGTAATAACCAGGTACTTGGTACTCATCCTGATGATATGTATACACATGTGTGTGTGATTCTGTGTATGCATGTGTGTGGCGTGTAAGTCTCTTGTCAGTAATCATAAAATATATGTTTTAATACTGCAATGCATATTTAATGGACTGATTAAATTGTAATAAAAAAAAAAATACACCGCACTAGTGATGCGTGGTGTTTAAAGTTTAAAATACGATGGATGGGGAAGAAGATGACCATAAATAAATAATACCGTTGAGAGAAGAGAAAGTAAAAAAATAATGGTAATTTTCATTAGTATAAATAATATAATTAGAAATAAGTGGTCACATTGTGAAAAATACCAGTAGTTTGTTAAGTGAAAATATTGAATCAATCATAATAATTTAATGATTTACACTGAATAAATCCAGAATTATATCTTATGAATGTGTGAGAGAGAGAAGACAAGAGATCAGAGAGAGAGAGAAAGAGAGAGAGAGAGAGAGAGAGAGAGAAATCAGCAAATATCAGTAAGATGAACATTTAGACATCTTCGCCAGTGACATACAGATGTATTAAATAGCAATAATAAGTATTCAAGCTCTTTAACCATTTGAAATAAGGTAATTGATGTGCTAGGATCTCAAGGAGGAACTGGGTGAAACTCACAGTTGCATTAAGAAGTAATAGCTAGAGATGTTGACAGGAATATTAAAGAAAAGAAGCAGGAATGGAGGTCAAGTAAAAGGTCAAACAACGGGTGTAACTAGGGACCGAAAGGATGCTGCTCACAGCCTTCACAGCACCACGGGAGGTGCACTGAGGGCCCTATTCCCTTAGGGGGACATGAGACTGCTTTTCAGATAAGGCAAGGCATATAGCGACTGATTACACACAAGTAGACAAACAGACGAATCGGATAAATGCTGGCCGTGGTTACAAATGCTCTGGCATGGAAAAAAGTTAAAGTTAAGGAGGACTTAAAATTCATTTACAAATTGTTTCTCCACCCTTTGGAAAACATGAGAAAGCTAAAACGATTTTTAGGTTTCTTTGATACTGACATTCTAACCTGATATTCTCAATCATGCAATTTTGCACGAGAGAGAGAGAGAGAGAGAGAGAGAGAGAGAGAGAGAGAGAGAGAGAGAGAGAGAGAGAGAGAGAGAGATATTCAGTCTTGCTATATCCTGTAATATTAGTTTTTCTTATTTTACAATTTTCTTTCTCATGAACGCGATAATTGATTTACTAAACCAATGCTGGATTCATAAATGAAAAGTATTTAACAATAAACTGTAGGATTATAAAGTGATTTGCCAAGATATGAAAAACAAAATTTAAGTTATTAATCACATTTGATCTTTGATCATTCCACTCCTCTTCAGAGTTTAACATAAAACATGCAATCTCGCTATTGACTCCCCATTGAATTTTTCTTTGTGAACTTATTTAACTGGGATGGGGTATCAATTCTGTTGATTAAAAAATTCACTTAATGGTAGCAAATTGGAAGTAAGTAATAAACCATCAATAAGAGTAAACTGAAAAATTAGGATAAATTTAAAGTAACCATTAGCTATGACAATCTTTACAATTATCATATTAGCTTTCCCATTGCAGAAATTGTTTAGTAAATGAAATAATTAACTATCACGTTTATGTATTTAGGCTAATGGGAGATGAAAACATAAACGAAAAGGGAAGTAAATGATGAATTCTGGGAGCGAGGAAAAATTTCACGACGCAGTTGTCAGATAGTTTGAATGGTAAGTTGCGTATGTGCCCAGTATGAAATAAATAGCCAAATATGGTCCTCATTAAATTATGCCAAAAATTGGTGTTCAGGTGATTACAATGGGAGATGCCTGAAGTACGTTGCATATCATCTTGAAAAACCAGTGCAAAGTGTAACAAATATCGGTAAAATAATGGTTCTTTTATTCGTATCCAAGAATTGTATCTGATTCCTTGAATGTCAGTAAGTTGCTTTAATACTCTGCATAGGAATATCAATCACCCACTGGATAAAAAGAATGCATCCACTGCCAAAATCTTGTTTGGTTAAAACATTTAGCAGCCTCCATTTCAGAAATAATTTTTGTTCACTAAAATTCTCTCTAAGGCTTCATAATAAGTTCCATTTTCATCCATGTGCACATTCCAATCCTTGTCCAGGAATGCTAACCCGTAAGTACTTAATTAAGAGGATTTTCTGAAATTACCTAAATAATTTTTCCTCTGAATTCTGAAGGTTATTAAAATTCAATGTTTCGGGTTACGTAGCTAAAGGAAAATTACTAAAAAAAAAAAAAAAAAATAAGACGAATATTGGATAGTAATGAATATGAAGCTGTAAGCGGAACGGGGCTACACGGTGAGGAAAAGAAGTATTGTAGGTATTTAACTAGACTGTGCACTAGGAGATCCTGAAAGGAAATGAAAGTTGTTTTAAATCAGAGATTTTTATGTGAGATGGGAAATTTTAAATCAATTGACGAAACATCTGAATGGAAGGAGACTGATATTTCAGTGATCGGTATTATGGAACACAACAGAGCAAAAAACAATAATTCATTGTTTGTCAAAATGTGTCCTCCCATTACTGGGACAGGGTCGTTAGTACACTTCAAATGGTGCACTGCAGGCATTAAAAAAAGGTGCTTGCAAATGCCCCATCGTCCTGCTAATGTACTAACTTTTTTAGCTTTTTGCTTTTCTTCCGTTCCCGCTTCTTTTCTTCAGTCTTGCTATCCAACACATCGAACTATTACTTCTTAGTGAAACTGCGCGGTTTCCTCCAGGTTCTACTTTTAGATCGATGAGCTTCATATTTATTTTCTCGTGTTTGTTATCTTGCTGTCCAACAATTTTAACTCTCTCTTTTCACTGCCTTAATCTCTGAAAGGCAGTCTAAATTTTATAGCACAAGATCAGATGTCTCCTGTGGGAACGGGAATATCAACCAACATAAAATTATCCCCCTGTTTTCTATAAAGGAGGACGTAAATTTGGAAACTGGACCGTATAATCAAATCTTATGAATTATCGTCCACATGGGATGATTTTGGGGAGACCTGATTTTGTTGGCGAGACAACTGTCAGGGGACGTAAAATTAGTCATAAAATTCTCTCTTCTCTCGACAGTATATTTGGGAGGTTTTAGAGATACTTTTATCACAATCGTCACAGCTGCTGTTTGGTGCAGAGCCAAGTTATAACGAAAATGCCACATAGACTCGTTATCTTCTCTGTTCAAAGACTCCCTGTCGTCCCACGGCCCCACCTCTTTTTATGAGGGGGATATGTACCACACGGCAACATCATATTTTCCAAATATCTTCTGTTCTGAATCGTGACCATACAAAACATCTAAAACAGCCGGATTTTCCACGCAAAATGAGGGGTGTAAATCTGTAAAAAAATGTCGGAAAGGAGCATTCCCTTTCACATTATCAAAATTAATTTTCCCGAAATAAATTAGTTAATTCTAGCTGTTCTTTATTTTAATAAGACTGGATATAATATATGAAAGTCCACTAACGGGGATAATCGAAAGAAAATTAGATTATAACATAAAAACCAACTTTATATATTTCAACTTAATTAAAAGTGTTCCCCAATTAAGTTCATAAAAATTGTTGAAACAAACAATAGCCTGGCACATTAAGGATTGCTTTTTTGTTTCCTTAGTAATCAAATTATGATAAACGAACATAAGACTTACATATTTCATAAACATTTTCTGCAAAAAGTCCTTGAAAATCCTCACCGTAATTAATTATTGTTACTGTAAAGAAGATTAACATTTTGGAAAAGTTCCAGTAAAATTAATCTCGAGTAAACGAAGGTGAGAATATAACGAGTCACCTGTGCTGATATAAATGATTGTAATTCCATACTAAAATGGTCTTAGTAGAATAAAATACTTTTCGAAAGAGGTCTGTACTGTTAATTATCGTAATTCAATATCAGAATGATGTTCATGCAATGAATTCACTTTCCAGGGTTCCAGATGTAAGAAAAAAACTTTTCAGGAGTGGGAGAACAGATGTGGAAATATAAGGGTCAAATTCATTGTCAGATAAATAGAACTGACATTATGAATCTCTTTTACTTGACCATTTTATTCTTTTTTATAAAAAAAAAACACGAACCTGTATGCTGTTACATCATAATAACCGAATTCAACCTGAAGCGAGGCAATGGGCAGAGCGATAGTACATTAAAAATTCCTTGGAAAAAAATATAAATAACATAATGGTTGAGTTAAGAACGACCAAGAATCTCTCTAAGTATCGATGAATTATTCATTATCACTGAAACATTATAATTTATTATATTTTTATAGATTCAGTCGTGTATTTATAACTTTTCACATAGCCGTTTTAAACGTTAAAAAATGCTTGTCTTATTTATGATTTAGTTAATGTTTTGTAACTTCAAAAATCATATGAAATGTTTCAGTCGTCATTTTAGCTTTATTCTGCGCTGCATTTTTTTCACTTTTTGTCCTAATCTTCAATGCGATGGCTATCTAAATACTTACCAATTAAGAAAAATATCTTTTGAAAGAAATATATTGTAGATTCTTTTGAAATAACAAAGTGGTGAACATAACTATGATTTTCCTGAGAGAGAGAGAGAGAGAGAGAGAGAGAGAGAGAGAGAGAGAGAGAGAGAGAGAGAGAGAGAGAGAGACAGAGTTTGATTAACTTCAAAGGAATTTGGCTTTTAATATTACCTTACCGAAAATGATTAACTATATACTACAGAAGTACAGGATATTATTAACAATATTCTCAAATTCTATATGTGATCTTAACTACAATAGAAAAATTTTGTTTTATACTTGCTAACTATTCACATTTTCTGTCTGCATTAAACTCAATTTTGATGTTTCCTGCCAACAGAATAGTGATAAACTGACTCAGAATACTTCGTTATGAACTACTCTAATGAACAACATATATGTACTGATAGATTTCTGTAATAAAATTGTGTGTAAGAAAGCCATTGCTAATAGAGATACGTTACTCCCTCGTTAAATTTCTTAAGTTAATTTATATTTATTTTATATCTGAATATATATTATTCCTTATATACTATTTGAATACTGTAGAATTGCAATAAATACCCAAAATTATAAGGTAAGTTATTTTATCTTTACAGGATATTCCAAATGAGGCTATTGTCAACATCAGAATGGGCTCTATCGTAACTGGCAAATGAAATCGTTAGTTTAATATCATTATAATGGCGATTGTCGTGGATGATTTTACATTAATGCAATTGATTAGTGAAGATTACAATGAGTATTTTACAGGAATTAATAATTCAATTAACGCCTGAGATCTCCAGCAAAGAAGTGAGCTAAATCAACGAGTTGCTAAACAAAAATGGATTAACATTCCTAGTATTCTCTTACATTATGGAAAGGGGATTTTCATAGCGTTTACCCAATTTAAATTGTAGAAAAATAAAACAAAAATTTTACAAAATTCAATAGACTTGGCAGTACACGATAAAGTTAGTATTATAAGCTCCATCTCTGAACACTTACTGGAATCGTCTCCCAATATTCTACCACTTCTTTGAATATTTACTCATTCATGAATTAAAATTTTACTTTCATGCTTTCACGCAGTCATTGATAAGGGAATTTTATTTGGTAAAGGGGCACGATTTACATATTCCCGTAAAGAGTTTAAAATAAATGTAAGAATGATTATTGTGGCTTTCCGAAAATCACACTAGTTCAGAATAGAATAAATTCCCGAAAAAAAATGTTGTTGGATATTCTGGTCTTTGATTTAAACTTTTGATTAAAATTATAATACTCTTATGTATACCAAACTAAAGTCATCTTTACTTTCATTTTTTATATATGTTTTAGTCATCTCTGGACTGGGCCATTTCTTCGAACGTATGAAGTAAACATTCGCTTTTTGCCAAAAATACTTCTCCTGCTTAAATTCTATATTTGAATTATGATGGATAATCTTTCCATTTTTATATATATGAATTTTAATGGTTTCCATAAATAACAAACATCGACCGAGGAACTGAACATTTTAACAAACCTTATACGATTAAGAATCGTTTTATTGCAAAAGCTCCATTGAACTAACGACCTGATTATTGGTGATTCTGTTTGAAAATCTCGTAAAAGAATATCGAAGAAAACATTTCTTTACTAGATGCTCCATTTTATTCTTCATTTATTTAATAATTGATTAGTTTATTGAACTATGATACTGTATTTGAATAAATTCTGCTTAGTTCCATACAGAGTTATGAAGAAAAAAATGGGGAATGTCGCAATTTATGTCCTGGATTAAGGTTTGTCATATAAATATTTAGTTCAAACAGCCTAAATAGAAACAGAAAATGAAAGAAGAATGCTCTAAACATTCTATGGAGTTTGTTTGGTTTAAAAAAATAAAAATAAAAATGAGATTGTGTAATGGAACAGCAAAAGCAACATTATTACATATTTGCTCAGAGTATCTCAGTGAATGTAATACTTTACAATATTCACATAAACCGTGCTGTATATATGAAATCAAAATACTAAAGTGATGAAACATATGAGTGGATATAAAAAAAACGTGTAAATATGCCTTTGCGATGCGACTCAATGCTGGTGAAAGTCGAATGTCATAGAATATGAGATGAAGAAAAATCGTCCTATTTTTTCTGAAAATATGTTCACAATTTTAGCGTTGTGGCGCCAAAAAAAAGAGCATCGAATTTAAATCAAATATGTTTTCCGTTACTCAGCTTTGAAAGAAAAACGAGGTGGCGTTTGAATATTTGCTTCAACTCGTAAAGCCCTGTAAATATTTAAACTTTAATAAAGACCGCTTCATAAGGGGACGGGGATATAGTGAAGAATGGGATTATTTATTTATCACGGAAATGGTTTTCATGGTCATTAAAATATAAACGATGAAACGGTACTAAAAATCATAATGTTTATATCCTATTTGCAAGGGCTCACAATAAGCATCTTGAAATGAAATTGATTTTTTTGCTCTGATATAATAATGGGCGGATTCTACTAAAATCACGAAAGTGAGATTTATATATGAAAGTGCTGTATGAAGGGAACACATAAAAAGCGAAAATAATTTGAACTTTATGAAAATTTAATCTATTACCAGCAGTCATTTGGTTCCAGTGACGGTGCATTCGGTATTCTTAATAATAAGTTCACTAAGCAGAACAATGTATTAGGAGGACATTTATCGCTTACTTTAAAATTAATACAAACAAATTCCTACAAAAGGCAGATTAAAGAATAGTTTCAGGTCCGAGGGTAGTAATTAAGCCTAAGGCTACAGGTAAACAAAAACTGACCATTCATTCAAAGTAAGATATTCTGAATTAAGGTAAGGTTTTGATTCCGAATGAAAATTTCTTAATGAAGATTTGATTTAATAATAATGATACAATCATAAATTATAGAACACAATTCGAAGTGGATAGATAATGGGACTAATTTATATTAAGTAAAAAAAAATAAAACCTCTGTCAAATTAACACGTTAAAGGATTACAGAGTTACAAAAAGTATTTATAGCACAAACCATATGTTCCCACAATAATTTCCTTTCCGATTTGAAATATTTCCTCTTTGTACCTTAATATTGTAGAATATTAGGAAAACATGAATTAGCTTACATTGGCATAACCCTGAATTTCGCTGTTAATGTGAATAATTTGCTAAACACCACTGTCATTTTCGAGGTACCCTTTTCTCCTGGACATATTAATTTTCTCGTGCATGAGGAAGGCTTCTTTATTTTCCTTTTTCATGCATCAAATATGTAACTTAATAACTATTCTGTCCCTCTTACTTCAGTAGATTAATTCATAAATAATTTTACCCTTAATGTTATTTGAGGATAGAAATTCTTATCAAGAAAGTATGGGATGTTCGCCAAATGAAATTATTTTCTGTCGAGACGTGAGAAGTCCGTTGAAAATCCTTGCAGAGAACTGGGAAGAAATTGGAGAGGAAGTCCAAGGAGAATATGTGAAGAACTTGAGGAAAAGGTTAAAAGAAACTAGAAAATTCTCTTTAGAAAATTTTAAGACAAGCCAAAAGAAAATGAAAAGAAAGTATGATGCTAAGACTAAGCTAAGAAACTTTAGTGTTGGACAACAAGTTCTAGTGCTTTTACCAGTGAAAAGGTTTCCCCTTACAAATAAATTTCAAGGTCCTTATAGGATAACAGGAAAGTTAAATGATCGAACTTGTGTGATTGAAACACCAGGGAGAAGGATAAGACAGAGGAAATACATGTAAATCTTTTGAAACCCTACTTCTCAGAGACTAGAACTGAGGTTATGTCTATAGCCCAAACAACTTCATCTACAGAGAATGATGATGGCTATGAGTTGGGAGCTGAAAGCAAGATGAACAATTCCTCAATATTAGTAAATTTAGAAAACTAACTAAAACATCTAAGTGTTGAACAAAGCAAAGAATTAACTGATATGATCCAAAGTTTCCCTGAGATTTTTACAGACATTCCTAAGTGTACCGACTTGACAAAGCATGAGATAAAGATCAGAGAAGATGCTAAACCATTCAAGCAAAGAGCTTACCGTGGATCACCCTTTCATCGAGATGTTTTGAAAAAGGAAGCTGAATATTTGTTGCAGCACGGATTGGCAGAGCCCAGTTCAAGTCATTACAGTTCTCCTTGTTTGTTAGTGAAGAAACCAGATGGCTCATTTAGGATGTGTACTGATTACAGGAAACTGAATTCCGTCATTGTAGCTGATAATTACCCCTTACCTCTTATTGATCAATTACTTGATAATATTGGGCAAGCCAAGTTTGTTTCTAAAGTGGTGAAAGAGTTACAAAGATTTGTGAATGTGCTTAGAGTTGATTGCCTATTTTGTGTTAGTTTTTCAGCCATAATAATTTCCCTGACTGATTATATAATCTTGTGGTGCAAAGAGAGATAACATTTTTGGAGAGAGCAGTGTAATTGTAGATTAAATTTTTTTATCCTGTTCCGAATCGGTGGATTCGAACCCAGGACAATTAATCTTCTCGGGGAGGAATATTATAAGGTGTTATAATATATAAAATCATTCTACAAGTGTAATGTATATCTCTGTGAAATTTTGATGTTTTATTTGCAGATTCATCGTTTGTTGTGATGATATGATTTTAAAATGTCTTTTTCTTACAGATAAATTGTATCATGTGATCTTACAATGTCTTGATATGTTTTTTCCATTTGTTTAATATATGGTGCAGTATATGAAAATTGTATACTGAGTGTTAACGTGTTGTAGAGTGAGGGAGAGATATTTTTTGGAACCATTGTCACTTAGCCTGCTTCCTGTATTTACTCAAGTGTTTGGAGAAAGGCAGAGGCCTCTTGTCTTATCAGGCATGCATAGACAGCTAGCGGCGAATTACCTGTTACACATTTGTTCTGTGTGCCTATCCCATGGTTATCAGCTGTGTCTATGCTTATTCTTTTCCATGATCTTGAGTAATGGAATGAGGAACAGAGAGGTAGATGAAGTTGACATGCTGACAACGAGCCAGTTTTAGTCCAAAACCACTTCCTTCTATTTGCTCAGTTGGTTTGAATGGGCGGATGATGTCAATCAATGATAAGAGCTCTGGGATATTTCCATCTGGGCCTTAGAATTCTCTGTATGTATACTGTACATGTATACCTGTATGTATAATGTATGTACACTTTATGTATCATGTATTCTGGGAGGGCTTGAAGATAAAAGAGCAGTACTGAACCAGAAGCAGTTAGTTAGG